>NC_140184.1:57290637-57431349 GCF_963971535.1 Notolepis coatsorum | reverse complement strand
TCATTTGGGTGTAATGGCCCAGTAAAGTCAGAAGCCCATTTGTTGTCTTTATTATGAAGAGAGGAGGATGTGATATTTTGTTAATAAATGTTTAAATATCTATTCAAGTTGTCATTTTTAACTGGAAAAAGTAGCATGTATGGGGGTAATTGTTACTTTACTTGATATGTGAGCTTCACTGCAGAATGATGTATATTGTGTACAATGTGCACATACACTGAGAATATATTTCTGTGAGGTAGGAGGAGACAGCATGTAAACTTCTGAATTTTTCAATGAGGGACATGTCAATACTGCATTGGTAAAGGGAAGGGTCCTTTATGTGGCATTGTATTACTAATCAACCATTTCCTACTGTATTTACGGTAATGTACGGTCATAGGCAGATAGTGGAGTAGCTCTGGCAGAATACTGGGTACACAGTAAATTCCGCAAAGTAAATTTGACTCAAACTGAGTACATTTCACTCAAACTGAGTAAAATTTCTTTACTCAGTTTGAGTCAAATGTACTCAGTTTGAGTAAAATTTACTCTGCGGAATTTACTGTGTAGTACCAGTATTGCATTGGCAGTGTCGGCTAGGCTTCGGGCAACCAGACCTGCCCAGTGTGTTTGGGCCGCATCTGGGCTGCTTCCGACAACCAGACATGGCCTGTGTGTTTGGGCCGCATCTGGGCTCCTTCCGGCAATCGGACCTGGACCGTTTCCGGCAAACCCCGGACCTGGCCCGGTGTACTTGGGCCGATTCCGGGCAGTCAGTCATTGCCGCATTCTGGGCCGATTCCGCCAATCCCGGACCTGGCCTGCTTCCGGCCTGCCGGACCTGGCCCAGTGTATTCGGGCCGGTTCCGGGCAGTCAGTCATTGCCGCCTACTTGGCCGATTCCGGCAACCGGACTAGGGCCTATTCATTTCTTCCGGCCTGCCGGATACGGGCCATTAATGGGCCAGAACTTTTTGGCCACCTGGAAGCACTTGACACATGACTAAGACTAAAACTAAAATGAAAATATCTGCCAAAATTAACGTTAGGTTATGACTATAACCAAGTTCTGTTAGTATAGCGACGCTCGGCGTCACTCTCTGCACTGTCCTCACACACGTGCACGCGCACTGAATAAAGACCACAATGTACATTTTATCCCAATATTTGTCTGACCACACCCCTATCAGCTTACCCATATAAGCAGGGGTGGGGCCACCCACTCGCCTCCTTCCCAAGCTTTCACCACAAGGCGAGATCAAGGGCTGCAGCGGCGTCGGACGCCGAGCATCGCTATACTAACAGAACTTGGTTATAGTCATAACCTAACGTTCTGTATCGTATAGCTCTCGCTCTGCGTCACTCTCTGCACAAGGGAGGCCGAGCGAGAGCCATCGGCCGACAAATACACCCCGCTGAAAGCCCCCCACAACCATCAGAACAGGGAGGGCCGAGCCCCCCCGACCCACCCTAATGGAGGGCACCCCCCCTATTGGGGGCTTCACGGGAGGGCGACGGACCCGACCGTGCGAAGAGGCACTCAAGCAACTCAACGCACAGGGTGAGCAGACCGTGGCTTGACCCCACGACTACACACACGCACAACCCGCATGCCACCCGGGAACGAACGGAGGAAACAACCTCGTTACTGCCCCCAGAATCACCGGGTCAAGGGCAAACCCAACCCCGTGGCAAGGCCGTAGCAGCGGAGCGCGAAGGAAGACCCAGACCCACCAAAGGGACTGGACCCCCTGGAACGGGGGCCCGGAGAAGTCCATGATGCCAGCATCAAGACCCCACCAGGTGGGCACTTAGTGACCCCGCCCCCCACATCGCCAGCGTAGTCGGACAAAGGCCCCTCAGCCGAGCGGGCCCTGTCCCCCCAACAGTACACCGCCTGGCACACTGACCCTGCAGAACAGGCAGTCAGCATGGCCGTAAGCACACAAAAAAGGTTAACCAACGGAAGCAGGCAGCGCACCGGGGAAAAACCAGGCAACAGGCTGTTAACCCTAGCCTGGAGACTGCGGACGAGACAGGCGCCAGAGGGGACAGCTGAACACAGCCGCCCCGGCGGAAGGGGCGTATGCTGGCGTTGTTGCATGACCAAGCCTCCATTTAAAAAAAACCCACCCAGAGGGGTTGAGGCAGAGAAGGCTGACACGATTGGCAGACGTCATGAACGTGCAGGGGCACCCTCAACCGGGTAACCCGGGAGTTGACACTGCTCCAACACACCAGGGAATCAACCACCTTGGTGTTACCCAATGCGGTGGTTGTTCCTATAACCCCTCAAGAAAAAACTCCAAAATACACCTGCGGGTATACACCGGCTATACCGCAGTACAAGTGTTTCAGTTTTCAAAAAAGGGTTAACCCAGGCCTACGGGTCGACGAAACATGACTTCGGACCGGGCCCGGCGATACGGGAAGCACAGGGTCACCAGAGGAGGTCAAAAGACCACCCCAACAGGCCCCTCTTCACCATGCGTGAGAGAGGAGCGAAAAAGAATGGAGAACCAGCCCCAAGCACACCGTACTTGGTATTCCCAGGCGGTCTCCCAACCAAGTACTAACCAGGACCAACCTGTGTAGCGGCTGAGATCTGACGAGATCGAGCGTGTACAGGTTGGCATGGCCGTAAGCCATTACGACAGTGCTGAGTAAAAAATTTACCCAACCAGGGTCTCCATAGCGCTTAACCCTGTGACACCCGGACCGACCTGGCATTTTTCCCCCTGAAAAAAGCCCAAGTCCCTCAGGGTACCAGAACAGCAGATCTGCATCCCCGGCGGACAACGGGTTCAAATGATCCGGACCAGCGTGACCAGAACCAGTCCCGTGCCCTAACCACGCCGACATGCCTACTCTAGGAGAAGGGGCAGATATGAGTGTTGATCTTAAACATGAAAAGAAGGCGCCACCCAGACGTTCGGGCGAACCGCGCCCGGTGGCCCACCCCAGGGCGTGAGACCCCTCTACATATGTTCAGATCCATTCCGTCATCATCCCCCAGATATGAATGAGAATCCGTCGATAACCAAACCAGGTCGTCGGATTTGGTCGTCGGAAGAGGAAAAACCCCCATCCCAGTTGCTTTATAAAAACGCCGTTTTAACCTCAAGCAACCAAGGCGTGCCAGTCAGTCGCCTGTTTACAGAACACCCCGAGCTAGCACTATACGTGCGTCGGGACACACCCACATCAATGAACAAGCTATTTAGACCTGTCATTGAATCCCCAAGGCGCCCAGGGGAACGACAAGAGGGGTGTGACACTTCCTAACTCCAACTCTTTTTAATAGAAAAGCAGGAAGCACCAACAGTATGTATCCCAGTCTACACAGCCGGGGGTAAAAAAAATTCACATTTTTACATTCCCATAGGAAGGAGACGGGAATCCCCAGAGAGACTTCCCACGCGAGCTGTACAGATTGAAAAGAATATATTGCACCTTGAGCCATGTAAAAAATTGGTTTTAGGGCTCTCCAGGGAGGAGGCACTGAACCCATACACACTCAATAATCGAATTGAATCGAATACATACACAATAGAGTAGGACTCCTTCTTGAGGGTCCACTCACCTTGACAATCTGAGGAGGAGGCTCTGTACTCTGAAGGAGGCTCCCTCACATGGAAGGAGGAGTCCCAACTCACAGAAGGCCCGAATAGGAGCTTGGTGAGGAGGAGCCCTGACCACCCCCCAAAACAGATCCATCACATGGACCTGAACAGCACACGGAAGTCCTACCAACAGAGACGCGCACGGTGACGTACTCTATGGCGGGGGAATTTCTTCGGTGCACACGCCCAATATTCCAGGCCGTGGGACCAGGAAACTCCCCCCCCCCCCCTCACCCTGTAACGTGCCGAACCGCAACGTGACAGGAACCTTGAAGGACAGGTGGGTTTACCCCTGACCAACAGAAAAAGGGGGAGGAAAGGTTACCAGTTCACCCCTTTACGACCCCACACCCATGATACGATGTAATGACAAAAAGAGAGTATGACACAGTCATAGTCAGCTCTATGAAGCGTCTGACAGCTTCACACAGCGCATGAGCTAACCTGCTATCAGATTTTTACTAAGGAAAAAACACAGAATAGAGAGGGCTCTCCAAGAGCCCCGGTACCAAACTTACACATGTGCTTCTGTGGCCAGTCCAACCCAGTTGTAGGTCACATGACACACACAACCCATCATCACCTACAAAAAATGGCAAAAACACTCTACAGAGGAACGCCATTTTTCATAATGAGAGAATACATAATTCTCGATTAGTATCGGCCACAGGCCTTGCTAAGCACACACGAAAGCGACCAAACAATCTTTTCTTTTAGGAAAATAAAGTTTCTCCAGCAGTTTTATCACAACCTCAGCAATCAAGCTAACGGTTACATCGTATCCCTACCACACAGTGACACAATGTAGTGCAACAACATGTCTGAAAGGAGGATGAAGAAGTCCCCAGGGAACCGGGGGGAAACACAATCCTCCTACTTTACCCTTAATACGGCCAGTTAAAACAGGAAAACCTGTTAATATGTGAACACACTGTTCATTGTCATTACAGGCTGAGAAGAGAATCATTCTTTACGCATTTGTCACTAAGCATAGCTTTATAGGTTAGTTAACCCCCTTAGTTGTGAGTACACGGTACATATAAACACACATGATGTTTCTCAACACAACAAACCAGATCATTTTCACATCTGTAACAACAACCCGATTTGCATGGAGAAGCTAAATACCAGTGACAAGACAATTCACACATAACTCGCGTCGTATCCTAAATGTAGTGCAGCAACACTCGTTTTTGGAAAACATCGTTATTTACAAAACATTTAGAAGAGAAAGCCAGAAGAAGTGTACAAGGTCTGGCCAAACCTTGCCTACCCGGAGCGTAGATCAAGCGAAGTGCAGTCTCAAGGCACCGTAGTAAACACAGCCGTCCTGTGTTGTCGATCTGGGCAGCGTCGCCGCTCCCTCCCGTCGCTACGGTCCCTCTTGTTGACGCAGTCCTTGCCGTCCTGGCCCAGGGCAGGTTCGACGAACATCCTCTGTCAAAGATGACGTCGTAGTCAAGAGTGTTTAAAACATGTTATAATCAAAGCACGTTCAACAGAGTAGCATTAAGCTAATGGCCGCTCCAACCGTCGGTCGCTACCGCCCCTGCCCGCGAGACGCCGAGCGAACGGCGCACGCGACCAGAGGGGAGCTTCGAATCCCCCCCGCCTCTCCCCGTGAGGGAGAGGGGAGTTGGGAACCGCGGTGGCGCGCGAGGGGCCGGGGCCACCCCGCGCTGGGCCTCGGCCGATAGCAGCAAGCTAACGTTTCCTAGCCTAGCCAGGTAGGCCACCTAGTGATCACAGCAGGCTAGCGCCGCAGCTAACAGCTGACTGGCTAACAGTAGGCCACCACTAGCACGTAAGCTAAGCAGCGACAGCAGCAAGCTAACGTTTCCTAGCCTAGCCAGGTAGGCCACCTAGTGATCACAGCAGGCCAGCGCCGCAGCTAACAGCTGACTGGCTAACAGTAGGCCACCACTAGCACGTAAGCTAAGCAGCTATCACCTGAACTTGTACACAATGATATAACACTCACCCAGACAGGCTGCCGTTCTGAAACCCTCCTCACTTTTTAAGAGAAAAGAGAAACAAGATGTCAACACAGTTTTACAACGGTGATTTTACCAACACCCGACGGAGCCAGCACAATACCCAACTGGCCTGTGTAGCTGACTTTGAACACAGATCTTCCGCTAATGAACATCTATGCCCATATCTCCTCGTGAGGGAATACTCTCATTTGGATATGAAAGATGGGGCCTAACACGGTGACAGAGAGACATCCACTCGTCCAGAAAACACAGGGATCACCAGTGTTAATGGTCGTGGCCCACTAGTTAAACTATAATGGGCTTCAGACCAAGGTCTTCTGTCGCCTAGGAGGCTGAACAAAGGACCCTAGTCTGGGGCCGGTTTTCATAAACATTGTCAACTAGCCCCCATAGCACTAACAGACAAGTGGAGCTTGCCAGCAAACATAACTCACCAAACCTGGAACCCACCGCTCCTCACAACAGCGGCGCGTCCTACAGCCCAGCTGTGTCTTTACTCTGCGAACTCCCAATACGAAAACCGGTGGAGGATTTTTAGAATGATCATCATCTTCCAGACACTCCAGTACGAAGACAATATCGGCGTATTTTCTCGAAAATAGTGAGAGAGAAAATAAAGATATGATGTCAACGTATCCTTGTTTTTCAAGTGGGGATCTACCGAGGCACTTCCTTGTGGTGAAAGCGAGAAGGAGGCGAGTGGGTGGCCCCACCCCTGCTTATATGGGTAAGCTGATAGGGGTGTGGTCAGACAAATATTGGGATTAAAGGTACATTGTGGTCTTTATTCAGTGCGCGTGCACGTGTGCGAGGACAGTGCAGAGAGTGACGCCGAGCGAGAGCTATACGATACAGAACACTGCTTACCACTCAACATGAGACAAGTAAGTAGCAGGGGCGAAAATCTGATATCAACTTTGGGGGGGACAATTACATTACATTTTCTCAAAAGCAATTCCTCGGGGGGACACCAAAAGTAGTGCTGTAACACATACAGCCTACGTTGTAATATGTTAAATGTATATTGAGGAACAGAGTTATTTTGTATGTTAGAAGAGACTTTTAAGTTTAAGTCAAGCACTTTGATATATGTTATGTTTGTAGAGAATGGCGCTGCTCCGACCGGCTGCCTTTCTGTTCGCTCCGTCGAGACTGTGCTTACCTTTGTTAATTTTTATAGTGTTAAGAGTTTTATTTGCACCAACTGTTGGTGCATTATATGTGTATGACCGTCAGTCACTCATTGACATTGGATTAAAGAAAACTTACCGACTGGATTTCTCTCTGGATCGGATTGCTGAGCAACATCAGTGGCCAACGGAGATCCTTTGTTGTCGCCAAAGCAAGGAAAAGACACGACGACGAGGCAGAAGAGCCGGCATCCGAAATAGATTAAGATTAAACGACACAGAACCACATTGCCCAGCATATTGTTGGCCAATGTGCAATCGATAGGGAACAAACTGGACGACATCAGAGCACGGATCCAATTCCAGAGGGACATTCGGGACTGCAACGTCCTCTGTTTCACAGAAACTTGGCTGTCTCCAGAAGTCCCAAATCATGCAATAGAACCGGCAGATCACTTCTTCGTTCTCCGCAAGGACCGAACGGCAGAAGAGTCACTAAAGATGAAAGGAGGCGGCATTGCCTTCATGATAAACAAGGAGTGGTGCGATATAGGCAACGCAAAGGAATTGTCTAACCACTGCTCCCCAGACCTGGAGTTTATCACGATCAAATGTCGACTCTTCTTTCTCCCGAGGGAGTTAACGTCCATCATCATGATCGGAGTATATATACCACCACACGCGAACACTGGGGCCGCACTTTCAAAGTTACACGACGAGGTAAACAAACTACAGATAGCTAGCGTTGACGCTGCCATTTTGGTTCTGGGCGATTTCAACAGCGCGCGTCTTAAAAAGGTGTTGCCGAATTTCTATCAGCATGTGACCTGTCCCACCAGAGGCGAGAACATATTAGACCATGTATACTCGCAATTTAAGAATGGGTACAAGTCACAGGCTCTTAGTCCTTTCGGCAAGTCGGACCACGCCGCCATCTTTCTTTTGCCAAAGTATAAACAAAGTATCAAGCGAACGCCGGTAGTATCGCGAGAGGTTAAGCGTTGGACTGTGACGTCAGAGGCGACACTCCAAGCTGCGCTGGAATACACAGACTGGAATGTATTCCGTGATAACACAGCCAATATTAACGAATACACTGAAACGGTGCTTGACTTTGTCTGTACTCTGGTAGAAGAAACAATCCCCTCTACCACAATTAGAATCTACCCAAATCAAAAGCCCTGGTAGATAAATCCGTCCGTGAGGCTCTGAAAGTGCGCACCTCAGCCTACAACACCGGGCTGGCGACAGGCAACATGGATGAACACAAGACGGCAAGATACAACGTCAGGAGAGCAGTAATAGAGGCAAAACGGCGTTACAGGGATAAAGTTGAACTCAGTTTGAACAGGCTGACTCTAGAGGTATGTGGCAGGCCCTCAGAACAATGACAGACTACAAAGGCACCCCCCTCAAACTGAACAGTGACATCTCCTTAGCAAATGATCTCAACACCTTCTATGCGAGGTTTGAGGCTGTGAATAACAACACCAGCCTACAAGCCACGGCAATGGGGGGGGGGGGGGGGGTCTGCTGATGGAGACTCAGTGTTCAGGGTAACAGAGCATGAGGTGAGGCGGACCTATAAAAAAGTGAATATCAGGAAGGCAGCAGGACCGGACCGCATCCCCGGCCGCATCCTAAAAGTCTGTGCCGACCAACTGGCCCCGGTATTCACTGACATCTTTAACCTGTCCTTAGAACAGGCTGTAATCCCCACCTGTCTGAAGAAGTCAACCATCATCCCTGTACCCAAAAAATCTACGCCCGCTTGCCTCAACTACTACCGCCCTGTAGCTCTCACCTCCATAGCCATGAAGTGCTTTCAGAAGCTAGTGAAGGGCTACATCTGTTCCTCCCTCCCCATCAACCTGGACCCCCTGCAATTTGCATACCGCCCCAACAGGTCCACGGAGGACGCCATAGCCCATGTGCTGCACACAGCAGCATCACACCTGGACAAGAGGCAGGGGAACTATGTGAGAATGCTGTTCATCGACTACAGCTCAGCATTCAATACCATAGTCCCCTCCAAACTCATAGCCAAGCTCAGGGACCTGGGCTTGAACTATGACCTCTGCCAGTGGGTCTTGGACTTCCTGACGGGCAGACCCCAGGTGGTGAGAGCAGGCAACTGCACCTCCTCATCCATCACGCTCAACATAGGGGCCCCCCAGGGCTGTGTCCTGAGCCCCCTCCTCTACTCCCTGTACACACATGACTGCGTGGCACAGCGGAACAACAACACATTCATCAAATTTGCTGATGACACAGTAGTGGTGGGCCTGATCTCTGCCAATGACGAGAGGGCCTACCTGGAAGAGGTAGAGAATCTGTCACAGTGGTGTCAGGAGAACTGCCTCTCCCTGAACGTCAGCAAAACAAAAGAGATGATTGTGGACTTCAGGAGGTCGGGGGTCAAGGACTACAGCCCCCTCAGCATCGACGGGGCACCGGTTGAGAGAGTGAACAGTTTCAAGTACCTCGGAGCCCACATATCCGAGGACTTGACATGGACCAGACACATTGACAGTGTTGTGAAGAAGGCACGACAACGCCTCTACTTCCTCAGGCGCCTAAGGAAGTTCCAAGTCAGTCAGAAGATCCTTAAGAACTTCTACTCATGTACAATAGAGAGCATCCTGACTGGCAACATCACCTCATGGTTTGGGAATAGCACTGCACAAGACCGTAGCAGACTACAAAGAGTGACACGTTCAGCCGAACGCACAATTGGAGGGGGGCTTCCCACCCTCCAGAACATTTACAACAAGCGGTGCAGGGGCAAGGCTAAGAGAATCATCAAGGACTCCAGCCACCCGAACAACTGCCTCTTTGAACTACTGTGGTCAGGCAAGCAATACCGGAGTCTTAAGGCGACCACAGAAAGACTCAGAAGAAGCTTCTATCCCCAGGCCATCAGGCTGCTCAACGAACAATAAACACTATGCAACAACCATCAAATGCACACAGCACACACACCCACACGCACACACTCACTTAAACAAACAACACACTGCAGCACCCACTCTACACACTTTAGATCACCTAAACACACTTTACACTTTATATTTATTGGTAAAGGATTTGCACTACAACTCGTACACCTTACTGTAAATTGTACCTAAATTGTACCTCATCCCATTTCTGCTCTGCACTATATAGTATTGTATATTAGTACATTGCATACTGTAACTGAGGGGTACAATTCCCTGACTGTATTGATAAGTATGGTATCATTAAACCACTACCGCTTTATGTACTTTAATTACTGGCCATACAGTACACGATATATGAATATGATGAACACTTCCCACAATGAAATCGGTTCCAAACAAAGGTATAATCAAGTATTTAATGGAGCAAAAGGTACATAGGATACTTTACATTATTCTTTGAATGCACTTGTAAGGCAAAGGAATATGCGTAGGCAAATCAATAATGAATGTCCATTCTCTGGTTACGCAGGAGGTAATTATACAACCTGAATCTTAGGGAATTATATCTATGGTACACTAGTAATATAGCGGGAGATACTGGAAGGGGTTCCCCCTGGTTGTAAGCCAGCAGGGGTAGAAGATCTGTCGGTAGTAGAACGTCTGGTCAACGATGACTAAGGAGACTCCAGGTACAGGAGCCGGTGCAATAGCCTCTTGATCCACAGACGAATACAGCTGTTCTCCGTAGACTGTAGCTCCACAGTGAAGAAAGCTAGTCGGCCTCAGGCTCTCTGAGGCGCCGACTCGACTTGACTCCTCGCGGGGTAAATCCAACACGTGCAGGCGTCGGCGATTATCCGCTCCATAAATCACAGGACCAAAGCAAATATATTCCAGCCGCAAAGGGCTATGCAGTCGTCGGGTAGATTAATCCAGTGTACATGTCCATACGGTTCTCGTCTAGGTCTCCTCGGGTGAAAGCGCCATGTGGTCAGCCCAGCCTGGATAAGAACTCTAGCTAATACGAGGAAGCGTTGGAGATGCCGGTCACTGCAGAACTTTAACCGCACGATACACTATACTCAAATAGACTATTATTGACTTAATAGAAATATGTCGCACTCGACGGTATAGCGCCAAACTCTGACAATTCAGTTATTAATTCGCACGCGGTCTCAATGCTCTATTCTGGGGCCAAACAGGCCATACTTCACCGCACGTTGTATCGTGGGTGAGGCTTCAACTTATTGGTAACATACTAAGGCTAAGAAGGGGCTAAGGGGCTTCTATATTCACCTGCGCCGTATTTATACGCACAGTGAACAAACCAGTACCAATCTAATTTCTGTCGCGTATCCCTGGGCAAGGCCGGGCATGTCCAGACACGTCTTGATGGTGACTTTGAACCTGACTCCGGAGGCCGGTCCCTGGCGCCGGTGGACCGCTGTCCAATAGGAGAACGAACCATTATGGTCCGGGCCAAAGGGACATTCCGTGTATATGTACAAGGAATATACAGGGGATATCAAACGATATACAAATACTATGCAATATATATCAATAAATAAATATATATATTCGGTTTAATCTGATCCTTTGTAACAGCCGCCCCCTAATTAGTCCCACCTAATTAGCTAAGCAGAGACAGATTAACCGCACTGTCCACTACTCAATGTCTGTTGTGAGGGGTCGGTCAGTTCACAAAGTCATGGGGTCATGGTCGTCATCGATGGTATCGGGGAGCCTTGGCAGTTCTATTAGCCTCGCCACGGGTCGGGTGTAGATCCGCCCTTGGACGAGCACTTCGGCTGCTCGGACCTTTCCGTCGGCACCGGTGATCACTTTGCTTACGCGGCCAGCCGGCCACATAGCTCGGGGTAGTGACTGGTCGATAATCATGACGACTGTACCTTCTGTCAAATTGTCTCTCTCTTTCACCCATTTCTGGCGGGTCTGTAGAGACGGTAGATAGTGGAGTAGGAAGCTGTTCCAAAACTTGTCAGCCAATACTTGACTGTACCTCCACATTCTTCGGCCGTTCGCTTCTTCAGGCCTGTACATTGTCTGTGGTAGCGCGGGGTCCAGCCGCCCCATCAAGAGTGTGTTGGGGGTGACTGGGTCGACATCTGCTACATCACTTGAGATGTAACCGAGGGGCTTTGAGTTCAATACTCCCTCGATCTCCGTGAGGACTGTCATTAGGACTTCTTCCGCCACGGTCTGGGCCCCAAGCACGGCGTACAGGGCTGTCTTTATTGAACGTACTTCTCGTTCCCAAGTTCCACCGAAGTGAGGTGCGTTCGGGGGATTAAACTGGAAGTCAATCTGGTATGGAGCGAGGTGGGTCTTAAGTTCTGGGCCCATAGCTTGGAAGCTCTCTCTCAGCTCTCTTTCTCCGCCTTTGAAGTTTGTCCCGTGATCAGACAATAATATAGACGGTTTGCCTTTCCGCGATGTGAATCTTCGGAAGGCCATAAGGAATGAGTCTGTGCTCATGGTTGGAAGGAGTTCTATATGCATCGCTCGGGTGGTCATGCATTTGAATACAATACCCCACCGCTTCTCGGTTCCTCTTCCTTTCTTTATATACAGCGGGCCGAAACAGTCCATACCGGTGGAGTGAAAGGGCTTGTCGCCGAGTCGGAGGCGACAGGGAGGTAGGTCAGCCATCCGGGGTATACTGGGCTGCGCTCGCCACTTACGACAGTCTAGACAGGTTCGCTGGAAGCGCCGCACTGCTTCTCTCCCTTGCAGTATCCAATAACGACGTCTGATCTCCGCGAAGACTCTCTCTGCCCCGGCGTGATGCACATCCTCGTCGTATTTCTTTATGATCAGCTCTGTGACCTTGTGTCGGCTGTTTAAGACTATCGGGTACTTGACGTCATCCGGTAAGTCTGGAGCTCTCCGCAGACGACCACCCACTCTGATGAGACCATGGGCGTCGCTCTCGGGGGCTAGGTGGAGCAGTCTGCTGTCTGATGGGACGGGCTTTGCTCCCTGTAGACAGTCTAGCTCATCGGGGAACAAGTCTCTCTGGGCTCGTTGTAGTAGAAGAAGTTCCGCTTCTTCGTAGTCAGCTGCAGTAATGTCAGTAGTGAGCTGAACCTCTGGGTGGTGCCACAGGAATGTCTTTAGCTGCGCACTCTCTAGGGTGAGGCAATCGTCTATGTCGGGGTCTGTGGAGACGAGTGTGTTCAATCCACAGAACATAGATTTCTTGTTTTCTGCCTCCTCTTTACTCGCTTCCCGTGGGGTGGGTGTAGGCCACTCTTCTTCCGGGAGCTTGAGGAACTCTGGCCCGTCACTGTATAGGTTGTGACGGGTGAGGTCATCCAGGGACATTCCCCGGGTGATGACGTCAGCTGGGTTGTGTTTTGTGTCCACATACCTCCAGCTTGCTACTTCTGTTAAATCTTGAATCTCTGTGACTCTGACTCCCACGAAGACCTTGTATCTGCACGAATCAGACCGGATCCATGTGAGTACTGTCGTGGAGTCTGACCACAAGATTGTTCTTTGCACCGGAATGGTGAGTTCACGTTGGATTAACGTGGCGAGTTGCGCTCCTGCTAGGGCTGCGCAGAGCTCTAGACGCGGGATAGATTGTTGCTTTCGTGGGGCTATTCTTGAGCGGGCCAGGATGAAAGCAGTATGTATTTCTCCTCCCTCCTCTCGGGCACGCAAGTAGGCCACCGAACCGTAGGCTACTTCGGAGGCGTCGCTGAAGACGTGCAGGTCCATCTGGCACGTCTCCGGCCTCACTGTGGGTGGGAAGTAGCTGCGGCGTATGTTGACACCTGGGAGTGAGCTGAGTTCCGTCTCCCACTCTCTCCATGTGGATGCAAGGTGTTCGGGTATGGGGTCGTCCCAGCCCTGGTCCTTGTCCCATAACGCTCTTACAATCATCTTTGCCCTGGTGGTGTAAGGTAGAATACATCCCAACGGGTCATATTGTCTGGCGAGTGTTCTGTATACACTCCGTGTGGTGGTCGGTAGTGCAGTCGACCTTCCCTGCTCCTTGGTCAGGGGTGTGTGTTTATAATGGAGCGAGTCTGTTTTGAAGCGCCAGACTAGTCCTAATGTCATTTCTTGGGCTTCTCCTGGGATGGTCGCCATCCAGGTCTCGCTGCTTGCTGCCTTGTCCTCGGGGGAGAGGCTGCGCAATACTTGCGGGTCGCTACTGGCCCACTGCCTGAGATCAAAGCCGCCTTTGATCAGGGAGGCGCGGAGCTTGAGTAGAAGGGCCTCGGCTTCTTCTGGCGTCGAGACGCTTTGCAGACAGTTGTCCACGTAGAAACTATTTTCTACACTTTTTCGGACCTCTTCATCAGCTGCTGGGTCCTCTGCGACGTGTTTTTGCAGTGCAAACGTAGCACAGCATGGGCTGCATGTGGTTCCGAAAGGGAGGACTCCCCATTGATAGATGGCTGGTTGCTCATCCCCGATCCTCTCTCTCCATAGGAACCGCAGCAGGGGCTTGTCCTCCTCCACTAGTCTCACCTGCAGGAACATCCCTTTGATGTCGCCGCTGATGGCCACCTTGTCCTGGCGGAAACGTAGTAACACGCCTAGTAGGGAGGGGCCGAGTGTTGGGCCGGGCAAGAGCTCTTTATTCAGATTTTGTGATCCGATCTGGTAGCTGCAGTTGAACACAATACGATCCTTGCCGTTGTGGTGGACTTTGTGGTGCGGCACGTACCATGATTCGGTCGTCTGATCGGCCTCTTTAATGTCAATTTTCTTTATGTGTCCCGCTGTGATTAGCTTGTTAATCTCAGCGCGGTACACAGTCTCTTGAGCGGGGTCTCTGGCTAGGCGCCGCTCTGTGTTCAATAGATACCGCTCCGTCGCTTCTTTTGGGGCGTGGAAGGTGGGCATACCCTCTCGCCTCAGGAGTGGAGTTGCGTATCTCATCACTCCGTTGACTTTGACTCTCTTTGTCCCTTGCTCGAGGAGGGCTATAGCGTAAATGTCTTCCTTGGAACGAATGTCTTTCTTTTCGTTCTTAAAGGGCATTGTCTCTAGTGTCCATAGCCTCTCGACATGCTGTAGGAGGGTGGTGTCTTCTTCTGTCACTCTGGAGTGGAGGCAGCTAGTGGCTGCTGTTCGGTTAAGAGACTTAGCGAGGGGGCCTTGTAATGTCCATCCTAGGCGGGTCTCGACTGCTGTAGGACAGCCTCTGGGTCCTGTGTGGACCCGGTCTATCGGGACTATGAGGTCTGCATGGTCGGAGCCTATCAGCAGGGTCGGGGTGGCACCGTCTATGAGCGGTATAGGTAGTTGACGCAGGTGCACATATTTATCCATCAGCTTGGCGATGGGGTAGGTGTACTGCGACAGGCCTATTTCTTGGCTGGTGAAAGCATTAGTAATCCTATACCGTCTCTCTGGCTGCCCGCTTGCTGCGATAGTGAAGGAGACATTCTCGCCCTTTATCGTCTTTAGATCTCTTCTTATTGTCCGAATCGTCATCTGATTTTCGCTCCCCCGCAGCCCCAGCTGGGCCGCAGCGGATGCGAGGAGAAGGGTCTTCTCTGACCCGTCGTCAAGGACGGCGTAAGTGTCCATGACCTTGTCTTGGTAACTCAGTGTTACGCGGACCACCTTTAAGAGCACTCGGGCGCCCCCGCTGCTGGCGGGGTCAATGTACATAACACTTGCCTTTGTGCTGCTTGAGGGTGCAGGCTTTCTTCTGTTACTGTCGTGTAGGACATCTAGGTGGGCTCCGTCACACCGACTACACCTCTTCTTTAAGCGGCAGTCGGCTGCCATGTGACTGCGCGCACATCGGTAACAGCGTCGGTTGGACTTTATCCATTGACCCACCTCGTCGGCGGTCATCTTCTTGAACGTGTCACATTGTGACAACCAGTGTTCCTTTTCGCAGTACGGGCACACCATCTTCCACTTCTCTTTCATCGAGGGGGTACTGTGGTTCTTGCTGCTCGGTACTGATTCTGATTGGTGCATGACGGTCACCAATCTTCGGCCATCGTTAGCTCTCCTCGGTCCCTCTCTGGAGCTTGGGGTGCTCCGCATGAACGTATCCAACCGTAGGCTGTTGACTTCTCTCGCCAGGAAGTCGGCTAGGTCTAGGAGGGATGGCTCGGGACCGTTAGGATCACGGTGGTCTCTTTGCCGCCTGAAGCGCTCTTGTCGGGCGGGCGGAAGCTTCTCTAAAATCCTCTCGACATTAGAGTTTGCGTACAGTTCGTGCATACCCTTTTCTCTTTGCGCCCCCAGCATCCCTACCAGGGATTGTACCTTGATAGACAGGTCATCTAGTGAGCGATTGTCTGTGGCTGGGGGTAGGCGGTCAATATGCCTTATCTCTTGTATTACGTAGTCCCATATGCGTCCATATCTTTGGTCGAGTGCTGCTAGAGCCGCTGTGTATGGGGTAGTAGAGGTGGCATAGGCCAGCGCTATATTGTGCGCTCGGGGCACCTTGAGGTGCTTCAGTAGGATAGCATACTTGTACGGTTCGTCAGCTACATCGGACATCATTGTCTCTAAGCACATTCGTAGCTCCGTGTACTGTGCTCTGTTCTCGTGGGTGAAGTCCGGAAACGTCGGTGTGCCAATGTATGATGCCATGGATGGCTGGCACATCGGTGAGCGTTGGAAGAGAGGCCTCCTAGGCGAGTCTCCTCTTACGCCTCTTGGTGGGCTGGTACCTGCTGGGTACCATGGCCCGCGTATCCAGGTGCTATTCCTCGGGGCTGGTCGTGCATCAAGCTCACCCGTGAATTGAGTCGGGGGTCTGTAGCGCAGAGCCGCGGGGGTAGAGCCTGGGCTGTACTGGACCTCCTGGTCCTGTGGAGTTCTGTGCTGCTGTCGGGCTTGACTCTCCTCCTCTCCCTCTTCTTCTTCCTCTGGCAGGTCCTCTAGATCCTGTAGTCGTCTATTTAGCCTCTCCGCGGTGTAGACCGTTTCTTCCTTGTAGCTGGTCCTCGCGTGGACCGGTCGGGGAAGGAGTTCGGAGGGGGGTATAGGCTCTCTCTGGTGGTCGGGCTCAGGGTCGCTTGATCGGGTAGGGGAGGGTGCCCTTGACCCGTGTCTTGACGAGGCCCTGGAACCCCGTGCGGAGGGAGGGGGTGTCGCCCTGGCGATCAGCTGCTCCATTATCTGCGCTTGTAATCGGTTGCGCTCGGCTTCGCGCTTGGTGAGGGCGAGGTCGCGCTCCGCTTCTCTTTGGGCACCGGCAGCGGCGCGCTGGGCTTCGGCGGCGGCGCGCTCTGCTTCGGCCCGGTCTCTTACCATATTCTCTTCCGCCTGAAGGCGTCTAATCTCTAGACGTATATGATCTTCGTCGCTCCGTTGCTGCGCTTGAAGGCGTTCTCTTTCCATGGAAGAATGTTCGCGCTCACTAAGCGTCTGTGCTTGGAGTCGATCGCGCTCTGTTGAGGCTGCTAGGCTGGCGAGGAATGCCTGTGCCAGCATCTTGTCCGCCTCGCTGGGGGAAGACGCTGGTTGAGGTGATCCGCTCCTGGCAGTACTCGTTGGAGATCTGTTCTCCTGTGGCGAGTCCTGGAGATCCATCTCCGGGGTGCTCTCCTCTTCTTGTAGCGGGTAGAGTTCCATCCCTGGAGAGCTGTCTTTATCCTGGAGCTCTCCGGGGACTACTTCTTCGGTCTTGGCGGGGGGTAAAGTCGTGTCAGGTCCCTCCTGGTCCCTACTGTGAGCTTGGTCAGTTACGTTAGAACCCACTAGGGCCTCTATTGGCGGGGTAGCCTGGCCGATAGGGTCGGACATAATTTTACTATCAACTTTTTCCGCGTTTACCGTCTGTAGAAGGCTAGGTAGTATATTGGCAACGTAATCCTCTAAGTACTGAGGTGTCTGCCGTCTACGCTGCGGGCGATCTACTTTAGGAGAACCGTTTTGTGGAGTGTTCATCATAGGCCATGTCAATATTAATACCGCTATATTAATATTACACTAGTTACCCTCCGGCTCGAAGGACCAATTGTAACTGAGGGGTACAATTCCCTGACTGTATTGATAAGTATGGTATCATTAAACCACTACCGCTTTATGTACTTTAATTACTGGCCATACAGTACACGATATATGAATATGATGAACACTTCCCACAATGAAATCGGTTCCAAACAAAGGTATAATCAAGTATTTAATGGAGCAAAAGGTACATAGGATACTTTACATTATTCTTTGAATGCACTTGTAAGGCAAAGGAATATGCATAGGCAAATCAATAATGAATGTCCATTCTCTGGTTACGCAGGAGGTAATTATACAACCTGAATCTTAGGGAATTATATCTATGGTACACTAGTAATATAGCGGGAGATACTGGAAGGGGTTCCCCCTGGTTGTAAGCCAGCAGGGGTAGAAGATCTGTCGGTAGTAGAACGTCTGGTCAACGATGACTAAGGAGACTCCAGGTACAGGAGCCGGTGCAATAGCCTCTTGATCCACAGACGAATACAGCTGTTCTCCGTAGACTGTAGCTCCACAGTGAAGAAAGCTAGTCGGCCTCAGGCTCTCTGAGGCGCCGACTCGACTTGACTCCTCGCGGGGTAAATCCAACACGTGCAGGCGTCGGCGATTATCCGCTCCATAAATCACAGGACCAAAGCAAATATATTCCAGCCGCAAAGGGCTATGCAGTCGTCGGGTAGATTAATCCAGTGTACATGTCCATACGGTTCTCGTCTAGGTCTCCTCGGGTGAAAGCGCCATGTGGTCAGCCCAGCCTGGATAAGAACTCTAGCTAATACGAGGAAGCGTTGGAGATGCCGGTCACTGCAGAACTTTAACCGCACGATACACTATACTCAAATAGACTATTATTGACTTAATAGAAATATGTCGCACTCGACGGTATAGCGCCAAACTCTGACAATTCAGGCCAAACTCTGACAATTCAGTTATTAATTCGCACGCGGTCTCAATGCTCTATTCTGGGGCCAAACAGGCCATACTTCACCGCACGTTGTATCGTGGGTGAGGCTTCAACTTATTGGTAACATACTAAGGCTAAGAAGGGGCTAAGGGGCTTCTATATTCACCTGCGCCGTATTTATACGCACGGTGAACAAACCAGTACCAATCTCATTTCTGTCGCGTATCCCTGGGCAAGGCCGGGCATGTCCAGACACGTCTTGACGGTGACTTTGAACCTGACTCCGGAGGCCGGTCCCTGGCGCCGGTGGACCGCTGTCCAATAGGAGAACGAACCATTATGGTCCGGGCCAAAGGGACATTCCGTGTATATGTACAAGGAATATACAGGGGATATCAAACGATATACAAATACTATGCAATATATATCAATAAATAAATATATATATTCGGTTTAATCTGATCCTTTGTAACACATACAATATTGTATATTGTATGGTAACTCAGTTACTTCTATTCTGCATCGAACATTGTACATATGTCTATACTGAACACTGTGACCTTTTGTACTTCTATTTTACATGCTATACTATTTTATTTCATACTATCTTGTCTAGCACAGTCTCTGGAGCGTAACAGTAAGAAGCATTTTGTATAAAAGTATTCTGTACTTCTGTATGACAACTATTAAAGAAACTTGAGAAACTTGAAACTTTAAGTCAAGCAGTTTGATATGTTATGTTGACTGTTTAAAACAAATCGTGGTTCAGTCACCAGTTTAAGTTTGAGAGTGGCAACAATCCATGGCATTGTCCAATTATGTTCAAATAAATGTTAAGAATTTATTCTTAATTGCTTGCCTGGGTAAATAAAGGTTAAATAAAAAAAATAAAAAATCCATATTTTACAAGTCTAAAAAATAGAGAACATTTCATAATGTTGCCAAACAAAAACTCAACAAACTTACTTGAGACTCCCTTTCTCTGCCAGTCTGTTCCTGCCTACTGTATCTGTCCCCAGCTCTGCTGTCAGTGTCTGTGTGCCATTTCTTGCCTGCTCTGCCTAATGACATCATTATCAAATGATTTGAGCATTTCACCTCTTTCGTATGAAAATATTTCAACCTCTGTAGTCTAAGTCTTTGAGATATTAGGCTACTAGGGTTATTACTTTTATTGTTATTACTAAAAGGCTCTGATGTCGGTCTTTTTTCTGCCATGTTCTACCTGGCTGGCTGGCTAGACACACACACACACACACACAGTGTGCAGGTTATTTACAGTAGGAGATGGGCTTCTATCATATTATCTTCTATTATTCTATAATGGGCTTCGATCTACCAGGTAGCTAGCTAGTCAAACATTGGTTGGTGTTACTAGCAGCCAGAGCCATGCTAGCAGCTAGCAACGTCAGCTAACCGCTAGCTAACATAAAGAGTGGCCTGTAATTCAATTCAGTGAAAATTAAGAGAGACTGACTGCGTGCTGGGGGTGGGACTCGGGAGGCAGTTGATCAAACCATTGTGAGGGAAATGCTAGGGGGGTCGCAATCTTTGGAAACTTAAAAACTCGCTATTAAGTGTCTATAATCAGCACACGTTCTTTCATTGCGTATTATTAATTCTATTGAATTACAGTTATGTTTACAGTGATATATTGGGGGGGACATATCATATTTCTCTCAGGATGGGGGGGACATGTCCCCCCTGTCCCCCGTGGGATTTCCGCGCCAAGTAGATTATGTGTGAAATCAGTCCGATCCACAGTGCAAAAAGTTTCTCTCTGTCTCTCTTTCTCTCACGCTCACCATTTCCACTCATATTTTTTTGAGGGAATGCCAAAAGTAAATACACATGGAAATCTTTCTAATTAGTGATTCGGAGGCCATCCCGCACCTTAATCTGCATTTCATAGGACTTCTCCTGACTCATAATTACACACAAATATGTACTCTAAAGGTCACCCACCCCCAAATGTCTTCATGTTCAAACAAACCACAATTAAACTAAGTATAAGGAGATAATTAGAAGAAGAAAAAGAGAGCTATGCTTGTTAGTCTAAAGAGCTGCAAGAAGGATTGGCTGTATTAAGTATGATAATTAATGATGTCATCAAAAAAGGTCCATCTATTCCACAATGCAAAGCGTCTTTTGCTATAGCAACCGTAGCAATAACATTAGCTACCAAACAGTAGAACTTCTATATCAGCTACCAAATGTTAACAGCTAACGCTAGTTGGTGTGAAGAAAAAAAAAAACATAAACTGCTTGGGTGAGAATGTCCAAAACTCAGCTTTCCATTTTATGCAGATTACACTGTAATCTACTGTATTGTTGTGCATCTACCCTCAACCTCAATAAGGCTTTTGAGTATCAGAAATATTATCTTAACAGAGTGTAGGCTATGCTTTATCAACTGAAGGTTGTCCTGAATGCTGAAAAAAGACTATAGGAGTACTGTTACTACTCGTCAACAATTTGAGGCAGTCCCCACATTTTTAATTGATCACCACTACTCTTTTAGTAAGCCTCATACAGAATCTGGTGAAAAAGTTTTAATTTAATTTAGGTTTTTATTTTTAGGTTTATTTAAGTCTAGTTTTTATATATATATATATATATATATATATATATATATAGATAGATAGATAGATAGATAGATAGATAGATAGATAGATAGATAGATAGATAGATAGATAGATAGATAGATAGATAGATAGATAGATAGATAGATAGATAGATAGATAGATAGATAGATAGATAGATAGATAGATAGATAGATAGATAGATAGATAGATAGATAGATAGATAGATAGATAGATAGATAGATAGATAGATAGATAGATAGATAGATAGATAGATAGATAGATAGATAGATAGATAGATAGATAGATAGATAGATAGATAGATAGATAGATAGATAGATAGATAGATAGATAGATAGATAGATAGATAGATAGATAGATAGATAGATAGATAGATAGATAGATAGATAGATAGATAGATAGATAGATAGATAGATAGATAGATAGATAGATAGATAGATAGATAGATAGATAGATAGATAGATAGATAGATAGATAGATAGATAGTGTTGTATCGGATAAAGATACTAGGTACCCGCGTTGTTGTCAGACCAGAAGTATACTCTTGTTAAGAATGGGATGTCCAGACAGGTGCTCCTGACTTCTTGCAAGTTTATTAACAAAAGCAAAACAATGGCTGCTTCTTAAAAACACTTGCTGTCATTCAAAAACTCTGGATGTATACAACAATTTAAGGTCTGAATCAGCGTTGTCCAAACTAATCTAACAAAAATGTCTTATTCTTCACCGATGGGGCAGTCCGTCCAACGTATTCTTCTTCATCTTCATCATCTTCTCTTTCAACTCTGATCTAGTGTCTTGATGGCCCTGTATTTATAGCAGGCCTGGGCCCAGCTGATGACATCACAGCTAGTGACATCATAACAGGTTTTCCTCAGTTAGTTTTCAGTTTGAAAATGTAGGCGTGGCTTATCGCTAACTGCCCTGCTGAAGACAGTATTTATTTCCAACTCAGTTTAAGACTAAATTATTGTTACCATTACATTTACTAGACTTGATATATGAATATTTAAGTACTTCTCTCAAAGACACACATTTCAACATAACACATTACTTGTTTTGTCCCAGAGTAAACCACCAAGCTGACATTCACATGAGTTATTTCCAGTTCAGAGTATCAAGATCTATATTACCTTATTTGACTTATTCATTAAACTTATTTACCTAGATTTCTTTAAAACAGAGCTTTTCTAAGTAATTATCTTAAATGATACTAATTCAACCAGTTGCAATTGATACCTAAACTTAATTATTTTACACAATAGTTTTGCACTTTAGTAAAATCACTTGACCTCCCTTAATCCTGTACATTTGGCTATAAACCACTCCAAGTTTACTATCAAAATATTTCCCTGGTTAAAAACATCATTTCAGTGATAATTGTAGTTTAATCTGGTTTAAATTGAATATAGAAAAATACATTTCTAATGTGTCTTAATTACAAAACATTATCTCCTTCCTCCTGTCTATTTGTGCCCCAGCAGAAGTTTTAGCCTTTCACCAGTGATGCCGGTAACGCGTTACTAAGTAACGCGTTATTGTAATCTGATTACTTTTCCCCGAAAATAGTAATCTAACGCGTTAATCTTTAAAAGCCAGTAATCTGATTGCAGTTACTTGTCCAATTGGCTGTGAGTTACTATTTCGTTACTATCTCATCATAAATTCATAATGCAGGCGGAATGCAGTATTTTATTTCGTTTTCGACAGTCAAAAATACATTTTGAGCTGTTTTTCTTATTATTATTATGGAGTGACGTGGGGTGGCAGTGAAAGGGTTACACAAGAATGTGTCCCCGCGGCGTGACTGGACTCTCTGTCTGTGAGTGACTCTGCTTTGGCCCAATCACATTCCCCATCCACAGTCTGCGAATCAGAGGCAGAGTAGGGCGGGTCTTCACAGCACGTCATGTGACATATGCGCCAATCGTGTGACAGCAGGGCTCCGTTGTTATGTTCGTCTGAGAATTCATTTACAAAACGCTTGTCTAAACGAAGTGAAACCGCAAGAAGACTTTTGCGGTTTCTGTTCAGACTTCCACCCCAAAACGCTCGTTTAAACGTAGCCTCAGTCAAAATACTGTCTACCGCTAAAAACAGCACATCCAATTGCATTGAAAGCATCTGGAATCACAACACTAGCCGACGCTTCGACTATGAATTGAAAATGGGGGACCCTGATGTAAACAAGACAAACGTCTTTCTCTGGTCTGCATCCCCTTAACAATTGTGTGTATTGAGCCGTACTGTATATTGTACCCATTCAGCAATCTGTTAAATAAAGTTTTCATTCATTCATTCATTCAGGTACAGGAGGACTCGGAGGCCAGCCAAACAGCAAAAGAGAGAGACTGTTTCTTTCCCTATTGATTAATGTATATTTGATGGTGGCAGAGCAAAAGCTCTTATTTGCCAGATTTACAGTTAATTTACATGTTAAAGAGAGACTGATTGTATGTTTATAGAGAGACATTTATAAAAACAATTTAATAGTTACAGTTGATATAATTGAATAGTTCAGCCTGCATTTGTTAGATGTGAATAGATACACTGGTTTTGTACAACCACTGGCTGGCTGCTCTAATGCTGTGAGCATCATAGACTGTTGCTTTACCATACTTGATGGTACAGAAGCTGAAGCACTAGTTTAACAATTTACGTTATGTGCAGAGAAACAAGTTAAAAACAATTTATGCACTTTCAATAAAGCGTTTAAAAAAAACTGTTGGGGGAACGACGACGACTTCGTAACCTAGTTACTTTCAAAGTAACTAAGTTACTCTGATAATCAAGTAATCAGTAAAGTAACATGGATTACTTTTTAAAGGAGTAATCAGTAATCAGTAATCGGATTACTTTTACAAGTAATCTGTGGCATCACTGCCTTTCACACCTCTGAGAGAAACAGCTGATGAGCCTGCTTGTATGCAAATGCTTTGGTCTCCTTTCCAGCTACTCACAGCATTTTCTGATTACTTGCATTAGTTACAGAATGAGTTATTCTTAAAAGATATATACTTTATTACCATTTCATTGTCTTCGTAGGCACATCTGCCTTGCATGGCCACAGACAATTGGTCCCCTTTAATGTTTTCCTAGTTAAGGTCACTGGAGTATTTTCTCCAGTATTTTGCTGCCCTGTCAGGGGCGCCTGGTGGTACAAAATTCAGATTGAACTCTGCCATTGGAAAGAGGAGATCCATAGATGTGTGACATGACCATAATAAGGTCATTTATAGGTCAGATATTCTATATCCTATATTCATTATTTTGAATTGCATGTATCCGGATGGCAAAATTCAGTACTGTATCTACAAAAAAACCTGTAAATCATCTGCCCTTCATTTATTTGCTTAGATTTTCTGTACACTTGATCTCAAGAAGGTGCTGAATGAGCTCAGTGGCAAACATTTTCACGTCTGGTCAATGTTAGCATGGTGTTATTCACTGTCAATGATGAAAGAAAAAAAGAAAATCTAAATAATTTATATTCTCCTTTGGTTCATTACAATTACATTACAAAGCATAGTAACACACACATGCAAATGGACCTTGTAGAAGTGGAGCATTTACTTTTAGGCACATTTTCTGAAAATATGGCTAGGGCTTAAGAGGTTAATTACAGGGGTCACACAGCAGAGACAAAGACATGGATTGACACTCTATATACCACATACTTATTTAAAGCTCACATGGCTGTGGGAACAAAGCTCTTGCTAAAACGGGCTTTTCTGCACATGGGTATTCTATACCTGTGGCCAGAAGGAAGGGGGTAAAGTTCTGACAGAGTGGGTGGTCTGGGTCATGTATGATTGTGAGTGCTTTGCGGATCAGGGATGAGTTGACACATACAGATAAGTTGGGCGTGGGAATACCAATGATGTTTTTGAAACTATGTGTACTGATGCCCTTCTTGGCCAGATCTCCCTTGGTAAAGAGATTTGACTCTCAATGGTACAAACCTGCTTAAATAGAAAACAAGGACACACATGTGTCATGGGTGTGAAGCACATTTCCTGTGAGCTGAAAGTTACTGAGTTACATAATAAGTGAGTTACAATTTATCCAACGCAATTTACAGATTGTGAACAACATGTTACCAGGAGGGGTACATCTCTGGCAGCTTAACCGTCTGTAGTGTGGTAGTGAAAGGTTAACCTTTTGTAGTGTGGTAGTGAAATGGTTAACCTTCTGTAGTATGGTAGTGAAAGGGCTAACCTTCTGTAGTGTGGTAGTGCAAGGGTTAACCTTCTGTAGTGTGGTAGTGAAAGGGCTAACCTTCTGTAGTGTGGTAGTGAAAAGGCTAACCTTCTGTAGTGTGGTAGTGAAAGGGATAACCTTCTGTAGTGTGGTAGTGAAAGGGTTAACCTTATGTAGTGTGGTAGTGAAAGGGTTAACCTTATGTAGTGTGGTAGTGAAAGGGTTAACCTTCTGTAGTGTGGTAGTGAAATGGCTGACCTTCTGTAGTGTGGTAGAGAAAGGGCTAACCTTCTGTAGTGTGGTAGTGAAAGGGCTAACCTTCAGTGGTGTGGTTGTGAAAGGGTTAACCTTCTGTGGTGTGGTAGTGAAGGGGTTAACCTTCTGTAGTGTGGTAGTGAAAATCCTAACATTCTGTTGTGTGGTAGTGAAAGGGTTAACATTCTGTAGTGTGGTAGTGAAAGGGCTAACATTCTGTAGTGTGGTAGTGAAAGAGTAAACCTTCTGTAGTGTGGTCATGAAAGGTTTAACCTTCTGTAGTGTGATAGTGAAAGGGTCAATCTTCTATAGTGTGGTAGTGAACGAGTAAACCTTCTGTAGTGTGGTAGTGAAAGGGCTAACATTCTGTAGTGTGGTAGTGAAAGAGTAAACCTTCTGTAGTGTGGTAGTGAAAGGGTTAACCTTCTGTAGTGTAATAATAATAATGGATTGGATTTATATAGCGATCTTCGTGACACCCCAGTGACCCCAGAGCGCTTACAGAGTCCATTATTCGTTCATACCGGTGGTTGTAAGCTGGCTGGTAAGTGTGATAGTGAAAGGTTTCATCTTCTGTAGTGTGGTAGTGAAAGGGTTCATCTTCTGTAGTGTGGTAGTCAAATGGGTAGTAGGAATGGTTGGTCGTTCTTTCTATTCATATTCAGTGGTAGGATTCTATTACGTATTTCATCCTAAAGGTTAAAATATATCTGAAGCTGCATTTCTTGCAGTGCCACCCCCGCCTTCCCGTCGATGCCAATGTTTTCACCGAGGGGCATCATTACTGTGTGAGAAATACCTTATTCCCTGATCGATAGCAGCTCCCTTGATGCTCCCACTTTAATCCTTACCACAGACACGTGTTTCTTCCCCCAACTATCCAGAAGTGAAATGATTGAGACAGACAATATAGGTGGATATTCGTCAAACACTCAAATTCCTGCAAAACAGAGAGCACTTCATGTTTCTGTGGCTCACTCAGTTGTGAATACTCAAATAAGCTCTCAATTTGCCCTCAAATCATGCAGCTCGCATCTTGGATTCTAAATGGAGGGCTGCGCGCAGGACTGATTTGTTCAACCCACTCTCGACTGCTCCCGCTTGAGTTCATCTTGTGCTCGTCCGCCCACACAGATTAAAAAAATTCAACTCACCTGCTCCTGTAAAATCTCAGCCGCTCCCGCCCACCCACTCACAATTTACAAATAAAATAAAAATGTCAAAACAACCATCTAACGTTCTATAATGCATCATTGTGACGGATACGTCTGTGCACCGCACCCGCACATGTTAACCGTATTGTTTAAGTTTCAAGTTTCAAGTTTCTTTAATAGTTGTCATACAGAAGTACAGAATACTTTCATACAAAATGCTTCTTACTGTTACGCTCCAGAGACTGTGCTAGACAAGATAGTATCAAATAACATAGTATAGCATGTAATTTAGAAGAAGAAAATGAGGTCACAGTGTTCGGTATAGACATATGTACAATGTTCTGAGTTACCATATAATATACAATACTATGCAGTGTACTAATGTACAGTACTATATAGTGCAAAGCAGAAATGGGATGAGGTACAATTTAGGTACAATTTACAGTAAGGTGTACGAGTTGTAGTGCAATCCTTCATCAATAAATATAAAGTGTGGGGAGTGGGTGCTACAGTGTGTTTGTTTAAAGTGGGTGTGTGCTATAAAGTGTGTGGAGTGGGTGCTACAGTGTGTTTGTTTAAAGTGAGTGTGTGCGTGTGGATGTGTGTGCTATGTGCGTTTGGTGGTTTGTTGTTGTGTAGTGTTCATTGTTCGTTTAGCAGCCTGATGGCCTGGGGATAGAAGCTTCTTCTGAGTCTTTCTGTGCTCGCCTTGAGACTCCGGTATCGCTTGCCTGACCGCAGCAGTTCAAAGAGGCAGTTGTTCGGGTGACTGGAGTCTTTAATGATTCTCTTAGCCTTGCCCTTGCAACGCTTGTTGTAAATGTTCTGGAGGGTGGGGAGCCCCCCTCCAATTGTGCGTTCGGCTGAACGTGTCACTCTTTGTAGTCTGCTTCGGTCTTGTGCAGTGCTATTCCCAAACCAGGAGGTGATGTTGCCGGTCAAGATGCTCTCTATTGTACATGAGTAGAAGTTCTTAAGGATCTTCTGACTGACTTGGAACTTCCTTAGGCGCCTGAGGAAGTAGAGGCGTTGTCGTGCCTTCTTCACAACACTGTCAATGTGTGTGGTCCATGTCAAGTCCTCGGATATGTAGGCTCCGAGGTACTTAAAGCTGTTGACTCTCTCAACCAGAAGTGAATTAGTTAATGTTTGTACACGTTTACATTCATGATACACATACACAATTTCTATTTCACATAATGACACACGACACATAGACTTGCGTACTGATATCATATCCATTCTTTATTATTTGACTTACATGGTTAAGTGCATGCATGTTGTTCATTGTTTGTTTTCTCCAACTCTGCAGCCAGCCATCCCCACTCTGGGCAAACAGAGCAGCTGCGACTGATCGGTCCTAAATGGCCGGATGGGGGTGGTGGACCAAACCATGTCGCGGGAGATGTCGGGGGGGGTTTATTGTATTGTAATTTAGTTTCCTTATATGTATTTCCTTATTAATTAAGATTATTAGTTGTGCAGTTCGGTAGTTGTGTTGTGTGTTGTGTGTTTATTGTTTATTAGATTAATTAGAAGTGTAAGATATTATTTAGTAAAATATTAATTATCAATTAGCCCACTTAGATTAATGTATCTGGCCAGGGCCTATATATAGTTTTGAGTTCTTAGTTGTCATAAAATAAAACTCTTACTTTTTGTCTGGCTGCTTGGTCCCTTACATCATAATCATAATATGCATTTAATTACAGTAATGCACTGAAAGTTGCAAGACAATTACAATTTGGACTGACAATTTTTTTGTCCAACAACCTCCAGTCAATGTAAAGTAACTTCAAGCCAACACACATTGCAGTGAGAAAGAACATAAAAAGTGTCTTTGGATAAGGATCTGGATAAGAGAGGATACATTAGACAGAAACAGAACGATACTACAGACAGACAGACAGACAGACAGACAGACAGACAGACAGACAGACAGACAGACAGACAGACAGACAGACAGACAGACAGACAGACAGACAGACAGACAGACAGACAGACCCCAGATCCCTCCCACAACCGAATAACTTTTTTTTTCTGTCTGAATGAATCCGCCATAGATAGACAAATGGAAGTATGAAAGCTTTTGAACGAATCCTCCAAAAAAGATAGTCATTATCAGTGTTGGGCAAGTTACTTTTAAAAAGTAACTAGTTACAGTTACTAGTTACTTCTTCCAAAAAGTAACTAAATTACTTACTCAGTTACAAATGATAAAAGTAACTAGTTACTTAGTTACTTCAGAAAGTAACTATTGCGTTACTTTCAAGTAATTTTTTTTACATAAACAACATACTCAAATCTAAACTATTTTAATGTTGCTGTGGGACAAAGTGAGACTAGCCTCCAATCAAATGCTATGTATGTATATTATTATAATTACTATGTTCATATAGTGCAGGGGTGGCCAACCAGTCAGAGACTAAGAGCCACAAAAAAATTACTGTGGTACCACAAAGAGCCACACCATATACCAGCGTTTCTCAACCTTTTTTTTCAGTCACGGCACCCTTCATGTGTTTATAGGTCTCACCCTCTGGCCTCTGAAGTTGCTAATGTCTTTTTTATTTGGGCCTCACAGGGTTAAAAGTACCCTGTGAGACCCACGGTTGCAAAATTACAAAATCACTTTTAGCCATTTAAAAAAATAATGTTTATTTAAAAAATGTTAAAGGGGAACTATTTTACTATTTCTTTCACTATTTGGGCACTTTTACACAATTCCTGTGAGTCTATGGAACACCTAGTTTTTTTTCAAAAAAAATGCATTGTTTTGTATTTCTAATCAAGTACTAAAAACCGCATTTTTCTACCTCAAGATCTTAAGCCGTTTTGAGGCTGGGCTCCAACCACTGTGTGGCCTGGTGCCAACTGCCACATCAACTGCCACATTATTATGCAGCTGAGAAATCTCTGACATCACAGATATGCACATTTTCAGATGACTCAGTTCAGTGAGGGTGAATATTGTGAGAGGAGAATTGGAAGAATTCGCCAATATGAGAATTAGAGACATATATCCTATTAATATAAGTCCACATAGCTAAGAAACAATGGTAAACACTGAAAAAAGCCATTTATAAGATAGTTCCCCTTTAAGCACATGTATAGTCAATTGGTCCTGTTGTTCAGCCTCACAATGCTATTTGATAGTAAATGTGTTTATATGTCCCACCCTCTGGCCTCTGAAGTTGCTAATTTCTTTTTAATTTGGGCCTCACAGGGTTAACCTCTTAAGCCCGAGATATACAGTAAAAGTGTATATTTTCAGCATTATGTTTGTTTACCAATTATTTTAACTGTTATTAGTGAAATATAAGATTATAGAAATCTCAGGGCATTGAGTCGGAAACCGGCGCATATTGACAGGAGGAAGTGGCACAGCCAAAAGTGAGTGTAGTCTTTTGAAGGAAGAGACTCAGGGCTTTCAAATTTCGAAAAACTACCCTACCCAGCTCACACCAGCCCCTGTCAATCATCTGACTTCTGGATTTACTTTTTAATTTCTCTTATTTTTTGGGATTATCTCCCACAAACCTGAACGTTATTGCCATAAAACAGAACGCAGTTAGTTTCTCTACCTTTCTGTGAACGTCTTGCAAAAAACGGTGTTGCAATATGATGAAGAATGGTGGAGAAATTTACATTATAAAAAAGATGGCAGAATTCAGTACTGTATCTACAAAACCTTCTGTTTAATCATCTTCCCTTTATTCATTTGCTTAGATTTTTCAGGTCTGGTCAATTTTAGCATGGTAGTTATTTACAGTCAAAGATATATTTTTTTTTTAAATAGACTTGATATTCTCCTTTGGTTCATTACAATTTACTCAAGCCTAGTAACAGACACACTATTTCTGACACTGATCCATATATGTCCCTAGATTCAGATACCAAGAACATGCAAATGGACCATTTAAAAAAAAATTGTAAATGTTTATTCTACGTCCTTATGGAATGAGTGACATAAAAAAAAAAAAGTAAAAAAAAAAAAAAGTGAAAAAAAAATAAAAAAAAAAAAAAATTTTTTATTTTTTTTTATTTTTCTTTATGGATGGAAGAGCCGCACATTGACGGGCAAAGAGCCGCATGCGGCTCGCGAGCCGCGGGTTGGCCACCCCTGATATAGTGGATCCAGTGCCATCTGGGAGAAATGCGAGGCCCTGTGCGAGATTTCAACGCGAGCCCCCCCCCCCCCCCCCCCCCCCCTAGGGTAAAAAAAAATTATTATATAATCTTTTTTTACATTTCTTTTTTATTAACACTTTGATCTCCATGGGTTAAATTCATAATTTACCATCCCTAGCCAGCTCTATTTGTCTATGGAGAAGTTCCCCTTCTTTGCAGGGCTATAACTTTTTAAATTCTATTGCTAGATTGCCATTATTATGGCCCATTCAATGTCCTATATCCATTGTTCAGGGTGTAGCAACGATATACTTTTTCATTCACATATTCATACTAAAATATGGTCTAAAGTATAAGTATGTTTTTATCGTTTTCTGCAGCTTTCTCCAGAACTTGATTTATAGCTCCAAATGCATTATATTGATGATGAAATACAGTTTGATAGCAATCGGCGCGAGATAAAAGATTTCAACTGGACGTGGTTCTAGAAGTTACTACGTATCATCTGATATTGACCGGATGGGCGAGGGGGCGTTTATAATTCCATGGGCAACATTATACCATTCGTCTAGTGTGCAGTAGCGGCCGCTGCTGCTGGTGCCTTGTGGTTCGCAGTTCTCGTTAATAGGTCGAGTTGAAAATGTAATGCTCTGAGATGCTCTGGAGCAATCTCTCTCGGTCTCTCGGATCAATCAAATCAAATAATTAACACATGTATGTTGTCATTTTAAACAACTCACCATTCATTCATTATGCATCAGCAGCAACACAAACACGCACAGCTCTCTCTCTCTCTCTCGCTCTCTCTCTCTCTCGCTCTCTCACTCTCTCTCAGATGATGTCAGATCCATTCAATAATAAACACATTTATAAAGCTCGTTATTTTAAACAAGTTACCATTCATTGTCTGAGTGGTTATGTCCCACATGCAGCGAAATTAGAGAGAGAGAGAGAGCGAGAGAGAGAGAGAGAGAGCGAGAGAGAGAGAGCATTTTACTAGTAAAGTTACATTTTCAACAAGATTGCTGCTATTTAAACACTTAATGGAAATGGGGTAACGTTAACCTTATGTCGACTGTAGTATTGTATGACCTCGACATAACGTTTAAACGTTAACGTTACTCCGTTTCCATGCAGTAATTATAAAAGTGGCCGGCTAACGGAGCTAACAGATAGCAGTAGCTAACGTTACAACGTTATGCGGCATCAGTAGACAACGTATCATGTATTAAACTAGAGTTAAGATCGCTAATCTACCTTGTTGTTGGCTTGTTGTTGTTGATAAAGTATATCCACTCCATGGCATTGTCCATCCAGCCTGTGTTGATGTCCATCCATTGTCCATACATGTCCCTCCACACTGCATCCATAGCTTGCAAGCTGTGTGAGTGAAGAGCTGTGTCTTTGTCCATTTCCGCCTTGAACAGCCTGCAAACTACCTGGCGTTCTATCGCCATGCTCTAAGACAAACTCTAACCTTAACCAACTTTGAAAGAGTGCCTAAGCTCAGTGTAGTTGCTGTTGTTGTTGACGAGTCGACTGAACTGCTGTTAAGCCAACCCGAGAAATGCGGCTATGGAAAAAAACTGGCATCGCGTCGGCCAATCAGAGAGCGTCTCCACGAATTGCGGCTATGGAAAATTCTTCACGGAAGTTCACTCGGCTGCCTAGACCGCTTCAAATCGCGCTCGGATTCCAACATAATAGTCATATTTCAACGCACAACGCCGTATGCACTGATTGGCTGTGACGGAGACAGCGATCAAACTGTGACGCGCACGCAGAGCGCTATCGCTTCTTGCCCGGGCGAGAAATATGAAAAAATAAAAAAAAACGTCACTTCCTGCCCATGAAAACGATGTTTTTTTTATTTAGATAATAACGTTATATTGTGCATTGGAAATACAAACATACTTAAAATGAGTAAATATTATAAATTTTAAACATGTTTATATTATTTATAGGGCTATAAAACAAAAAAACTAAAAACGTATTTGTCTTGTTCTCTCATATAACCAGGGTAGGAGCTGAGGGGGGGCGGCGCCCGAGCGCCCCTAGTGGTAGAGCCGCCACTGCTAGTGTGGGTCATATGGTCATCAGAGCAGTTTATATGGAATACGTTAGAAAATAACGCTGTATGTTCCTCGCGCCGTTGGACGATCAGCGTGGAGTAGACCGTTTTCGATTATGGGATGTTGATCCTGATGAACCATTTCCAGGTTGTATAATACTATATACGTCCAAATAACGTTGTTTATTGAGTTAGGGCGAGCGATTGATCATCCAGTGTGTTGAGATGGAGTCCGGCTACCGATCGCGAGTGCCCGGACGACATATGGTTGAGCACTTCCTGTTTGGCGCGCCCCTCCCTCTTGGCCGATCTGCCGATCGGCCACCAGATGGCGCTCTCGAACCGTTAGACAGTTGAGTGGAGCTCACCAGTACATCTCATGGCTCCGGAGGAGAAATATTTTTGAATTATTGATATCAAAGACGAGTTACGGCGTCTTCGGCAGAATGAGCATGGCTAGGAATGATGTCTAAACACGTCATCAGCGATTAAAGTGTTAATACATTTCTTATTTTTTTTGCATACAGTCAACGTATTCTTAAATAATAGCACTGTCGGAGGCTGGGCATACAGTCAACATATTCTTAAATAATAGCGCTGCCCGAGGCTGGGCATATGATACAGTCAACGTCAGGGACGTGCACAGGACTTTAGAAAGGCAGGTGCCCGTAATCATAAAAGGGCATTAATTATTAAATGTAATGCGAGTGCGCGCAGCGCGCGAGCGCGATTTTTGGGGTTAATACAAGTCTATCATGGTACATTCAGTTTCACCGATAGATGTCACCAAAACTACATAGTGTCCCTTTAATAACACAATATGCGCTCCAGACCAACAGCTGCTGGAGGGAGGGAGAGAGAGAGAGAGAGAGAGAGAGAGAGAGAGAGAGAGAGAGAGAGAGAGAGAGAGAGAGAGAGAGAGAGAGAGAGAGTATGCTGCGTGTTTTCCTGCACTAGCAGCAGGGAGGGAGGGGCTGGGGAGGGCTGATCTGGCGACGTGTTTCACGAAAATATACAGTGCACTGCAAACCCGACATTTTATTTTGTTGGGCAAATACCTTACCTGATGTGTACTCTTGCTTTGTTTTAGTTGAAATAGTAACTGTAAAAAAAGAGGTCTCGACTCGAGTGTGAGGGCACTGTGAGCTCAACAACAGCTGGATATCAATTTCCTGTTCAGTGCACTGCTGGCCCTGCGCGGTTTACATGTCTCATTGATCATCACACACCCACGTGCTATGCCTATGCGTAAGGCTGGAAGGACCTATTATTTACGAGAGGGGTGGCATTTCTCTCTCTTTCTTTACCTAATATTTAGATTCTATCGTGACATCTTTCATTTGGAAGGGCAGGGCAGTATATATATATATATATATATATGTGCAACAGTAAAAAAAAAAAAAAAAAAAAAAAAAAAAAAAGTGGCATAAAAAGGGCACTTTCTAATGAGAAATGAAAAAGGCAGGTGCCCGGGCACCCCTTCACCCCTATGTATGCACGTGCCTGGTCAACGTATTCTTAAATAATAGCGCTGCCCGAGGCTGGGCATATGATACAGTCAACGTATTCTTAAATAATAGCGCTGCCCAAGGCTTAGTGGCAATGCACCTGTACAGTCGTACACCTGGCAGTAACAGGGAAAATGCATAAAACACCCCTGGAACCTGATAAACAAGCTTAAAGCCAGGTTAAATTTTCAAGCACGACATGCAGATTTGCAGTTTTGCCTTATTTGAATCGAACTCTATAAGCTTAGTACACACGTCACAAACTGCACGAGTACAGTGTGAGCAGACCCTGTTGCATGATGCAACACACCGAGTGAGAGAGAGAGAGAGACAGAGAGAGACCGAGAGAGCGCGAGAGAGAGAGAGAGAGAGCGCAAGAGAGTGCACGTGAGAGCGAGAGATAGAGAGCAAGAGAGAGAAAGCGAGAGAGAGAGAGCGAGAGAGAGAGAACGAGAGAGAGAGAGCAAGAGAGAGAGCGTGAGAGCGAGAGAGAGAGAGCAAGAGAGAGAGAGACAGAGAGAGAGAGAGAGAGAGAGAGACAGAGAGAGAGAGAGAGAGAGAGAGAGAGAGAGAGAGAGAGAGAGAGAGAGACATCCATGGCGGGAACAGAATAGATTGCATTAAAAACTCACCAAACGTCCAAGAGGAAGGAGACAACCGTGGAGATGACAAAGTTCACCAGTCCATATTGTCCCCCCCATTGGGATGAACTTGGGAGTCTGTTCCTAGTTTATCTGCCAAACTTACGTTAGCACTCGATAACGTAGCTAACGCTAGTTAGCTGTCCCTGCCTTTAGCTAAGCCGACATGGCTAGCCTGACTGAACGTTCTAACACGCAACAACTTTCATCTTCAGTCCATCTGCCGAACGTCCTCTTCGTCTTGGCATAACCTAATCACTATACTTGGTATTGATAAGCTTACGGCACGCAGCGTTATTTCTTCTGCTCCGATGCTGCACATTTGGTTTTCAAAAGTAATAATAATAATACATCTATTTTATATAGCGCTTTTCCAGGTGCTCAAAGACGCTTTACATGGGCAGGAGAGACAAACTATGGCAAAACAAAAAAACAGAACAAAAATAATACATGACAAAATAAAATAAAATAACACCGACAGAATTAGAGGTCAAAAGCAAGATTGAAAAGGTGAGTTTTGAGGGCTGATTTAAAAGATGTCAGGGTGTTTGCATCACGGATATGGCTGGGGAGGGCATTCCAGAGGGAGGGGGCAGCAGCAGCAAAGGCCCTGTCGCCCCAGGTCCGGAGCCTGGTCGTGGGAGGTGTTAGGAGGTTGGCATCTGCAGACCTAAGGCGACGGGTGGGCGTGTGACGGTGGAGGAGGTCGGACAGGTAGGGAGGGGCAAGGTTGTTGAGGGCTTTAAATGTGATGAGTAGTATTTTAAAATGTATCCTGTATTTGATTGGAAGCCAGTGGAGGTCGTGGAGGACAGGGGTGATGTGATCAGAGCGACGGGTGGAGGTGAGCATGCGGGCAGCAGAGTTTTGGACATATTGGAGTTTATTGAGGATAGTGTTTGGTGAGCCGTAGAGGATGCTGTTGCAGTAATCTAGTCTTGATGATATGAATGCATGAACCAGTGTTTCAGCAGCGGAGAGTGATAGGGAGGGGCGGAGACGAGCAAAAGTAGGATGCTCTTGGCCAAGACATCCACTCGCTCCCGTGGATAGCGCTGAATAGACCCCGTACCTGTACCCCCTTCCCTCGTGGATAATACCGGTCTTCTTCACATCTCTCTACCGACTACCAGACCGATTCCAACCAGCTCCCCCTAGTGTTAGTCCTCCCACGATGCTTTGCAAAAGATTTAACGGGTCAGAGCTGCAGAGCCCGGAACACTATTCTACAAACGTGTCCAATGTGAAATATATAAGCATGTAAGCAAAACTAGATTGTAGGTCTGTGATAGAAAGTGATTGTTAACATTCTATTTATTTATATTTTTATAAAAAAAAAAAAAACGTATTTTTTTTCTTTTTTTTTTTTTCTCGCGAGGCCCCCCTCCCCCCGAGGCCCTGTGCGACCGCACTGCTCGCACACCCCTTGAGGCGGCCCTGAGTGGATCATACAAATACAATAGATGTTTTGGAACTTTTTATATCATGTATTGCCCCTCAACAGGCCACAACTGGGCAACATTAAATGATGCTTGTTAAGCACTATACCAAAAATAAATAACAAATATATACTGATTGATTGAAAATTTTAATGAACAGATTGCAGAATGGGTACAGTACAGTACAGCTCAATACACACAATTGTTAAGGGGATGCAGACCAGAGAACAGTGGCGAATCCTTATGGAAGCCAACGGAAGCCAGGCCTCCCTATTAAAATATGAATTAATATCAAATATCAAATATGAAAAAAATGTCTCCCTCTTCTCCTTCTCACTCCCTCTAACACACTGTCAGACTCACTGTGCTCACTGCAGCTATAGAGGAGAGGAGGCAGGGGGTAGGTCTCTTTCTCCAGCCTCAACCATGTGATTCATGTATCTAGAGTCCAAAACCGATCCTAGCCAATCAGATTCGAGCTGACTGCCACACCCTAAAAGTTTAAAACGGGGCTGTGAGAAGAATCATGAGTATGGATTCCCCTCTTAGACGGTGGGCCGAAGGTCTCTAGAGGCTTCCGTTAATGAAATGATTGATCTGGTTTTACAGAGTATATGTTATTGTAATATGAACTACATAATATACTATAATAACACATTTCCGTTTGTTGGCAACGGTTTTTGGGTCATATCTTTATGAAAATGTATGTGTTGATAAGATAAAAACTACCTACGTTTGTGAAAAGGGGCGTTGCTGCGGAACCAATCAAAACGCGTTACAACGTCAGGTGACTTGATTTCTCCCAATGACATTCCTCAAGCTCCGGAAACTAGGAAGTAAATTTGCGACTCGTCTGTTGACAACACTGGATTTAGCTCTGCATCGGTAAGCTCTCAATACTCATATACATTACTATTGAAATGCATTTTTACTTAATTCTACAGCATTATTCAAACGTGATAGGAAGTTATGAGTCATCAGCTGTTTATATGCAGTCCGTTTTGACTTCCGATTACACATTGGAAAATGTTGTAGCCAGCTCACAGACTAACGTTACGTTAGCATTTTAACTTTCTCAGATAGCAATCTAACATTACGTTAATAAATCAAACAACTCTAACCCAATACTAATAATAGTAACTTGTTTCACATTCTTGCTGTGTGTTACACTATGGTATAGCGGTATGTGTTGTTGCCTGTGACGTTGTATTGCTACATCTATTTATGACATACCAGATTTGTAAATACAGTACTGTTTGTCACAAGACGTTGTCACAACAGTTACATATGTACAAAATATACTGTCTCATAAATATACTCCAATATTCCAATATATAAATATACATATAAATATATTGTTTTAGATGCTGTTGTCACTATGAATTACAAATGGGGGGCCCTGATGTAAACAAGACAAACGTCTTTCTCTGGTCTGCATCCCCTTAACAATAGTTTGATATTGGATGGTCCCTGTGCTGTTGTTTACTGTCTATCTGTATGTCATGTATGTAATATGTTATGATGAATTGAAAATGGGGGACCCTGATGTAAACAAGATGAAAGTCTTTCTCTGGTCTGCATCCCATTAACAATTGTGTGTATTGAGCTGTACTGTATTGTACCCATTCTGCAATCTGTTAATACAGTTTTCAATTAATGTCAGACGTCCTCTCCATAAAAAAAAACGATTGAATTGCTCAGAATTTTAAATTATGTCCCCAATAGGACATAATAATATTAATATTATTCCCCAGTATGACACAATAAACACAGAATGAATGCTACCAAAGAGAATGCTATATGCAATTTGTGTATAAAGTGTGTATTAATCCTGTAACATGAGTCAAGGTCAGATCTAGCCTGGCATAGAGAACAGAATGTTGATTTTTTTATGTTCAAGTTTCTTTATTAGTTGTCATACAGAAGTACAGAATACTTTTATATAAAATGCTTCTTTCTGTTTTGCTCCAGAGATTGTGCTAGATAAAAATTGATAAGTATAAAATAGAAGTCAAGTACGTAGACAAGTGTTCAATATATACATACAATGTACAATGCAGAGTAGAAAAGTAACTGAGTTACAATACAATATACTATACAGTACAATGCAGAAATGGGATGAGGTACAATTTACAGTAAGGTGTAATGAGGTATGGGTTGTAGTGCAAATTCTTTGCCAATAAATATAAAGTGTGTTTAGGTGTTCTAAAGTGGGTGCTGCAGTCAGTTGTTTGTTTAAAGTGAGTGTGTGCGTGTGGATGTGTGTGCTGTGAGTGCATTTGATGGTTGTTACATAGTGTTATTGTCATTTGTATGTGTGTAATGTGTAACTAGTACAGTGGAGGGGTGTCCAGTCCAGGGCCCAGAGAGTAGAGAGCTGTGTGAGTCGTCCCCGGACAGCTTATGTGAGAGGATGACCATCCTTGTTCAAAAGTTGAGCTCTTGCAGACTAGCCTGGCCCCACTTCTATCCAGAACAATATTGAAAAGTTTATTAACAGATTGCAGAATGGGTACAGTACAGTACATCTCAATACATACAATTGTTAAGGGGATGCAGACCAGAGAAAGACTTTCGTCTTGTTTACATCAGGGTCCCCCATTTTCAATTCATCATAACATATATGACATACATGACATACAGATAGACAGTACTGCTACATCTATACATTTATGACATATCAGATTTGCAAATACAGTACTGTTTGTGATACAAAAGTGTCCAGAAAAGGAGTGTAAATACATTTGGCGTAGAAACTGTACATTGGAGGAGGTTGGTGGGGTGGGGTTGGGTGGGTTGGGTGAGGGCTGTACATTGGAGGTGGGGGGGGGGGGGGGGGGGGTTGGGTAGGGGACACACACACATTTTACACTGTACATTGGAATATTGACAAAGCCTTACTTGGTCATTTACTGTACAACTAGGTTAGGACATTTGTAGGGGCCAGTTTCGAATTGCAGTCTCACGTAGGTGTTTTTTGAGAGTGTTTTTGAAGGTGGGTAGTGATTCACATTCCTTTACAGCTTTAGGCAGGGCGTTCCACATTGATGTGGCATAATTGCGAAACGTGTTTAGTCCCTTGTTTGAGCCGAATCTGGGTTTTACATGATTTGTGGAGCTCCCTCTGGTGTTGTGATCGTGGTATTCACTGACCTTTGGGAAGTATTTTGACATGTACATGGGTACCTTGGTCGCGTAGTGTATCTTGTAGACCAGGCCCATTGCAAGTCGTCTACTCTAAGCCATCCTAGGTTGTCAAAGTGGGCAGGGGTGAGGTGGGTTCTAGGAGTCAGGTCAAGTAGTAGTCTGACTAGCTTGTTTTGAGATGTTTGTAATTTGTTTTTTAGTGCCTTTGAGGTGCTTTGGTACCATGAGGTGCAAGCATAGTCGTAGTACCCTTGAATGAGTGCTCCTGCTAGAGTCTTCAGGGTATTCTTGTTTACCAGAGAGGAGATCCGGTACAAGAATCGCGTTCGTTGGTTGACTTTTTTTATTACATTGGATGCCATTTTGTCACAGGAAAGATTAGCCTCTAGGATGGAACCCAGGTAGGTAATTTCATCTTTCCTTGTGAGATGGATCTTTCCTTCCCATCATAACATATATGACATACATGACATACAGATACAGTAGGCCTACTGTTACATCTATACATTTAATTATGACATACCAGATTTGCAAATACAGTACTGTTTATGATACAAAGAGTCCAGAAAAGTATCAAACAATTGCAGATGGGATGCAGACCAGAGAAATACGTTTGTCTTGTTTACATCAGGGTCCCCCATTTGTAATTCATAGTGACAACAGCATCTAAAACAATATATTTATATGTATATTTATATATTGGAAGAGTATATTTATGAGACAGTATATTTGCAGTCCAGAGAAAGACTTTCGTGAGAGACCAACAAAGTGAGGTATGTAAAAACTTGGAATTAAATTGTGGTCATAGATCTAACGTTAATATCACGTTAACAATCTAATGGCTAGAAAGCTCACCTGACGTCGATATGGCTTAATACAGTGCGAAATACAATCTTATAGTAAGAAACAAAACACAAGTTTAACATAGTTTTGAACGTTTTATTACAATAGTATTTAGGTCGGACCGTCGGATCTAACGTTAATATCACGTTAACCATCTAAAGCTCATCTGTGACGTCGTTATGGTTAATACAGTGCGAAATACAATCTTATATAGTAACAAAACAATACACAAGTTGAACATAGTTTTGAATGTTTACTTTTATTACAATAGTATTTAGGTCGGACCGTCGGATCTAACGTTAATATCACGTTAACCATCTAAAGCTCATCTGTGACGTCGTTATGGTTAATACAGTGCGAAATACAATCGTATATAGTAACAAAACAATACACAAATTGAACATAGTTTTGAACGTTTTATTACAATAGTATTTACTGTCTCATGTTGTGTATAATCAGCTAGCGTTCCAGTCAGATCCATTCTCCGTTGTTCTTGTTGACAATTTTGGGGTCCCGAAATCCCGTTTCAGTATCCTGATTGGTTTATCAGCTAGAGGTGTCCAAAGATATGCATGAGCAAACATGTAATTTAAATGTAAGATTACGAACACCGATGACCAACAGACGGCTGGCCAACAAACGTATTTTGACTCAACATAATAACTAGATATTACACACAAAGAATTGTGTAGTCTGCCAACATGGATCAATCAAGTTCACTTTAGACTGACTCGGCCTCCCATCTATCTGCACACCTCCCCTCTGCACTCTGAACATTGTATTAAACCGTGACTGCTCCCACGGGCCGAATATTGCCCCGATCCTCGCGAGATTAAATCCACGGGTACCTCTCGGCGTGCCGAAGCTTTTCCTAAATCACTTCCATCATCGAAAACGAGGGGAAAAGGTCGGCTCGCGACCCTGAAAATGTTGCGTGATTTTAAAAACGCTGTATTAAGTGAGCCTATTATGGGAACGCAAGCTTTCTATCGTGGAAACATCTGGGCGTCCCGCAACTTTTACTCATTCACATGTAGCCCTGAAAATGCTTAGAAAAGGAAAGCCGCAAGCGTGGAATAAACTCACAGAAACGGAAAAGTGTACCACGGGCGCGCCGTGATTCCGATCCGTGTGAAAATATTCACGGCCATAGAGGAGACCGTGGGACACCTTTTTGCAACCGAATATGTGTCTCGAATTTGCTCCCACGCGGCGCGCAAAATCGTGCAAGGAAAAATCGGACCAAAAATGAACCAATGCTCCAGCAGTAAATGACCCTGATGTAAACAAGACAAACGTCTTTCTCTGGTCTGCATCCCCTTATACAATTGTGTGTATTGAGCCGTACTGTATTGTAGCCATTCTGCAATCTGTTAAATAAATAAAAAGAAAGTTTGACTGGCCGCCGAGCCATACTGTAGTGTACTGATTGACTAAAAAAAAAAAAAAAAAAAAAAAAAAAAAAATTATAAAAATATTAATAATTTTTTTTGGCTTCCCCTGTTATTTTACCCACGCGACGCCACTGCCAGAGAAAGACTTTCGTCTTGTTTACATCAGGGTCCCCCATTTTCAATTCATGACATTTATGTCATACACAACATACAGATATAAGAATCTAATCTAATCATCTAAACAAATCTAATCATGACATTTAATACATGCATGACATACAGATATCTCTGACTCTGAGCACCTGAAGACTGTGCTATTAAACCAGGAAGTGCAACACTATGTCAGCAGAGTAGAGCCTCCACTACTGCAGTGCAACACCAGTGGCGGCCGGTGGGTACTTCGCCACTAGGGGCGCTATACCAAATATTTTGCAAACATGTACAGTACAGTACTGTACCACGCAAGACTCATGGCAAGACGTGAGCGATTCGACTCACGCTCACGGCAATGAATCGGCTCTTATGAACGAGTCGCTCAGCTGTTACTACAACAACACACAACCAGTCAAATAAAGTATAGTCTAGACTCTAATTCACAACTTGAAACACAATATAAATAGAAAAGTTAGAAACAAAACTCGCCAGTCTCCAAACACAGGCAGATCTCTCCCTCTCTCCTTCTCTCTCTCACACACAGCGCGACGTGGAATCGATTCGTTACACAATCAGACCTATTATATACCAAGAATAACTTCAGTATGAGTACAGGGCTGTACACATATTTTGCATATTGTTAAACGAGCCAAGGCTAGCTATTAAACTATCGATATGAATCGAAAATCTGGGACCCTGATGTAAACAAGACAAACGTCTTTCTCTGGTCTGCATCCCCTTAACAATTGTGTGTATTGAGCCGTACTGTATTGTACCCATTCTGCAATCTGTTAATAAAGTTCTCATTCATTCATTCATTCAAACATAGACGATATTGAACAAGCCATAATCCACGTATTTTCAATCCGAGAGAGCTGCAGTAGTTAAATCAATGAGCCATCGACATAGTCAGTGTGGTAAGTAACGTTATTATTGCATCCAAGATTGATACACGGCTGGCTAGGCAGTTGGTAGTCATAGTCTTGTGTTATAAAATAAATAAACAATCAGCAATGTCTCGCTTCATGAATGGCCAGCAGTAGCCTAACAGTACTGCTCCTAAAAAAAACTATTTACAAACGTTAACGTTAAGCACAGAGAGAGAGAGAGAGAGAGAGAGAGAGAGAGAGAGAGAGAGAGAGAGAGAGAGAGAGAGAGAGAGAGAGAGAGAGAGAGAGAGAGAGAGAGAGAGAGAGAGAGAGAGAGACTCACTGTTTAGTTGAAACGTCCAGGGCAGGAGAGCTTGATAAACGTGTATAATCCGCCATATAGCTTGTTAGCCAAGTGTTAGCTCGTTAGCACAACACTCAACAAGTACATTCCTTTGTCCATTTCCGCTCGAACAGACTGCAAACTACCTGGCGTTCTATCGCCATGCTCTAAGACAAACTCTAACCTTAACCAACTTTGAAAGAGTGCCTAAGCTTAACAGTCTAAAGAACTTGCAGTCACGGCACGCTCTAAGACAAACAACCTAGACCAACCTAGGAACCAACCTAGGAAGCTAGAAGCTAGAATTGGAACATTAGAAATTGGATTCGGCCAATCAGAGATCGTCTCTGTGAAATTCTGCCACGGAAAAAAATACTGGCGTCGGCCAATCAGAGAGCGTCTCCGCGAAATGCGGCTACAGATATTCTTGACGCTACTGGCTAGACAGCTTCAAATCGCGCCCGGATTCCAACATAATAGTCATATTTCAACGCACAACGCGTTATGCACTGATTGGCTGTGACGGATACAGCGATCAAACTGTGACGCGCACTCAGAGCGCTATCGCGTATAGCCCGGGCCGAGAAATACAAAAAAAAAAAAAAAAAAAAACGTGATGTCACTTCCTGCTCTGGAAAACAAGTGTTTTTTAATTGCGATAATAACATTATATTGTGCATTGGAAATACAAACATACTTAAAATGAGTAAATATTATTCATTTTAAACATGTTTATATTATTTATAGGGCTATAAAACAAAAAACAAAAAGATACCTTTTCTTGTTCTACTCTCATATAACCAGGCAGGGCCTGAAGGGGGGGCGGCGCCCTAGCGCCCCCCAGTGGCGGCCGCCACTGTGCAACACACAACTAACACAAGAGAGTGAACAAAAAACGCTCATGGACCCGCGGTCTGTCATTGACTGCTCGCTTGTGTTGTTCGTTGGATTCGTTTTGGATTATTTGGCCGCCAAACAAAACGTACACGGACCGTGGTCTCACGATGACTGAGTCGCTTGTGTTGTGGCTGTGTCAGACTCTGGAGGCACCCGCCCACCTCTACCTTTGATTGGCTTACCCCAATCGCGCTGAGGTTAGCTGAGAAGGACAGAATGCCTCTGTCCTGAAAAAACTAACGCCGTTAGTAACGCCGTTCTTTATAACGTCGTTACTCCCATCACTGGTCATTATGTTAGTTCGTTACACATTATGTTGGATTATGTAATTGGTTTGTCATGACCCATTGTGAAACAAAAGAAAAATTGCATACTTTAAAAAAGAATTCGGAATGGCCGTCGATTTATTTATTTTTTGTCAGACCATTGGATTTGATTGATTGATTGAATATTGGGGGGTTGGGGGGGGGGGGGTAACTGTACATTGGATTATCGACAAAACCTTACTTGGTCCCAAGAAGAGGGTCTCGTGTATTATTGGGTTAGGACATTTACTGTACATTGGAGGGGGTTGGGTTAGGACATTTACAGGGGCCAGTTTCGAATTGCAGTCTCCCGTAGGTGCTCTTTGAGAGTGGTTTTGAAAGTGGGTAGTGATTCACATTCCTTTACAGCTGTGGGTAGGGCATTCCACATTGATGTGGCATAATTGCGAAACATGTTTAGTCCCTTGTTTGAGCCGAATCTGGGTTTAACATGGTTTGTGGAGCTCCCTCTGGTGTCTACTAGTGGATCTACTATTGGATCTACTTTCTCTGTCGATGGTTTTGTGAATCAATCTCCATTATGCTTCAATTACTGTGTGTTTATTGTATAGCAATAAGGTTGGGTGAATTGGGCCATTGTATTGTAACGTTCGAGGTTTCCAAACGTTATAGACGACTCTCGAGGCAGGTTGGTATTTCTCAGTGCAGGTCTTTATTCACAGTTCTCCATTCCAGGTTGCAGTATCAGACTCATTGCTACCATTTCCCATACCCCGAGAGAATGCACGCTGGGTGCCCCACCCACTTATACCTTCCCAGGTCAGCCCGTGCACTCTCGACTCTGTCAACCCACGGCTGGCGCGTCCAATAGGGACGCCGCCAGCACCGGAATGGCGGAGTGTTGAGTGACAGCTCAACTGACCAACCGACCCAAATCCCAAGGTCGCTACACTACCCCCTCCCTACTAAGTCTCTCACCCCGAGAGACGAACCAAACTCACCCACAGTCAACAAGATTAACCACCCCCAGCAAATCTAGGGCAGCAGCTAGCCACGCGACGCTTCCGGTGGCTATAGCCTAACCACCGGTTACGACACCACGCTCCTGCTAGCCCGGACGTGCTCTTATTGGTTACCGACTGCAACCCTCTCCGTCAGGCCACAGGAGATGACAACCACCAAATACTTATACAAATACTTTGGTTCCAGGTTGCTCGCGTCCTCCTGTTCCAGGCCGACAGAGAGACGCCCTCCCACAACAGAGACAGTCGCCTATCCACCGGTTACGATGCTAGGCGCAGCTAGCTACACGACGCTACCGGTGGCTACACCTAACCACCGGGCGACGCTACGCTAACTGCTAGCTCCACTCCAATACCCGCTAACCAGTACAATACCCCACACCTCAATGAAATCACCATTACAAGATTTTTCTCTTTTCTTTTTTTTCATTCAGTATAACCCATTCATCCGTCATAGTCTCTGCCGCACCCCAGCGAATGGTGAGCACACGCCGCTGTGTCCTGGTGAAGAGGGAGCACTCCCTGCCTCACCGCTGGGTCTTGTTCCAGGGAAAGCACTCTGCTGTACGCGCCAGAGAGTTCCAAACGTGGTGGCTCCCCGGGTCCTTTGGCGTCTTCTCTGCCGGGCCTGCCCTCGTGCCATGGGCGCAGCTAAGTTTGTTGACATCCTGGGTCACCTCTGACCTCCATCCGGCGGGAACCGGGGGCCCGCGAACCGGCAATGGCCCGCCTCGGCTGGCGTATAATTCTGCAAACTGTTCTTTACACTCCATGTCCGTGTCACCCGACTGCTCCTCACAGTCTTCCTCTTTTCTCTTCTTAATGTTAATGGCGCCGGCTTCCATTTCTGCCATGCTAACCCTGATGCTAACTGTAAGCTAAGCTAGACTACTCTTCATTAGGGGTGGGACGATACATCGATCCAGATCGATATATCGATCTATTATCAATAATCAAATAGGATCGATGCAACGTAAAAAGATCGATTCATATTGCGATACTCTTATTTTGAAAATCCGGCAACGTCATATCCGCCCGCGCCCAGTAGTCTGAAACTCTGTGTAGACATTACAGCAGAACAGCGCTACAGAGCGTCTATTTTGCGACCTGATATAAGTCTGTGCAGTTTTTTCCCCGCAACGGGTCAAATGCATCTAACATGCTTTGCATCGTCGCCATTCCTTTATGCCCACGTCGCATGGGCAGATCTAAATTAAGGTTACGTTGGCTGCTTAAGCTAACTAAGCTAAGCAGCTAACCGTGAGAGAGAACAAGAGAGGGGAAGGAGGAGGGGTGGGGGCATTCTACCTTTCTGTAGGGGACTGGGGGAGGGGCATTCTGTGTGTGTGTGTGTGTGTGTGTGTGTGTGTGACGTGTGTGTGTTACTGAGGATGGACAGATAATGTTGATATTTAAACATGAATACATAATAAATGTATTCATGATCATCATGCAACATAAAACAATTGTAGGAACAGTTTGGGAGAGTTCCAAAACATTTTACTTAAAGTTTAAAGCTCAATATATAAAAACGTGGCACTTTACAGTGAACAGGAGGTCTATTTATATTAAAAACAATAGATTGTTTTTCATTTAAATGTCTGGAAGAGCTAAAAAATAAAAACGTCAATTGATATTTCCGTAGCCTTTTTTTAGTTGATCTAAATGTGACTGATTGTGTTAAATGGGCACATAATATCGCCTCATATCGATCGCAGGCACCTGAATCGAATCGTATCGTATCTGTAGAGGTGGATGGCAATGAATAAGACATTGGAGAGAGTGGATCCATTTCAATTGACTATTCTTTGTTTAGTTCCTGCATAGCATCACACATCATGGCATGCAAGCCTCACTTCCTGTATTCATGCTTCTTCTACATACCTGTCTAGGCAGGTCACCTCTGGTTACACCAAGTGGTGCAAATAAGTAACTGCATTCTTTAAACACTGTGTATAACAGTAGGACACAACATTTCCTCTCTTTGTAGAAAAAACATTTCCTCTGAGGCTAAATAGAAGAATCTCAGAACCTGCATTCAGGCATAACCATTGTCCTTAACTGTACTCAGTACTGTATGAATAAAGGTTAGTAAACCAGAAAATATAAGAAAGGTTAACATGAACATGAACACAAAATACTCTGTTTCACAGATCTGAAATAGGATACAACTGTAGGATTTTTTCTTCTTTTTTTTAACACTACATTGCATACCTTTGAAAATACAACAAAACAAGAGATCTGTTGACAAGCTACATTCGGAAGACCAATATCTAATCAGTCACATATTCTTGCATCCAGTTAGGCTTCTTTCTGATTCGTGTTTTCTTTGGAGAGGATGGAGAGGCAAGGTCAGGTGAAGCAGGAATGTCCTGTGGCTTTACGGCTGCACAGCGATCAGGAGCTAGGTGAGAGGCGTTCCATCTTCGGCCATCTTCCAGCAAGTTTGTGCTTTGGCCGACCTTCTTAGTGACTCTCAGGGGAGCACCAAACTTTGGGTGAACTTTGGGCACATGGAGAGGTGTTTTCACCCGTACACTATCCCCTTCTTGAAAAGGTGGAGTGCATGCGCCTCGTTTTCCATCAGTATAAGTCTTCATCTTGTGTTGATGGCGTGTGACTTCCTCTCGTACCTGTTCATCCGAGACAGGGTCAGCATGAGAGGGCGGCAGGACAGTCAACTTTGTGCGCATCTTCTGGCCATACAGTAGTTGATAGGGAGACACACCTGTAGCTGCATGCGGTGTGGCACGGTAAGCCATCAGGAAGGCAGTAATGGCAGGTTTCCATGGTACGATCCAATCTTAATAACGCCGTTACCGTTACTGCAAAAAAATGCGGCGCGTGTCCATGAGCGTTTTGTGTTCACTCTTTGCAGCGCAGGGCACTGAGTGGCTCTACTGCAGTGCTGACAGCCTTATCAACAGTGCTGCACTTCCTGGTTTAATAGCACAGGCTTCAGGTGCTCAGAGATATAGTCCCGGCACCATGGGCCGGCATTAGGGGGCCTGGCCCGCCCACTGAGACAGCTGTGCCCACCCTGAATTTTTTTTTTTTTTTTTTTTAATCAAAGTCAACTATCCAAATCCTTAGTCGGGGACAGCCCTAGTGGGCACTGATGTCAACAACAACACTACTGAAGCTAGCACGGCACTCTGTGAGAATTCATTTTCTACCCTCAAGAACGTCTTTACAGAACATCGCCTTAGTATGCTTCATCGACGCAACTAAGGCCAATTTAATTCAGTTAGCATTTGAGAAGGACTTAAAGGATAACTCCACTATTTTGGGAAATTAGCTTATCTTCCCTGGAGTTAGACAAGAAGATGCATACCTTTTTTGTCTCTGTGCGTGTGTGGTAATATTGCCTTGGAATTTCATAATTAATATGTGTGAATAAATTGGAGAACCATAAATATAAAGCCAGATGTACCTTTCAATAGCAGAGTGGACTCTGGCTAAACAGTCTCAACTGTCAGTTGAGACAGCTGCATCAGATAACAGCTGCAACAGTTATTTCAACCCCCACTTAAGCAATGACTAAATTAGAGAACAAACGACGCCTTCTCGAACTGACTGTATGTAAATGCTGATCAGAGAAAGCTGGGTTGACCACAAGGCAGACCAGTTTAGACTTGTTGAAGCATGGACACTAACTCACAGACAAAGTAATCTATTAATCAACTGTTTAGTATCAAAAGGTCTCATATAAGGAATGTTAAAGTTATATATTATTCATTTAAGAGGAGATTTCTGTAGGGACAGACCCAATCAGGAAGACACTGACGGGGGCCACTAGCGTCCCCCTCTGGGTATTGAGTCAAGATCCACACAGGAGATCAAAGGGGGGGGGCAGCCAGCCTCCCCCCAGAGAAACCCAGAGGGAGGGGCTGCCAGCGCCCACCGGACACCCCCACAAGAAGACGCCGCTGGATTGGACCAGCCATATGTATTATTGGCTAGAAATGATAGTATATAGGGCCCTACATAGGGTTATTCAGGAGCTCTCAGGCCGGAACCAACCAGGGTCTGGGGGCTCCCCCACCGCTTCGAAACCACCCAGAAACCACCGTGAGCTGATGCATTTTACGTGAGTAAAATCATGGGAAACACCAAATGGTTGTTTATAGATTAGAGTAATGTTGTACAGATCCCTGATCTGTAAACCAGATTTACTCATGTATAATGTGTACAGTAAACCATGTATGTTCAAATTATGTTAACCAAGTGACTGTTTGATGTGCAGTATTTAGGTTTGGGATGCAAACCTGATTGTGATATTTCTGTACAACAGACAGCTGTTAAATATTCTCTGATCATCTGTTGTATGTAGAAGTCAACCTTCTATTCACCTTGGACTCCTGGCTCTGATCAAATAAATCAGCTGAGTTGAACTACAATTCTGGTTTGTCTGGCGTACACGTTTTATTCTTCATCTGCATTAAGCCAGATGAGGAGACCAACCATTCTATCAAGTATGAATCTTTCCTCCTCCTTCCAGATAATCAATCTCATTGTTAATTGTGCTACAATAACCTCAAATTATTGTATAAAGTCTGTGGGAATTTACTACAGAAATGGTGCCGTTTTGCCCTACCCTTCGTGTCTCCCCCTGGAAAGGTGCGGTAGGGTCTTGTTATATGTATCATATCTGGATCTTGCTGTGTGTTGGGGACACGGGGCGAAGAGCTGGGGTGTTGCTGCGTTTGAAGTGATTAACGATGGGCTTGTTGTCTGAATGGATGAGGGAGAGGAGCAGGATGGAGGTTGGTTGTGTACGCCACTGTTTGGGGCCCGCGGTGAATATGGCGTCTGCATGCAGGGTTGGGGGTTGCGGTGGGAACAACTGGAGCGGTAAATGCAATATTATTAACAATAGAGCTTTGTTTTGTCAGCCAGGACAACAAAGACCAGCAACAATTTATCTTTATACTGTAATATTAGTCTGGTTGTTATCATCTTACGGCATAGCTTTGTTTTGTCAGCCAGGACAACAAAGACCAGCTTTATACTGAAAACAGACTGCTTTGTTTTGTCAGCCAGGACAACAAAGACCAGCTTTATACTGAAAACAGACTATAACAACAACAACAATATCTTAGCTTGTGTGTCCGGAGGTATGACGATCGCGCTTGTTGTGCAGTGAACATGCAAACGTAGGCTTTTTGTGTTTGTGTGTTCATTCAGACACAGGAGGCCGGTCTCGGCCCAGCGGGCCACGGGGGTTAGTTAACTCGTATGGAATGTACGTTATGAACTATACGGGGGAGTTGCACCAAGAAGGGTGGTGGCGCACAGACTATCTGGTCATGTTGTGGAAGATAGCGTCGCATGACGGCAGGTAAAAGGCTTTTCTTGCTAGGAAGCACGGTTATTCTGTTGTATACGACAGGGGCGCGTTCTGAGTATATAATTGCCCTAAAATTATTCTCAGGGAGAGGGCGCAGGTAAGACGAGGAGATTTGACTGTTCTGAAATGGAAGGGGAGCTGGGTCCAAGGTGCATTGTGTCCCTGCTTGTAGTCACAGATAGCGGGACGGGGACCGTGAGTGACGGGTCAGTATGGGCATAATTGCGTCGGGCTAAGGGTTCTGTTACTATTTCAGAACATACGAGTCAAGTATGGTGAAAGGTTGTTAGACCCTGGCATGATCAGCGCAGGGGTCTGTGCGATTGCAGGATTAAAACGTAGTAGTTAATGGAAATGTAGGGTGCCGGCGTGTTCAGGGTGCGTTATCCTTTTTAAACTTGAGCGAAACCGGCCTGTTGATTAATTACGTTCGCTGTGATACAAAAACGATTCGGTCGAACTGACTGATAAGTACTTAATGGTTTTGTTATGATATTTTAATGACCAACGGACATATTATGTTTGAGGCGAGTCCCTGCTGTTGGTTGGGGCTAGCTGGCTAGCTCTGTGGAAAAGTCCGCGGTGAAGCTGGGGACGTTACGATGGCGTTATGAGAGAATTGATTAAACACTGTGGCGGCGATTACAAGTAAGAGGCGGTTGAGACGCAGGGTGGCAAAATTGTGGCCGTTTTGAGGGTTATTATTACGTGGTAAATGATATTGAGGATTCGCTGCTTGGTGACGTCATGGTGTTGTGGAGAGTATGTAACGTTCGCGGTGCTATGGAGTGAGGCGGAGAAGGTAGGAGAAAGGGTTCGTGTTGAACTATGTGTGCAGCGTTGGTTGGTGTAAATGTTTTAAAAATTGTTTTCTATTAGAGTGGTTGGCTATTTGAAGCTTGTGTGAATTGTTTATGCTTTGGATGGTACTGAGCGAATTGTGTGGATGAACGGATCTTGAAAAGCACGGCTCCCGTGAGGGCCTTGAACGTCGCATTAGAGCTGGCTAAGGCTAGTTAGCTTGCATGCCGTTGTTTTGTGGCGTTTGGGGGGGCGGCATATGTTACGTTTAGAGTTTTGATAAAGATGTTGGGGAAGGGGTAGAGAAACGTGATAAATGTCGTGGCAGATTATGAATATCGGGGCTTGTTATTATGTTGTCGTGGCAGACCTTGGTTGTCATAGCAACGTTATAACAGCCGCATCGGTTGCCACTGCGCATGCGCGGTACAACGTGGATGGGGTCTCGTGCATTCGGAATAGTTCGCTCAGGGGATAGAAACAGGTAAAGGATTGATTAGAGATATGTACAGCTCAATACACACAATTGTTGAGGGGATGCAGACCAGAGGAAGACTTTTGTCTTGTTTACATCAGGGTCCCCCAGTTTCAATTCATCAGATAGTCAGTCAGTACTGCTACAACTACATACCAGATTTGCAAATTCAGTCACCCGTGTTAAAATTGAGAGTGGCTATGGGCTGAATTTGGAAAATGGCTCTACACTAGAGTTACATGTTGCTTACAGTAAAATCAATTTACACAATGCTTGCAGTAAAATCAATTTATCACATGTGTATGAAGAAAGGAGCATTTAGGACTAACCACTACAGAAGTTATGCTGAGATGGAGGATGCCTACATGTATGATAATTAGAGTTGATGGACATTTCCAGTTTTTTAAATTTGTGTAACATGTACAATTGTATGCTTGGAATAATGATGCTTTGTTTTATGTAGCTTGTATTAAGATGCTTGTATGGAATGCATTGATGTTGAAATGTCAGAGGTTGATACTTGTTATAGCTTTAATAACACTGGAGGTTTAAATAGGATAATGTTTATATTATTTACTAAATGTTTTTGTAGTGGAATTTGATACAAGCCCGGTTGTGAAGCAGGATAATTTACTGATGCTTGTTTTAGATTGCTAAATCTTTAATACACTGTTGATATGGTTAGGACATGTGTTTATGCTTGTTTTGGATTGTTAAAATCTTTGATATAGTGTTAAAGTGTTGACACAAGCCTTCGACTTGTAGGATAATTTATTGATGGAGGCTTGCTGAAGATGACAAATTTTGACATGAGTGTTTTATTAATCCTTAATAATTTTATTAATTCAAAAACCTGGGGGCGCTTGCCTCTGGGAAGATGAGAAGTGTGATTAACCGTTTAATGATTTACAGATGAAGGGTTGTATTACCCAGGGGGGTAGGAATCCTTTTGAGGCGGGCCAATAGGCCCAGAAGGGGGGTCAGGATGTACAGCTGTTGTTTACAATGGCTGTTTGTTCTTTTATGACAGGATGACGTGAGATTAGATGCAACAGGAGAGAGAGGTGAAGATGCAGGAGACGGTTGTAGAGTGAGAGAACAGTTGGCAGTTATTTTTATGACAGGGGAAATGTTGAGACAGGAAGCGTGCTAATACAGAACACAGCTGATGGAGGAGTGAGCACAGTAATTGAATTAGGATAGCCAGCTCAGATGAGGTTAATTACATTGGGGGGCTACCTGTTTGATTAGAAGGATTAGCTTTGGCTCTCAGGACACTGGGTATGTTTTGGGGTCTATCGCTGAGGGGGTTCCCAGACTTCCTCTGGATGTGAGGAGTAGAAGATACAGTGAGAACTGTATGGTGAGAAAGTGTGTGTTGTATTAGCCAGAGATGAGGGTAGCAAGATGAGAGAGTAGAAGAGATGAGCGCAGGGGAACTAACCCATTGTCGGTCTGTGGTTGATTAACGAGTGTATGAGAGAAATATATGTTTATAATATGAATGATTACTGGAGCTCGTAATTTTGGTTGGGTTGGTACAGATGGTATTTTTTATTTAAATTTAATTTCTGTATGTATGTGTGAGATTGAGATGTCCTTTAGTGAATGATTGAGCGGGGGATGGGGGCAAGGAGGCTTTGTCTATCCATTCACACACAGGCACACACACACACACCCGTTCACATTCACCCACACACACACACACACACACACAGACACGCACACACACACACACACACACACAGACACACACACACACACACAGACACACACAGACACACATTCACACAATTTGGTCACACATGCATGCACACACACGCAACTTAGCTTTCACTTAAGGTGAGACTAGTCTTAAAAATAACAAAATGTGTGTAGGTAAGGAGTGTATCGAACCACTTGGGTTATACCATTATCATTTGTTTCATATCATTTGTTTTACTGCATTTGATTTGATTTCTGTTGAAGGTTTTGTAGGGATTAGGGAGGGGATTAGGCACCCCGAACCTCTAGTCCTTAACAGGCGGCAGTGGGCTCGCAAGAGTCTGGGCGCACGTTAAACACAAATCTATAGTGCTGGGGAGAAACTGAAGGCCCTCGTGCGTAACGAGGTATGAAATAACATACCACTGTGGTACCGTCTAGTCGGCCCTGATGTCGCATGTAAGGTAAATGTTGGCACTGGGTGGTACGTGGGCGACAGTCCACACCTAGGAGCAGGGCGGTGCACCGGAGGGGGCACAGCTCCTGCCGTGAACAGGCAAGGCTGGCGAAAACGGTCAATATTTCCATGCCCAGAGCAAGCGGGGTGGGGACAAGACCGTCGGTTTCTAAACTGAGTGGCTGATAGGTACTACGGACAGTCAGCCGCTTGGGGTCCTGACTTGATGACGGACTATGAGGTCGCTATCGACTGGGTCGTCAGCCGGTTGGGAGAGCGTTATGGCAGAGACCATAAATGCACCTGGCTCAATGTACAGTCAGGCCACAGTAACCTTACTAGCCGATACAGGGTTAGTAGGCGAGTTGTGCTTCTGTGATCAGTGTTTTTGAAAAGAAAATGCTGGGAAGCAGAGGGATGAGGGGTGTCAATTCAGAGGAATCTGGATTGTCTCTCCTAAGATTGGAAAGGGGCCCAGCCTTAAACTGCACCTGAAGGTAAAATAAGGGGGCTTCTTCCGTTCATGAGAGGAGACCTTACCGCCGGAAGTGGAGACCTGCATCTCTGTTGGGGGAGAGGGGCCGGCGTCGGACAAGGCAGTCCTAAGAAAGGAGCTGGTTGTACCGTCGTAGCGGACTGCCTAAACCTTACGGGGAGAGGTGCATCTAAGTAGGGGAAGGAATGCATCCGGACGGGAGGAGGGTACTCTTAACTGGAAGGAGGTTAAAAGGGTCAAAGCGGAGGTATTGAATTTAAATTTTTAGATTTCTTTTCTATTTTTATCTATGATTGTGTGGCCTGAATGGGTGTGAATGGAGCCTGTAGAGGGTGACTGTGCTGGCTTGAAAGGTGTCGAAATCACAATGACAGATGTGATGAGGGTTAGATGTAGAGTTTTGATTTCTTTTCTTTTCTTTCTAGATAACCATTAAGGTGGTCTGCGGTTGGAGCTGGTTAATTTCATTTGATTTTCACATCTGTTGGAATGTTTTTTGATTATTTGCGTTTTGTTTGTTGTTTCTCTATGATCTGGTGAGAGGACGGTTGAGGCGTGAGGATACATTGGATCAGATCGATGACAGTTAAGTGGTCCCATTACGTTTTGCATAATGATTAACCATTTGGCGTCTCTTGAGAAATATTTGACATATTGTATAAGGAAAATTTGTTCTGTGTTTTTGTTCCCTTGCAGTTCAGGCGGAGAGGGAGGATGGACCATCACAAGTGGGGGATCATGGGGAAAATGTGTAGGGATACATTTCATTAGATTATGACACGATGGTGTGACCCGTTCAGTCAGTTCCTGTGGGAGATTGTTGGATTATGAGGAGAGGTCGCTTGGGACGCTACCCCTCCTTCAATATACCCCCGGATACGAAGGCCGGAGGTTGAGACATACCTCCAGACTGACGGAGTCGTTCGTCTGTAGATCCATGGAAATACAGTCATGGGACAGAAAATGACGAGGTCCAGGCCTAAAAACAGTGGCTTCAGCTGAGGCTGGCCGACATGGGGTGGAGGGGGGGGGGCGAAAACGGTCGGAGACTGTGCAACCAAAGCGTTGAACAAGGGCCTCTGTGTGATTGATTGGTGTGTTGGACGGGAAGTGACTGAACGGTAACGACTGATATAGATTATGACACAACGCGAGAGTACTAAACTAAACACATACACATAGGTAGAGTAAAAAGTAAGGTGTAGGTTATGGCCGATATGGTGAAATTTTTTTCCCTTGCGTGATGCTCCTCCCTCCCTGTCCGTCTGGGCACAGAGGTGGTAAGGTTTATGTCCATAGGGATGTTCATAAAAGGGGGGAGAGGTGAGAAGACCAACTGAGTTGATTGTGCAAAATGTGATTGGGCGGACTTGGAAAAGGAATTAACAGGAGAGGAGAAGCAAAATGTATGAAAGAATGAAGAATAATCTCTGTGTCTCCACAGATCATGTCAACGGATACCATAATTTTAAAAAATTGTGTTTTACTTTAATGTGTAATGTTTAGATTACATTGTTTTAATTGTTTTCAACAAATAAGCCTCTGGCTGTGAGCCCAGAGGAACAGAGCCTGATGATAGTAGGTGGTAAACACTGTTTCATTAAAGGCAGAATAGTTTAATTGGGGATCTGGATGAAGGGGTCACCAGGATTCCCCGGGAGGGGGCCATAGTCAGGGGAATGTGGGGGAGAAAAGAAGAAGACAAGAAGAAACTAATTGATGATATGTACCAAAGAATAATGAAAAAGAAAAAATATGAGAAAAAAGAAAAATTGAAAAATTTGAAGAAAAAATGATTTTTATTATTATATTGTATGGTTAGTATGTATAGAAAATCAAGTCAATATACAGTATGTGACAATGAGAATTGTCAAAGTGGGGAATTGTGGTAATATTGCCTTGGAATTTCATAATTAATATGTGTGAATAAATTGGAGAACCATAAATATAAAGCCAGATGTACCTTTCAATAGCAGAGTGGACTCTGGCTAAACAGTCTCAACTGTCAGTTGAGACAGCTGCATCAGATAACAGCTGCAACAGTTATTTCAACCCCCACTTAAGCAATGACTAAATTAGAGAACAAACGACGCCTTCTCGAACTGACTGTATGTAAATGCTGATCAGAGAAAGCTGGGTTGACCACAAGGCAGACCAGTTTAGACTTGTTGAAGCATGGACACTAACTCACAGACAAAGTAATCTATTAATCAACTGTTTAGTATCAAAAGGTCTCATATAAGGAATGTTAAAGTTATATATTATTCATTTAAGAGGAGATTTCTGTAGGGACAGACCCAATCAGGAAGACACTGACGGGGGCCACTAGCGTCCCCCTCTGGGTATTGAGTCAAGATCCACACGGGAGATCAAAGGGGGGGGGCAGCCAGCCTCCCCCCAGAGAAACCCAGAGGGAGGGGCTGCCAGCGCCCACCGGACACCCCCACAAGAAGACGCCGCTGGATTGGACCAGCCATATGTATTATTGGCTAGAAATGATAGTATATAGGGCCCTACATAGGGTTATTCAGGAGCTCTCAGGCCGGAACCAACCAGGGTCTGGGGGCTCCCCCACCGCTTCGAAACCACCCAGAAACCACCGTGAGCTGATGCATTTTACGTGAGTAAAATCATGGGAAACACCAAATGGTTGTTTATAGATTAGAGTAATGTTGTACAGATCCCTGATCTGTAAACCAGATTTACTCATGTATAATGTGTACAGTAAACCATGTATGTTCAAATTATGTTAACCAAGTGACTGTTTGATGTGCAGTATTTAGGTTTGGGATGCAAACCTGATTGTGATATTTCTGTACAACAGACAGCTGTTAAATATTCTCTGATCATCTGTTGTATGTAGAAGTCAACCTTCTATTCACCTTGGACTCCTGGCTCTGATCAAATAAATCAGCTGAGTTGAACTACAATTCTGGTTTGTCTGGCGTACACGTTTTATTCTTCATCTGCATTAAGCCAGATGAGGAGACCAACCATTCTATCAAGTATGAATCTTTCCTCCTCCTTCCAGATAATCAATCTCATTGTTAATTGTGCTACAATAACCTCAAATTATTGTATAAAGTCTGTGGGAATTTACTACACGTGCATTTTAGCTTTGGGAATAGATGCTCCGTTAGCATAGCTTAGCTTCATCACTGGAAGTGAGGCAGGACAGTAGCCTTACAGTGCCTTACAGTGTATTGCAAGGTCTGACATTGACCAAACTTGATATGCATGACCTTGGTGGGCTCTAGGTCAACTCCTGAAAAGGGGGTCAATGTCAGACTTTGCAATCAAAAGTTAGGGGGCTAATAACCCTTGCCATAATTTCAGTGCGCCCCTAACGTTTGATTGCAAGGTCTGACATTGACCCCCTTTTCAGGAGTTGACCTAGAGCCCACCAAGGTCATGCATATCAAGTTTGGTCAATGTCAGACATTGCAATACACTGTAAGGCACTGTAAGGCTACTGTCCTGCCTCACTTCCAGTGATGAAGCTAAGCTATGCTAACGGAGCATCTATTCCCAAAGCTAAAATGCACGCACAGAGACAAAAAATGTATGCATCTTCTTGTCTAACTCCAGGGAAGATGTTAAATAAGCTAATTTCCCAAAATAGTGGAGTTATCCTTTAACAAAGAAGTTCAGGAATGAGTGGAGGGGCAGTGTTTTTTTTTTGTTTTTTTTTTTAGGTTTATTTTTTGGTGTTTTATCGCTTTATTTCTACTGGGCAGTCCAGTAGGGAGAGACAGATGAGGAATGGGAGACAGAGTGGGGGGAAGACATTCGGCAAATAACGACGGGTTCGGAAGTCGGCCGTGTTGCGGCTGAGTGCGCTATGTGGTTCGCCACTGGGGCGCCCGAGGGGCAGTGTTTTAAGAAGATTTCACTCTGTCCCCAAACGCCGCTTGCCGCTCTACTTATGATGGTGAGTAGCCTGTGGAGGAATTTTGTTTGCTTTTTTATGCACCTTATTTTTGTCAGTTCAGTTCAGTTTGTCAGTGAATTCAGAAGTGTTGAATAAATGGAGACTTTTCAAAGATATGGAATAGAATAGAATAAAAATGTATTATCCTGAGGGAAATTTGTCACTGCAACATTAAACATTTAGACAGACAGAAGTCACAAATAATAATAACAAAACAAATGGCCTAAGAATAGAATAAAATGAAATAGAATAAAAATTGAATAAAAGATACAGTAAATAAATACAGTAAAAATATACTGAAGTCTACAGTAGGTGTAATAATGCACAGTGCTGTTTAAAAAGTAAGAGTCCAGGAAGATGGTAATTGTCACTCTGTGCTCAGTGATGCAGTGAGGCACAGTGATGCATTGTATAGTGTGATGGCTGTCGGAATGAAGGGCTTCCTGTGCTGTTCAGTGCTGCATTTAGGTAGTGTGAGCCTATAACATGCTCCTCCTGTCAGCCAAGTCTGTGTATAGTGGGTGGGAGGGGTTTTCCCTGATGGCCTGGAGCTTAGCAAGGTTCCTCCTCTCCGCCACCCTCGCTAGAGTCCAGCTCCACCTCAACCACGCTACTGGCCTTCTTGACCATCTTATCCAGCCTGTTTGTATCCCCTGCTCTCAGTCCACTGCCCCAGCAGGTCTGTTATATATATCCGTTCAGTCTGTTTTTGTATAAGTGAAAGTTCTTAAGATAGAGAGAAATAAAAAATTTCAATTGCCTCTCTGCTGTTTAGTTCAGCACCGTGGGCAGCGCCAAGCAAGCCACAGTGCCGCTGTCCCAGCTGAAACGTATAAAAGGGAACCTGTGTTGAAAAACCATTGTGCCCCCCCGAGAACATTTTATGCCCCCCCACTAATTTGTTTCTGCAGCCTGGTCTCTCTGTATGTCATGCATGTCTTAAATGTCATGATTAGATTAGTTTAGATGATTCTATTAGATTCTTATATCTGTATGTTGTGTATGTCATTGATTGATTGAAAAGTTTATTAACAGATTGCAGAATGGGTACAGTACAGTAGGCCCTACAGCTCAATACATACAATTGTTAAGGGGATGCAGACCAGAGAAAGACTTTCGTCATAAATGTCATGAATTGAAAATGGGGGACCCTGATGTAAACAAGACGAAACTCTTTCTCTGGTCTGCATCCCCTTAACAATTGTGTGTATTGAGCCGTACTGTATTGTACCCATTCTGCAATCTGTTAATTAAAATGTTCAATCAATCAGTATATATTTGTTATTTATTTTTGGTATAGTGCTAATTTAATGTTGCCCAGTTTGTGTATGTTGTTTATGTAAAAAAGAATCTTGAAAGTAACGCAATAGTTACTTTCTGAAGTAACTAGTTACTTTTATAATTTGTAACTGAGTAAGTAATTTAGTTACTTTTTGGAAGAAGTAACTAGTAACTGTAACTAGTTACTTTTTTAAAGTAACTTGCCCAACACTGGTCACAATGGATTCCGGGTTTCCTTGTTTACTGAAGACGGAGGAGAGGAAGGATGTAACATCCTTTGTAGTGATATTTGCAGTGAAAGCAACCTCTGGCCACTTGCTGTAGTAGTCAATCAGAGTGATGGCATATCGACAGTCCCATGTAGCTGTTTCAAAAGGGCCGACAATGTCCATTGCAAGCTTTTGCCATGGCCTGTCCGGGAATGTAACTGGTTGTAGTGGAGCAGGGCGTGGCTTTGCAGTCTTGTCATTGGACTGGCATGGCTGACATGACTGAATTGTATAGTGGACCAGGTCATCCATCTTTGGCCACCAGTAGTACTCTCTCAGGCGTTGCTTTGTTCGCACCACTCCTTGGTGTGTCTCATGTGCAAGAGCCACCAGAGTAGCACGCAGTGCGATTGGCACAACCAAACGTGCTGCCCGAAGCACCAGTGAGTTTTCCACTGACAGTTCATGACGTATGGGGAAGTATGGGGCAACTTCTGGACTCAACATTTTCACCTTTTGTGGCCAGACACGTGCAATCTGTTTACGGAGTGCAGAAATCTCCGGGCAAGAGGCAACAGCAGCCTCAAAGTCAGTAATGGGCAGAGCAGAAAGAGCATCAGTGATGTAGGCAACCATTTCGGGCTCCGCATCCAGGGCAGGGTCATCTGTCGGAGCTGGGGCATTCAAAACAGCTTCGATGTGCTCTTTGTCAGGCGCAATACCTTCAGCTGACACCACGTGGCCCAGGAAGTGTAGACTTGACTGATTATAGCAGCACTTTTCCTCATTCAGGAGTAGACCTGCCTCTTGCAGGCGGTGTAGAACTTGCTTCAGTCGAGCATCATGTACTGTGCTGTTGGCTCCATAGATGATAATATCATCCAGATAATTCTGCACCCCTGGCAGGCCTTTGAGGATGGTAGCCATCATCTTTTGGAATGCAGATGGTGCAGAGGAGAGGCCATAGGGCACACGGCAGTAGTGGAAGAGTCCTTCATGGGTAATGAAAGCAGTCAAGTCCCTACTTTCCTCATGTAGTGGCACCTGGTGGTAGGCACTAGCCAGATCAATGGTTGAAAACACTGTGGCCCCACGCAGATGGACAGCAGCTCATCTATGTGTGGAATTGGATAGCAGTCTGTAATGACAGCCTTGTTTGGCTCTCGGAGATCCACACACATACGAATGCCTCTTCTCTTCTTTCGTGTGACAACGATAGGAGACACCCAGGGTGAAGCATCAATCCTCTCTATCACACCAGCAGCCAGCTGTCTGTTTATCTCTTCTGTGACTGCATCTCTCACAGACAGGGGCAAACGGCACAGTTTTTGTCGAACCGGGGGAACAGAGGCAGAGACTTTGACCCGGTGCACAAACTTTTTAGCACAGCCAATTAGTGGGGGAGAGGTAGAGAGGTGCAGCACAGGGGCAGTTGGAGCAGAGGCAAAAGGAGGAGGAACCACAGCACCCCCTGCAATGTGAATGTTCAGTGCAATCATCAAATCCAGGCCCAGCAATGGGGTCCGCTTCTCCACCACAAAGAAGGTTGCTGCAGCAGTGACATCATCTCTAGTCACCAATGCTGAAAGACATCCCAGCACAGGTATGGGTGACTTGGTATGGCAGTGGCGGCTCCTGAATTATTCTCCAGAGGGGGCGCTAGGGGGCGCTATACCAAACATGTACCACGCATTGGCCAAATAAAGTACAGTCTAATTCACAACTTGAAACACAATATATAAATAGAAACGTTAGAAACAAACTCGCTCCGTCTCCAAACACACGCATAGGCAGAGAGAGAGAGAGAGAGAGGGAGAGAGAGAGATAGAGAGAGAGAGAGCGAGAGAGAGAGAGAGAGAGAGAGAGGGAGAGAGAGGGAGAGAGAGAGAGAGAGATAGCGAGAGAGAGGGAGAGAGAGAGGGAGAGAGAGAGAGAGAGAGAGAGCGAGAGAGAGGGAGAGAGAGAGGGAGAGAGAGAGAGAGAGGGAGAGAGAGAGAGAGAGAGAGAGAGAGAGAGAGAAAGAGAGAGAGAGAGAGAGAGAGAGAGAGAGAGAGAGAGCGAGCGATATTGCAAATCTACCTTGTTGTTGTTGTTGTTGTTGTTAAGTTGACAGCAGAGCAGGCAGAATGGCTTGATAAAGTATATCCACTCCATTGTCCATTGTGCATGTCCCTCCACACTGCATCCATATATAGCTTATAGCCAACAAGTACTGTGTGAGATAACAACAAATAGCTGCATCTCACAACACAACAGCATAAACTCACTTTGTTTAATTGAAACGTGGTGGGCTTGATAAAGTGTATAATCTGCTGTTGATGATGTATATCCAGACCACTGTCCACTGTCCAGACTGCATCCGCCATATAGCTTGTTAGCTGTTAGCACCACACAACAAGACAGTACTTGATTTCTTTGTCCATTTCCACGTCGAACAGACTGCAAACTACCTGGCGTTCTATCGCCATGCTCTAAGACAAACTCTAACCTTAACCAACTTTGAAAGAGTGCCTAAGCTTAACCGTCGAAAGAACTTGCAGTCACGCTCTAAGACAAATAGCTGCATCTCAGTCACAACAACACAACTATCTCTACCACCAACCTAGAATAAGCTAGAATTGGAACATAGAAAGTGGATTCGGCCAATCAGAGATCGTCTCCGCGAAATGCTGCTACGGAAAAAAAAACTGACGTCGGCCAATCAGAGAGCGTCTCCGCGAAATGCGGCTACAGAAATTCTTGACGCTGCTGCCTAGACCGCTTCAAATCGCGCCCGGATTCCAACATAATAGTCATATTTCAACGCACAACGCGTTACGCACTGATTGGCTGCGACGGATACAGCGATCAAACAGTGACGCGCACTCAGAGCGCTATTGCGTCTAGCCCGGGCCGAGAAATACAAAAAAATAAAAAAATAAAAAAAAGTGAGTCACTTCCTGTTCAGGAAAACGAGTATTTTTTATTTTATATATTAACGTTATATTGTGCATTGGAAACACAAACATACTTAAAATGAGTAAATATTATTCATTTTAAACATGTTTATATTATTTATAGGGCTATAAAACAAAAAACAAAAAAGTTTTTTTTTCTTCTTCTCTGATTTAACAGGTGGGTCGGCGCCCTAGCGCCCCCGGTGGCGAGCCGCCACTGGTGTTAGGTGTGACTCACCAAAATGTTCTTCAAACACACTTCTGGGCAGTATGGACACTGGGGACGCAGAGTCAACAACCAGGTCCATGGCATAGACTGGTGAGTCTGAAGGCTGGATCTTGACATTGCATTTTATTTGATCAGATTTACCGGCAGCCTCTTGAATGCACAGGACAGTCAATTCAGGAATCTCCACTTCTCTTACTTGATGTGTAGGAGAAGAGCGGTAACCTTGGCAGCAGGACATGAGGGAGCATTTGCTAGGTGACTGTCAGATCCACATCTGAAACATGTAAGGGAGGACTTCCCAGTTGCAGCAGTAGGTGCAGGTGTGAATGGTTTATGCTAAGGCCGTGATCGAAATTGTTTCTTTTGCACTGCCTGTACTTGAAAGCTAGGTTTATCTCCAACCATGCATTTAGCTTGTTCAGCTGCAGACTCAATCTGTGTAGCAAGTGTGATAGCCTTGTCTAGAGTGAGATTAGGCTCCAGTAGTAGCTTCTCCCTAATATGGGCATTTGTAATATATTGGATAAACTGATCACGCAGCATCTCATCATTCTTATCACCAAAGTCACATGAAGATGCAAGCTCTCTGAGAGAAACCTGATAGATTAGTTCATTGATGCCTGGTAAAATCTCATATCTGCTTGTGTAGGCTGCACCCTGCTCTCTCTGTGTCTCCCTTTGTGCATGTGGCATGACCTGATGACCTCTGGCTAGAGGCTCCTTCTACACAGGGCCCCCTGTACATCACACGCACACACATGCACACGCACACACACTCACGTGCACACGCACACACACTCACGTGCACACGCACACACACTCACGTACACACGCGCACAAGCTGTCACGCCTTTGATTGATGGAGATGTTGTTCAAGAATAGGGGCTCCCTGAGTACATCTGGAACCAATTAGCCCCCCTTCTTCTGACCAAGTACACACACACACACACACACACACACACACACACACACACACACACACACACTCATACACACACCCCCCTCCCCTTTCTCAAGAGTGTATAAAATGTCATGTAATGTGGATATTCTGCCCTTCCTCCTCCTTCTACTGGTGATGTGCCCGCGCGGGGTAACTGTCTTCTTCTCTGATGAATAAAAGCTCCGTTTGAGAAATACTCCGTGTTCCGCTTCGTCTTTCGGCCGACTGGTCCACTGGCAAATCAATTAAGAATTCACGAGGGATAGGAAATCCCTAACAAATGGAGGTTCCAAAGTGAGAATTGATGTGGGCCAGCCCCGAGGACGGAGGAATGGAGACGCGGAGGAGGAGAAGACGATGCAAAAGATCCAGACAGTCACTACCAGCTGTCTGCAGCGCGTCTGAACCAGGGGTGAGATACCAGCGGCCCCTCAGACGTCCGTGACCAGACCACCAGACGACCGGATGACAGGCAGGAGGAGACGAAGGACAGACGGGCCAGGATGAGGGCCAGGACCGGTGGAGATGGCAGCTGAGCAACAGAGGCCGGAGATGACCACCGCAACACCGGAGATCAGCGACAGCAGCCAGGCACCACATGTACCGCAGATCATAGGCACCGCCGCAAGTCGTCTACGACACGCAGTTCATCCACGACGAGAACGGGGGAAACGGCCGCAGGGGAGACACTGAGCTGAGTTGGAGTGATGGTGGGCCGGCCGGCGAGAGGTGGAGGGGACAGTCTGAGACACTGGGAAGGCAGCGGACCGGAGGAGGCACGTTTGCCTAGGGGACCGCACCCTGGAACGGGAACCAGCTCAGGAGGAGACCCACATCCCCTAGAAGACGGGACCAGGGGTGCACTGTAAATAGAGGGGGGGTTCCTCTGGGTTAGGTGAATGAGTAAGGGGGGTCCAACGGGGTTACTGTATCTTCTGTTAGGTTGCCAGAATCTGTGTTTCTCTCTTTCTTCTCTCTCTCTCTCCCGCTCTCCCCCCTCCCTCTATCTCTCTCTCTGCTCTCCTGATGTTGATTATCCCGTCTGGTATTGGATGTGATGCATGTAATGAGGTGACAATCGACGGATACAGATCAATGAACTGTGTGTTTGACGTATAAATTTAACGTCAAAAAGGGGGAATTGATAGATTAGTTCATTGATGCCTGGTAAAATCTCATATCTGCTTGTGTAGGCTGCACCCTGCTCTCTCTGTGTCTCCCTTTGTGCATGTGGCGTGACCTGATGACCTCTGGCTAGAGGCTCCTTCTACACAGGGCCCCCTGTACATCACACGCACACACATGCACGCGCACACGCACTCACGTGCACACGCACACACACTCACGTGCACACGCACACACACTCACGTACACACACGCACAAGCTGTCACGCCTTTGATTGATGGAGATGTTGTTCAAGAATAGGGGCTCCCTGAGTACATCTGGAACCAATTAGCCCCCCTTCTTCTGACCAAGTACACACACACACACACACACACACACACACACACACACACACCCCCCTCCCCTTTCTCAAGAGTGTATAAAATGTCATGTAATGTGGATATTCTGCCCTTCCTCCTCCTTCTACTGGTGATGTGCCCGCGCAGGGTAACTGTCTTCTTCTCTGATGAATAAAAGCTCCGTTTGAGAAATACTCTGTGTTCCGCTTCGTCTTTCGGCCGACTGGTCCACTGGCAAATCAATTAAGAATTCACGAGGGATAGGAAATCCCTAACAAACCACATATTGGGCAACAGTCTCATGTGGGCTTTGTACTCTTTTTCTGAATGTGTGACGTTCCACTACCACATTAGTCATTGATGTGAAGTGTGCACTTAATGCAGTAACAGCAGCATCATAGGTATCACCTGTGTTTGGCAATGAGTGAAAAGTCCTCTGTCCTTCTGTTCCAAGGCAGTGAAGAAGAACAGCTCTTTTCCTTGCAGTAGGCCAAGTATTCCCTGTTGCATTTATGACCAGTAGGTAGTTGTCAAACATTAGCATCCATGCCTTGAAAGGAATTGTAGGCTTCCCAGGGCATTGCAAAAACGGAGCAGGATAAGGCACATTTACAGCCATTTTCACAAATAAATTGTCAAAAATAGTCTTCTGTAATCAAACTGTAGCAGGTGGGTTATCTCGTCGCCAATTTGTAGAGGTGGATGGCAATGAATAAGACACTGGAGAGAGTGGATCCATTTCAATTGACTATTATTTGTTTAGTTCCTGCATAGCATCACACATCATGGCATGCAAGCCTCACTTCCTGTATTCATGCTTCTTCTACATACCTGTCTAGGCAGGTCACCTCCGGTGACACCAAGTGGTGCAAATAAGTAACTGCATTCTTTAAACACTGTGTATAACAGTAGGACACAACAGTATCGTATAGTGGCAGACTTTGTGATATCTGCAAATATCGTATCGTTGTCCAAAGAATCGATATCGTATCGTATCGTGATGAAACCGGTGATTCCCACCCCTACTCTTCATTAGCTCCCGACGTGCTCTGTTGGTTACCGGCTGCAACCCTCTCTGTCAGGCCCCAGGAGACGACAACCACCAAATACTTATACAATACAAATACTTTGGTTCCAGATTGCACACGTCCTCCTGTTCCCAGACCGACAGAGAGACGCCCTCCCACAACAGACATAGTCTGGCTTCCCACTAGCTAGCGCTAGCCAGGTTAGCTTACGTTAGCTCCCGTTAGCCCTCACTAGCCCACGTTAGCTCATCCTCCCCCAACATTTCTAATGTCCATACTTCGCCGAATATCCCACTTCAGACACCAATGTAACGTTCGAGGTTTCCAAACGTTATAGACGACTCTCAAGGCAGGTTGGTATTTCTCAGTGCAGGTCTTTATTCACAGTTCTCCATTCCAGGTTGCAGTATCAGACTCATTGCTACCATTTCCCATGCCCAGAGAGAATGCACGATGGGGGCCCCACCCACTTATACCTTCCCAGGTCAGCCCGTGCACTCTCTTGGGGCATGGGAAATGGTAGCAATGAGTCTGATACTGCAACCCGTAATGGATAACTGTGAATAAAGACTTTCCCTGAGAACTACCAACCTGCCTCGAGAGTCATCTATAACGTTGGAAACCTCGAACGTTACAGTATAAAAGCATTACATCACTTGAAGTTGTGTGTTATACTCATTAGATCACGCCTAGGGGGGTCTAACAACCCTCCGCTGCGCGTCGGGCCTAACAACCAACCCTAGGCGTGATCTAATGAGTATAATACACTCCTGCATGTGATGTAATGCTTAAATAGATACTGCAATTATTCCCTCTTTCTTGGCATAGCCTTATCAATCTATTGAAAATGCCTGAATCTTCCTCTTCTTTTCATCTCTGTGGCAAATAGCAAATAGAAACATTCCATAGTTATATTTCGTTCCGGCTTAGTGTTCTGCTTCGCTATTGGACTAGCTCGTTTATACATATTGTATAGATTGAAAGTATTTCTCATGTACCTTACATCTACCCAGCCACGCCCACTCACAGGCACGTATAACCCGGTGGCGTGCTGTGCTCATCCTCCCTTAGTTCTTTCATTCGAAAGTGTGACTCACATGTGCTCTGCAGCTTGAGAGTTGAGATAGTTATTAGTGTGAATTTAGTTTGGAGATGGCAATGCTACCAGCTCTTCCATTGTTTGGCTTCCACCGCTTATCGCGGGGGCTCCCTGGACCGGCACCCGGTTCCTCGCTGGCGTGTCAGGCCTAGCAACCTTGACGCCGCGAGATGCAACTGGAGGAAGAGAGACGGCAGTCCAGAGAACGTTGTTCTCTCTTCCCTAGACGGACTAAGAGAGAAGCAAGGAAGCGCGTGGTGCTTGCCGCGCATCACAGAGTTTTCTTCAGACCCGACGAGAGAGTTCCTCCGGAGGGTGACTGAAAAGTGACAACGTGCTGCGGGCGGTGGCACCGGGGATAGGCTAGTGGCGCGGTGGCACCGGTGTTTTTAGGCTGTCACTGTCGCCCGTCGCACCGTTTAGTCGGAAGTGTGAGCACCGGACAACCTGTATTATGGTTTGCTTGGCGCGCTCGGGTTAAACCAAGAGCCTCACGGAACATGTCCGTGGCAGTCAATATGAAAATAATACTGCTTGCCTCTCCCAGTTTTGTTTGATTGATTGACTGAAAATTGTATTAACAATGCAGTGCGGCTCGGTGCACACAGTTGTTGCAGGGCGGACCGGAGAAAGACTTTCGTCTTGTTACATCAGAATCCCCCATGTCCCTCGTGACGACACCCACCGAGGATGCGATCCCCCTCTGCGTGCCACCTTGTCTCCCTATCTCCGGCCGGAGTGATGACTGGAGTGCTGGACGTTCCGTGATGACACCCACCCAGGATGCGACCCCTGCTGGCCCCTCTGCGTGCCCCCCTGTCTCCCTGTCTCCGGCTGGCTCGTGGTGGTGGCCGGAGTGTTCGACATCCCGTGATGGCCGGGGGGATGCGGCCCTCTCTGCGTCGCCTCCTGTCTCCCTGTCTTTGGCTGTCTCGGAGTGGTGGCCAGAGTGTGGAATGTCCCGGGAGGACGCACCCCTCTGCCTCCTTGAATTGGCCCTTCTAAGGTTTCTCTCCTCCACATTGCCTGTGGTGCATTTTTTCCTATTGTTAGGTTTTAGTGAGTTTTTCCTTACCTTCGCGTGGGGTACGTCTGGGAGTGTTGCATGCATGCATGCATTTATTTTGAGCTTATGGACCTTATGGTATTCTTGTTTTTTCTTGATTTACTGTGTTACTGTGTTTTTTTTCTTCTTGACTTGTTTAAAGAAGACGTGTCTCTGTTAAGCACTTTGAGCTATATGAATATTATTATCATATAGCATTATCTCTATATGAATTGAAAATGGGGGACCCTGATGGAAACAAGACAAACGTCTTTCTCAGGTCTGCATCCCCTTAACAATTGTATGTATTGAGCCGTACTGTATTGTACCCATTCTGCAATCTGTTAAATAAAGTTTTCATTCATTCATTCATTCATTCATTCATTCATTCATTCATTCATTCATTCATTCATTCATTCATTCAGCTGCACTCCGTGTATGAAAGGTGCTATATAAATGAAGATTATTATGTACCCCTGCACGAGGTAGGGGTTGCGGACCCAGCTAAAAACGCCGGTGATTCCCCCTCAAACCTCCGTTTGCATATGTTTTTGTTCAAGAAAGAGACCACTCTTGGAGAGAGCGGAATTTTTTGGTTGAAACAAACGTGCAGTGATGTCACTCAAATGTGTTTAGTGTGTGCCCGATACAGAATGACAAGTGGGCCACGTTACCCTTTCTGATAAAGAAGTGTAAACGATTGGCGATTGTCTATCTTGTGAAGTGGAGCCGTTAACTTAGCCCGGTAACGGCTAAGGAATCTGTCAGCTTGAAGGCTTCCTACATTTCCGGGAGGAAATGACGGGGCAGATCGAACGTCACAGGGGGGTTTCACACCCAGCGGGTGGGCCACCGTAGAGCTGCTCTCGGGCAGTCAGTCCCGGTAGCGCCCCTGTGGTTTTTGATCAAAACGTGTACCCCCCCCCCATCTGGGGTAACCGTTTTTTAAAAGTGGTGCAGCAGCGTTGGGGACCCAGGACTCGTTCTGGGCACGCCGGACCAGATCAGTCCTGCTCGGTGTTCCGCCGCGTGACGGTCGAGCTCTGCTCTTACTAAGGAACCTGTCAGCCCGAAGGCCCTGTGCATTTCAGGAAATAACGGGCGGACCTGATGCGTCTATGCTTTTACCAACGCATTCGTGTTTCCGGGTTCCCATTTTGCGCTCTGATTGGCCATTGACCTACGCTAGTACGCCCCCCTCGCTATGAGCGTAGCAGGACACTGAAATGCGTATCACAGTACTGCCTCCAGGAACAGCTGTTTCCGCGTGACTTTATGTGTGCTAAAGTTCAAGTTTAAAGTGCTTAGAAATGCCGGTAAATGCCGGTTCACTCATGCTTTGAGGCACGCTTCCTGACAGGATTTTATAATATTGTATTTTATAATATTGTAGCTTGACAATTTTAAGAAACTACGCTCTCAGCTGAGAGTCAAGAAACGACGCTCTCAGCAGTCACTACGCTCTCAGCTGAGAGTCAAGAAACGACGCTCTCATTATTGTATTTTATATTATTGTAGCTTGACAATTTTAAGAAACTACGCTCTCAGCTGAGAGTCAAGAAACGACGCTCTCAGCAGTCACTACGCTCTCAGCTGAGAGTCAAGAAACAACGCTCTCAGCAGTCATCTTATGCAGCATCACTTTTCACATCAAAACAAAAGTAGAACTGTAATAAGCGTGTGTCCTTCCTTGAAACGAAGGAAGGATTCAAGGATGAGTCATGTTGGCGTGTCATGTTGAGGACCAACACAGGATGATTCAAATGAATTCATTAAATGTGCTGCCCATGAAATTGGCATTCATAGTCCCATGAATACAGAGGTGCTTCACACTACTGACCGACGCAGCTGAGCTGAGAGTGTCGTTTCTTAAAATTGTATATTATAAAATCCTGTCAATACAATATTATAAAATCCTGTCAGGAAGCGTGCCTCAAAGCATGAATGAACCGGCATTTACCGGCATTTCTAAGCACGGCACTTTAAACGTACCAGAACTTTAGCGCACATAAAGTCACACGGAAACAGCTGTTCCTGGAGGCAGTACTACGCTCATAGCGAGGGGGGGCGTACTAGCGTAGGTCAGTGGCCAATCAGAGCACAAAACAGGAACCCGGAAACACGAACGCTTTGGTAAAAGCATAGACGCGGACCTGACCCCCCCCCCCCCCCCCCCCCCCCGCCATCGAGGTACTGTTTTTAGCAGTCAGCCCCTCTAAGTGTCCCTGTGTAGTTCGTGGTCCTCCAGGCACAGGTCGAGCCATGCTCTTGCCAAGGAACCTGTCAGCCTCGGTTAAAGGAGCAACCCTCTCAGAGGAGTGGTTGTCTCCCCAGTATGCCAGTGATCGCACGGCATACCGGACACATTGCAGTGAGAGAGGAAGCTGCTCCAAATGAGCCAGGTACCTAAGCAGCTCACGTGACGTGACCCAACCCAGTCAAACGTTCTGCTTATCTTGATAATACTTCCTAAAGGTAAGTAAAATACATATTTCAGTGTTAGAAATGGCCAGTATTCCCCTCTAATGCCTTTGTTGCTACAAATGGGTGTGGGTTGATTGTTGCGACTCCCACCTCGTCACAACTCGTCAAACCTAATCAGACGCAATCGGAAACAGCTGGGCGCACGGCGCGGTTGGAGGTTTGAAGAATTGTTTGCCGACATGGATTACGACTTGGTTTCTGTCCTATATTTGCTGTTAAAACTTTTTTTTTTGCTGACTTCTGGACTCATTAGTAGTAGGATCGGGTGTTGGAGGGAACAGTGTTTATAATATCAGCTGACGGCCTGTATAGGTCCAGAACGGTGTTCCTGCGTTGTTCCCTGCATACTCTGGCAGGATGGCAGGAAAGGATATGGATAGTGACAGTATCAAGTCAAGTCAAGTCAAGTCAAGAGTTTTAATTGTCACGGCATACAGGTATACAATGAAATGCGGTATGGAGTTTAGTGAGGGAGAGGAGCTTGGGGGAGAGGAATGGAAAGGGAAGGGACATATGAATGAATGAATTAATGAAGTTTATTTTTGAACTTCTCCATATTCCTCCAAACAATTCACGGTATCTTGCTCCGTCAAACCAAACAATCATAACAACAACAAAAAAAAACATAAAAAAAAACATAAAAAAAAAAGGAATTATAAACAAAAGGTCAAGAGCAATGTGTTTGGTTAGCAGACATGTCCAAAAAAGGAGTAGAGGGAAGCTAAGCTTATTGATCCCTACCCCCTTACATTTATATTTGTTCTTCCATTCATTTTACTAGATATAACATAATTTAGTATATTACAATATAGAATATACTTTTACTTATATTTTTTATATATAATTTTATATTAACAAAAAACTTGATTCCATTGACAGCAGTGAATAAAGTACATCACTACATAACACAATATAACATAACTTTGTTTATCCTCATTTCTGTATTTCTCTAATTCTCTAATTTTAGCTGCTTTTTAAATTGTGCCACATGTTTACTCAGTTTGATGTATTCAGGTAAATTATTCCACAACTTCACTCCACACACCGATATGCACATGCTTTTCAGCGTAGTGTGTACCATTGGTTGTTTAAGATTCCCTCTCCCTCCATAAGAGAAAGGAAGTAGCTCAAGTGGGTCAGAGTCTGAGGGTATACGAGAAAGGACTTGACAGAATTGATGAGTGTAGTGGTGAGAATTGAGGGGAAAGGGGGAGTTAAAAAAATCTAGCCATTAAAGTTAACAAAACTCATAAAAGAGCGATTAGGAGAAGTGAAGTACGCAAAAGTGTTGGGAGATGGAAACTGACTTGTAGGATGTATAAGTATAAAGCAGGTGGAGAAGGCAAAGGTAATGAGTAGTATTGGAAAAATCTAAATCTCCCGAGTAATAAGAGTTGGGGAGAAGAAGGATGGTGGGTGCAAGGGGGTCATTTCTGGAATACCAATCGAAGTTACTATGGAGAAGTTGGTGGACAATTTTAAGGGAGACAAACGTAATAGGGGTGTAAAAAATGCTGAAACAATGAAAAGGGGAGCAGAGACTGAGACCATTTTGATTCAGTTTGAAACTGAGGGTATTCCAAATGAGGTGTTCTTGGGATTTTTGGTATATAGAGTTAGGGATTTTGTACCTAAACCATTGATGTTTCAACTGCCAAGAATTTGGGCATTTAGCCAAGATGTGTAAAAAGAGGACGCGATGTGGTAGATGTAGCAGGGAACATGAGTATGGAAAGTGTGGAGAGGGAGTGGAACCAAAGTGATGTACTGTAGCTGTGGAAAGGAGCATAGTGTTGCATATTGGGGATGTGAAGTGATGAAAAGAGAGGTGGCGGTTCAACAGATTAGAGTTAAAGGCAAAGTCTCAGGGGCAGCTAAGATGGCAGGACAGAAAAAGCAGGATAAGGAACAGGGGTTAAAAAAGGGCAATCATCAGTAAATATAGTACAGGAGGATAAAGAGAAGAGGTGGGAGGAGAAGAAGAATGTTGTGGCCTTTGTAGCAGGAGTGATAAATGCAACAGCCATATGGTTAAGAGTAAAACTGAAAGGATCAAAATAATTGTCAAAGTACACAGTAAATTTCGCAGAGTACATTTTACTCAAACTGAGCAAAATATTACACAGTTTGAGTAAAATTTACTCAGTTTGAGTAAAATTTACTCAGTTTGAGTCAAATTTACTCTGTGAAATTTACTGTGTAGCAGTACAACATCTGGATATGAAGGGTCTGAAATGGGAGGAAGTAGAAAGTGAGCTGAACAAGGGGATTGTGATAAACCAAGAAGTTCAGAGTCCTAAACCTCATTTCATGGATGTAGAGTGTCTAGAATGCGGCAAGATTTTCTAACATTGTCGGCATTGTCTTCTCCTCTCTCCTTCAAGGATACCCCCACCCCCGGAAATCACTGTGTCGCTCCACACGCGCACTCTCTCTCCCACTTCTCCCCCGTTCCTCACGGATGGACAAACTACCTGGATAAATTCCCCTCCCTCTGTTACTGGACTGGTTAGTACACGCAAACGAACAACAGCCCTGCACATCTACATATTACACCACTAGGGCTGGGCGATTAATCGATATTATCGATTCATTCGAATGAATGATTTAGGATGATTTTTGAATTATTTTTTTCAATTTGTTTGGTGAAAGTTAGATTTGCACTTTATTAATCCCAATAGGGAAATTCATTCTTGTTTGATGATCAAGAGGCACCTTTTATTTGTTTTAAGTGAAGTTTGGTGAAAAAGCAAGTTATTGCACTATTAATCCCAATAGGGACATTCATCTTTGTTTGATGAAGAGTAACCTTTTATATTATATATATATTATTATTATTATTTTTTTTTTTTGTGAAGATTGGTGAAAGTTAGGTTTGCACTTCAATCCCAATAGGGACATTCATCTTGGTTTGATAATCTTTTTGTGTCAAATAAAAACAAAGGTGGGGACATTTAGAATGCCTTGTTGATGAACGGGGGGCGCTAGTGAGCGGTGAATGGAGTAGTCGCATTTTTCGAACAGTTTGCTTTCAAAAGTATCAACAGACTAAATATAACACTACCGCCGTGGAAAGTTGAGATTATATGGAATTTACCGATGGGAAGGGGCCAAACAAACAAAAAAAAAGGCAACCGCAGCTGGCAAACGACAAACAATGGCCACTACGAGACAAGCAGCAGCAGCCCAAACATCTGACGACACTGCCAGCGCTGCTATTCTGGCTGCAATTGAAAGCCAGGGTAAGAGTCTGAAGAAAGCGATGGACGAGACCCGAGTCTCTATCACATCCCGTTTGGACAAGTTTGAAGCCACTTTGGCATCCCTGCAGTCCGAGCAGAACAGCGTGAAGCAGCTAGTGACGGGGATAGAAGTGACGGTGAACGACCACGACGCGCGTCTGAAACTCCTGGAAGAATCCCAAAAATCCTTACTGAAGGAAAACACAGAACTCAGGGCTAAGCTCAACGACTTAGAGGGCCGGTCCCGCCGGATGAACCTCAAATTCGTGGGAATCAAAGAGGGCGAGGAGAAGGGAAGGCCTACTGACTTTGTGAGCGAGTTGGTCTCGCAACTACTTGGCAGTGAAAACTTCACCAAGCCAATTAAAGTGGACAGAGCCCATCGTATCCTGCTAGCCAAGCCCGCTGAGGGGGAGAAAACACGCACCATTATCGCCAAGATGCACCACGACAAAGACAAGGACCGGGTCCTGCGTCTCAGCCGCGAGCACGGTCATCTTTACTACAAAGGATCCAGAGTGTATATTTTTCCTGATTATACAGCGGACGTGATGACCCAGCGCAGAGCCTTCAGCAGTGTTGGGACTAACGCGTTACAAAGTAACGCGTTACAGAAACGAAGTTACTTTTTGCCGCAACTAGTACTCTAACGCATTACTTTTGAAATTCAGTAACGCTACTTACGTTACTGAATGGTTTGTTAGTTCGTTACTGCGTTCTTTTTATGTAGATTCATAGCGAGCGTCCTTATTTCGCCTGCGTTTGTTTTGTTTACTGTAGACTGAAAGGCGCTATATAAAACGAAGTATTATTATTATTATTATTTCTTTCCGTAGCCTCATTCTGGTTTCGCACTTCTGATTGGCCACTGACGTTCTGAAAGAAATAGGCGCTCTCTACAGTAAACAACAAGAGGACGCTCGCTATGAATCTACATAATAAGAACGCAGTAATAATAACGAACTAACAAACCATTTAGCAACTACTTGGAGAGATAATTAATATACAACATGGAAACGAGATAAAGAACATGTTTGAAGGGCTGCTGGAGTCAACTGGACTAACGTTACATCTCGACCACCGCAGACTGGTGACGGTGAGTGCAATGTGTTCACTGAAACTCTAGATCAACGGATTTTGACTGTACGAAATCTGCCAGGGAATCTCATAATACTAATCAAACAATATAAATATAGTCCTTTCATGCACAATTGATATCCTAACTATTCTAACGTTGCAATGCTTTGATAACAACGCTGCAAGATGGTTATGAATTAATTAATGAATGGATGAATGAATGAATGAATGAAAACTTTATTTAACAGATTGCAGAATGGGTACAATACAGTACGGCTCAATACATACAATTGTTAAGGGGATGCAGACCTGAGAAAGACGTTTGTCTTGTTTCCATCAGGGTCCCCCATTTTCAATTCATATAGACATTTATGACATACACAACATACATGACATTTATGGCATAGGGACATATAGGTATTTAGTACTGATACATTTGTGACATAAGCGGTATTCAAATATACAGTACTGTTACCCCTAGATCCTGACAGAGTATATACATATGATGGGGAGGGGACTGTACATTAGGAGGGGGTGGGTGGGTGGGAGAGAAATATACATACAGCGGGGAGGGAATATATAATGAAACGCTCTAGACCACATTGCTTAGCAGAGTTCGGTGATGTGAATGGAAACTGTCAAGTTGATCAACCGATTTTGAGTATATGGGGCATGGGACTTGAGCAATTATTATTATTATTTTTTTTTTTAAATAACTAAATAGTTACTTTTCACAGTAACTCATTACTTTTGGGTGTAAGTAACTAGTACAGTAACGAAGTTACTTTGAAATGAAGTAACTAGTAAAGTAACTGAGTTACTATTTTTCAGTAACTAGCACAACACTGGCCTTCAGTGATGTGATGAAGACCCTCCGAGAGGCAAATGTGAAATACAGCCTACGCTTCCCAGCCAAGTTGCGCATTGAGCACAACTCTACTGTCACAATGTTTGGCACCCCGGAGGAGGCTGTGCGCTTTTCCAAGACTCTCTCAACTGATGGACCTGGTCCCATGCTGGCGGTCTCAAGCTGACTGTATATAAGCTGATTTGTTGACTATTTAACATAAAACACGTGTGAACACTATTATTTTTCATCCACTGAGTTGTGGAGGGACAGCTGTCTAGGTATTGGTAACTATAACGTTAACCGGTGCAATGCGATGCCTATTCTTTTGCCCAGCTGTCTTCGTGAGTATATGGGGATTTTGCCGTTCAGTTTGGTAAGCGGCGGTGGGGGGGTGGGGGGGGTTTATTGTGTTGCCAGTCCTTATTGTTATATTTTTGTATCTGAAGTCTCGTTCAAGAAGGTGGATGATCAATGGATTAAAATGTACTTCATATACCATGCTGTTTGTATTAAGATTGTTATCACTTGGTCGTGATGACGCAAGGGGTTAATATATCGGGGGGTGAGAAGCCTATTACGATGGTGTCATGGAACACTAAAGGATTGGATAGTGCAGTTAAAATGGGGAAAAGTATTTGCTCATTTGAAAACATTGTCTGCAGATATTATATTTTTACAAGAGACCCATATAGCTCCAACGGAACAGAGGCGCCTGAGGAAGCACTGGGTGTCACAAGTGTACCAATCTGCTTTTTCTTCCAAAGCAAGAGGGGTTGCTATTTTATTTAGTAAATCTGTCCCATTTCAAATGACCACGGTAGTCTCCGACCCCGGAGGCAGATATGTCATGGTGTCTGGTAGCATTAATTCACTACCAATAACATGCCTGAATATTTATGGTCCTAACATTGACGACCCAAGCTTTTTTCGTAAAATATTTGACATAATCCCTGATCTGAATACCACCAACTTGATTTTAGGTGGAGATTTTAATTGCTATCTAGATCCCTATCTTGATCGTACGTCCACTCGTCCGCCTCCGACCATTAATTCCGTTGGAGTACTAAACAATTTAATGCGTTCTATGAACATAGTTGACATATGGAGATTGCAGCACCCTACAGACAGGGATTATTCTTTATTTTCCCATGTCCACAAATCGTATACAAGGATAGACTATTTTCTTGTCGATGCTAAATTTATCTCTAGTGTGCTGCAAACTAAATATCATATCATCCTTATTTCAGATCATGCGCCAATCACTATGTTGGTAAAGCTGGCACTGCCACAGACGCGATACAGTTGGCGCTTCAACCCCTCTTTGCTCTCGGAGAAAGCATTTCGGGATCAAATGAGATCTCGACTCATTGAGTTTATGGAGACTAATGATACCGGTGATGTCTCCGACGCTACACTATGGGAGTCTCTTAAGGTGGTATTGAGAGGGCACATTATATCTTATGAAGCATTTGGAAAGAGAGAAAGACGTAAGCGCTTGGCTGAGATTGAGGCATGGCTCCCCTCGCTGGAGCAGGTTTACAGACCCAAATGGACTTAAATAACATTTTAAAATTGAAGTATGAATACAATTCTATTCTGGGCAAGCAGGTTAGTACCCTCCTCCTTAAACTCAGACAGAAGCACTTTGAACTAAGTGATAAACCAGACAGACTGTTGGCTAGGCAGCTGAGGGGTGTACAGGTCAGGCCAGCCAGGCAATTCATAATATTAAATCTATATCGGGCAGCTTGCTGACTAACCCTAAAGACATAAATGACCGTTTTAAAGAATTTTATACTGGCCTTTATACCTCTAGATGCCATGCCCCAGACTCTGAGGTTGAGAGCTTCCTGGACAATATTGATATGCCAGTGCTTAGTGATAAGGCAAGGGATGAGCTAGATGCTGATTTCAGCCTGCAGGAAATAACAAGTGCAATAAAGTCTTTCCCTAGCGGGAAGGCCGCTGGCCCGGATGGGTATGGGGCGGAGTTTTATAAAGCTTACAGTGACATTTTGGCCCCTCTACTTCTTAGAATGATTCAACATTCTATCACTAATAATGTCTTCCCTGGCTCCCTTTACGAAGCAAATGTGTGCCTTTTACTCAAGAAAGGTAGGGATGGGACTGATCCAGCAGGGTTCCGGCCTATAAGTTTGTTAAATTTTGACCAAAAGACAGTTGCCAAGGTGTTGGCCACTAGGTTGGCTCAGCATGTCGGATCTCTCGTCCACTCCGACCAAACAGGATTCATTCCTGGCAGGCTTGCTTTTTCTAATATTCGGAATTACTAAACATATTGTACTCTAACCAAAGAAAGGACACTAAGCCGGCGATCATATCACTTGGCGCTGAAAAGGCATTCGACCAGATCGAATGGAAATATATGTTCAGTGTCCTCCAGCGCTTTGGTTTCGGTGACAGGTTTCATTCTCTTATTGGAATGTTGTATGCTCATCCGAGAGCTTCCATTCTTACCAATTCTGATAGATCTGACTCCTTCCCACTCCATCGCGGCACCCGACAAGGATGTTGTATTAGTCCCTTACTGTTCAATTTAGCCCTCGAACCCCTGGCTATCAGTATCAGGAGTCATCCCAACATCACAGGAATAAAGTTGGGAAAGTATGAGAGCCGTATTCCGCTATATGCGGATGATGTGGTCCTGTATCTTGCTGATCCTGCCTCCTCCGTCCCATGCCTCCTAGATTTAATCAGGCAGTTTGGTACTTTCTCTGGTTACTCCATTAACTGGGAGAAAAGTGTGTTCATGCCCATCTCAGGGAGCCTAGACTCTTCCTTTACTGACTGCTTACCCTTTAAAATAGAATATGACCACTTCACCTATCTGGGAGTAGTTATACCAAAGGATCCCAAACTCCTATTTAAACTGAACTTTGGTGAAATGGTCTCAAAATTGAAGAAAAATATGGAGAGTTGGAGAATTTTGCCAGTGTCTTTGGTGGGGCGTGTGAATGTCATAAAAATGGTGGTTCTCCCCAGGTTCCTTTACCTTTTTCAGAGCGTGCCAATTTTTTTGACTGCCTCTTTCTTTAAACAGATAGACACTATACTTCTGCCATTTGTCTGGGGCTATAAAGCACACCGTATTTCAAAAGCACACTTGCAGAAGCCAAAGCATATGGGGGGGCTGGCCCTGCCGGTATTCCAGCACTACTACTGGGCTGCTAATGCAAGGGCCATGACCTTCTGGCAAGATTACTTCATAGGTGATGCTACAGTAGCCATGGACGCCCCCAGGTGGCTAGACATGGAGGCGCATGTGAACCTAAAAAGCTCTCTTCCTGCAATGTTATTTTCTAAGTGTGATACGATTAATAAGATGGCTCTCAACAATTTTATCCTTCGGAACTCACTGAGAATACTGAGTCAAATCAAAAAGGTTTTCAAAGTATCTTCAACCTCGGCATATGCTCCAATATGTGATAACCATAATTTTCCCCCTGGTCAATCTGATATTGTTTTTTCATTATGGAAGAGAAAGGGACTGGCCACTATCAAAGATCTATATGTTGATCGTCACTTTGCCTCATTTAACGAACTTAAGTCTAAATTTAATCTTACAAGCTCACACTTCTTTCGTTACCTGCAGGTTAGAAATGATGTCCGCAGTAATATCCAAGACTTTGAGACATGTCCTGCTGATTACCAGTTTTATAATCTCATGAGCCGATCACCAGTTTCAAAACACCTGATCTCTGATTTTGTTTCATATTTCTCTGTCCAGTCTATGGCTTCCTCCGACCACATTAAAGATGTATGGTCCACAGAGCTTAGTATGGAAATCTCTGATGAGATGTGGGAGGAGGGACTTAGCAGGATACATAAATGTTCTATTAATGCCAGAGTCCAACTTATACAGTACAGTTTAAGGTCATTCACAGACTACATTACTCTAAAACCAAACTGCATAGAATCTATCCCTCTGTATCGCCTCTCTGTGATCGTTGCATGTCCGCAGAGGGTAATCTTTCACATATGTTTTGGTTTTGTCCCAAGCTATTTAAGTACTGGGTAGACATTTTTGACTGGTATACCAAGGCGTACAAAAGAGAGATTGCCCCAGACTGCCTTCTAGCTTTACTCGGCTGTTCAGCTAACACTGCGGAATTACCTTACAATGAGCAGGAGGCCCTGATGTTTGGTATGGCTGTGGCCAAAATAATTATCCTGAAGGAATGGAAAGACATGTCGTCTCCAAGTTTTAAAAGATGGCTCACTGAGATGGTCTCCTCTCTGCAGCTGGAAAGCATCCGTCACAGTAGGTCTGAGACCTTGAACAAATTTGAAACGATATGGGGTCCCTTTTTGGAATGCTTAGCTAGAACATAAGTGCTTCTCAATGTCCTCCTGTGTATTTTCTGTACTATGTATTGGTGTTGTCAAGATAGTGGAATTTCGAGCTTCGATGCGATACCTTGGGGGGTATCGATGTTCGATACCATTTTCGATACCACAGGGAAAAAGGTTCAATCTTAAATTATAATTTTTTTGATAGGTTTTGCTTCTGTTGCTGGTTGGTTCTCTTCAGCTTCTCTCTGGTACTGTAGGAGAGGATAGATATGGCACTTTTGAAACCCTTTGTTTATCTTTAGATCATACATTTGGAAATAACTGTTCATCTCACTTCAATCGTTTTTGTTGCAGAGCATGGTGTTTTCTCAGGCAGACAGATGTAAACACTGGTCTGTGTTGCATGTGCCTGACGGGCTGAACTGTTTGTATTGCAGTCATGTTCCGACTTAACTGAATGCACATGTGTGTGTGTGGACTGCTGTACTATTGCGGGTATTGAAGTGAACAATGCAACTTCCTTTTTTTTTTTTTATGAATGATTAGGTGTCGATATTTTGGGAAATGAGTATTGAAACAGTTTTGGGTATTCAGAATCGATATGTGTCGATTTTTTGATATTTTGGACAACACTACTATGTATGTGTGTATATATAATATATATGTATATATATATGTATGTGTATATGTATGTGTATATATGTCAGAGAATCAGCCCCTTGCGTCCTTAGTGTATAGCATATGACATGGTGTATGTTTGTTCATTGATGTGACAGTGTCTGGCAACATACTGTTTGTGTTCTTTTTATTTATTTTCTTTGTGTTTGTGATTTGTCTTGATGTGTGTTTGTGAAACTATAAAAGATGAAAATAAAATATTATAAAAACAAAGGTGGGGCGCCCCAGTGGCGAACCACATAGCGCGATCAGCCGCGACACGGCCGACCCGGGTTCGACTCCCGAACCCGTCGTTATTTGCCGAATGTCTTCCCCCCACTCTGTCTCCCATTCCTCCTCTGTCTCTCACTACTGGACTGCCCAGTAGAAATAAAGCGATAAAAACGCCAAAACATTAATCTTTAAAATAAAAACAAAGGTTATTTGAATGATTTCCTTGGCGTTTCTAGTTTTCAAGAGAAGAAAATCAATTAAAATCGTAAATCGGATTTGTATTCCATTTGATTAAATCTGGTTTATTTATACATCTGTCTCCTGTGTCTGTTCTGGGGTACTGCCACGTTTGACCACTTTGTTCGACTGTAACAATGATAGCAAATGTTCTCTTCCAAAATCTCCATGACAGACCTCTTTATACAAGATTTGATATCAGCTCTAGAGATTCCTTAAGAGAGAGAGAGACATGTTACAAAAAAGTAGGCTACCATGGTAGTTTGGTGGTAATTATATATATTTTGAAACATGGTACCACACATTGTATCAATAACTTACCATGGGACTGCCATGGTAAAAAACATGTACACTATCACCATAGTACCAATTATATATAATACTATTAGATTCAAATGTATTGTCATCGTACAGTACAAAAACAAGTTGGCATTATGGTAATCTGATGTACTGTATGTACAGTATTATTATGTACAGTGATACAAGTATAAATACACGATGGTAGTAAGTAAGCCATACTGGCCAGTGGTATAACTAATAGTAGTAGTGGTAGGTATGGGATATATACAGATATCGATATATTATATAGTGTGTATATAAACAGGAATACATATATAATACATGTACAAGAATACATGTAACAGGAATATATGCAGATATAGATACATATATGTATATACAGTATACCATAGTATAATCCAATTTAATCCATGATACCAATGATCATGCTGTTCCATAATTATTTGGTTACTACCATCATGGTATTGACCAAAAAAGTATGTACCATGATACTTCTTTGTAAGGGGATAAAATACCTTTTTCCAAAATAATATTTGGTGAGCTCACTATTTCTAAATAATTTGCAGTGATACATAACATGTATAGAACCCATGCAAACATTTCACTGTACAACTAATGTCATTTAACTAATAATAAAGCTGTGAAATACAATTTGAGGGCATCTTAAAGTGAAAAGTCTTATCTGTTGGGTAAAGCCGGAGGAATGGACTGTAGATGGAGTTTATGTGGGGGCGGAAAACCCTTCAGTGACACGGCTGAGCTAAAAAAAGAAAAATAACGTAATCTACACAACACCATGAATCCTTAAAGAGCAACACCACGTGATTTTTAGCTGCACGTAACCAACACTTAACCACTTTACAATGGTGTGCATACAGCGACAGCATAGCCTGACGACTAAAACATTTCATATTCATGAATGCATCTCAAATGCTGTTTACATTTGGAGCGCAAGTTCTTTTTCTTGTCTATAGATTTACAGTCAAACACATAGAACAGAGAACGACTATGAAACACTTCTTCCTTTTCCCTTCCGAGCCTTAGAGTCGATCACACTGTTCCACCAGAGTTTGTTTCTGGAACGGTGGGGGAGTAGGGCTGTTGGATTCTGACAGAAAATCAGCACAGGGAAGAAATTCACATGGCCTATCTTATCTTACCGCCCACTCTCATCATTACTGGGCTCCATTTCCTCCGTTCCTGATGACACCCAGCGCCCCGCGATGCACTGACACAATGATCAGCCATTTTGCATGCCCTCGCAGGCTACAGACCTCCACAGTAAGTGCCCTGAATGCCATGAATCAAAAGAAAGCCACGACTTCTTATCTCCTTGCAGCTTTTCCCGGGCCTATCTCCAGCTTTGAAGTCGGAGCCACTGGCAATGTCTCAAGCGCTGCTGCCATCAAGCGAGTGCCTCTTCATTAAATCCTCAAGCTGCTTCTAATTACAGCCAGTATCGGGAGCCCCTCGGCGCTGCGCACAGGGGCACGGAACAATGTCCACGACACAAATGCCAAACACAACAGGGGAGGCTGGGGACACAGACAGACACTGTCTGCTTCTCATTCATACAGTAGCTTTCCATCACCTGTAAAGGCTCCACTGTAAACCCCAACATCATTACACTCACTCTTGCTGTTTTAACCGTCTGTAGTGTGGTAGTGAAAGGTTAACCTTCTGTAGTATGCAGTGGAGGCTGCTGACCAAATTTTTTGGTGAAGCACAAATTATTATATTATATATTAAATAATATTTTTAAAACATCCCCCACTGTGTGTCAGTGGTCAGTGGACACAGATGAAAACATATTAACATTAGGTGACAGCGGACCTGACCAGATGAAAACATATTAGGTGACAGCGCACCTGACCAGATGAAATCATATTAGGTGACAGCGCACCTGACCAGATGAAATCATATTAGGTGACAGCGCACCTGACAAGATCAAAACATATTAGTTGACAGCGCACCTGATCAGATCAAAACATTTTAGGTGACAGCGCACCTGACCAGATCAAAACATATTAGGTGAAGGTGACAAGGAAGCCACAGACTCATACCCCCCCGACAGTCAACTAACCGCCTCGGACAGTCCTTCATACCAGTGGCCATCAGGCTCCACAACAGTGGGCAGCGACTGCTGCCAGACATCGACCTAGAACTAATAGGAACCCAAGTAGGACAATAACACTACCTCATGCATACTGCACCTTATGTGGATACTGTGATACTGTGAATAATGAATAATGTATATTTCAGTTAGTTAGATAGTAAATTATATTGACCTATTTGTTTACACTGCTTGTGTTGTTTTCACTACCTGTACCCCCCCCCCTTCCCCCATGCTGCTATGATGCCTGAATTTCCCCAAGGGGATCAATAAAGGAATATCTTATCTTATCTTAAAAGGAAAGATGAAATTACCTACCTGGGTTCCATCCTATAGAGGCAAATCTTTCCTGTGACAAAATGGGATCTAATGTAATAAAACTAAGTCAACCAACGAACTAGATTCCTGTACCGGATCTCCTCTCTGGTAAACAAGAATACCTTGAAGACTCTAACAGGAGCACTCATTCAAGGGTACTACGACTATGCTTGCACCTCATGGTACCAAAGCACCTCAAAGGCACTAAAAACAAGATTACAAACATCACAAAACAAACTGGTCAGACTACTGCTTGACCTTACTCCTAAAACCCACCTCACCCCTGTCCACTTTGACAACCTAGGATGGCTTAGAGTAGACGACAGAGTACAGCAACTTGCAATGGGCCTGGTCTACAAGATACACAACACCACTAAGATACCCATGTGCATGTCGAAATACTTCCCAAAGGTCAGTGAATACCACGACCACAACACCAGAGGGAGTTCCACAAATCATGTTCAACCCAGATAAAATAATTTAAAAAGTATAAAAAAAAAAAAAAAAATGTAATAAAAGAAAATAGTCATAACTTAGAAATGAGATTGCATAGGTCTATGAATCGATATCGCGATTCTGTTTCAATTAATTGCCCAGCCCTACAGAGTGTACAGTAAGTTATCTTGGTGATTATCATTGTGATGTAGGCTAAGCTGGCTAGCTACTGTTAGCATACAAGCACTGTAGCCTACTTACTTTTTCATCCACAACGTTTTTTCTGATGCAGATGCACTTCTTCATGTTGCTCAGTTGCTGGTTTATACTTCGGTCCTAATGTTGGCGCAAAGTTTAATTTAGCCTGACTTGACTTGTTATAGCTGTACATCTTACTAACTACTAAACAACAACTTTCTCATAGTCTCAACTTTCACATAGTCAAAACGGGTCCAGCTGAATGTCCGGAGGATAGGTTTAGCTCGGGCCAATCTCAAGTTTCTCAAGTTTCTTTATTAGTTGTCATACAGAAGTACAGAATACTTTTATACAAAATGCTTCTTTATGTTACATTTTGTATAAAAGTATTCTGTACTTCTGTATGACAACTAATAAAGAAACTTGAGAAACTTGAGATTGGCCCGAGCTAAACCTATCCTCCGGACATGCAGCTGGACCCGTTTTGACTTTGCAATGCAGCAATCTCTGATTGGATTTGCAAGGCTGCCAATCATATTCAACCTCCGTGTATTGGATGTCAAGGGCTGTCAATCAATCAACCCTCCATTCAATGGCAAGAGTTTAACTGCACAGACCGTGCTTAGATGAAGTTAATAGCCTATTTTGATTTGCTGTTATTTATTATTTATTTAACAATGGGTCACACCTGTGAAGTTTTCTTCACGAATAATTACTGCAGGCAATACTGCAGTGCAGGCCTGCACAGAGCTGTCAATTTTGGCCATTTTTGAAAAGAAAAAAAATTCACTGGCATTTTTTTTACAGAGGAAAACATTTATAATAAAAAAATAATAATAATAATAATTAAAAAGAAATATATATATATATATAGTTTTTTTTTTTTTTTTTATATATATATATATATATATATATATATATATATATATAATATATAGGTATATGTAAATTAATAATAATTATGAATTATGAGTGAATTTGTGTTTCACGTGTTGTCATAGAGAAACCTCCACTGGTAGTATGGTAGTGAAAGGATTAACCTTCTGTAGTGTGGTAGTGAAAGGTTAACCTTCTGTAGTATGGTAGTGAAAGGATTAACCTTCTGTGGTAGTGAAAGGTTAACCTTCTGTAGTGTGGTAGTGAAAGGATTAACCTTCTGTAGTGTGGTAGTGAAAGATTAACCTTCTGTAGTGTGGTAGTGAAAGGGTTAACCCTTTGTAGTGGTAGTGCAAGGGTTAATTAGTCAAAAACACAGATGTTGAATGTATTCTGTAGTAAACGTGATTTGATTAGATTTGATTAGATTCAAATGTATTGTCATCGTACAGCACGAGTACAGTGCAACGACAATAAGTCTTGCATCCAAGGGGTTGGAATGTAACAGTAAAGTGCAATATACAGTGTGATTAAATGTAAACACGTTATTAAATGGAATATATATAATTAAGTTACTGAGTAATATGCTAATCTAATTATTATACTATTAAGTACTATATAGCATTATTATACTATTAAGAATAGGTATGGGATATATAGATATAGATACAGTGTGTATATAAGCAGGAGTATATATATACAAGAAATATATGCAGGAGTATATGCAGGAATATAAACATGCAGATATAGATCAATATATATATATATATATATATATATATATATATATATATATATATATATATATATATATATATATATATATATATATATATATATATATATATATATATATATATATATATATATATATATATATATATATATACTATCTTTCTATCATATTGGGGTGACAGTGGCTCAGGAGGTAGAGCAGTTGTCTGGTAATCCGGAGGTTCCCGGTTCGATTCCCGCTAATCCTGGGCAGCGTATCGAAGTGTCCTTGAGCAAGACACTTAACGTTAGGTTATGACTATAACCAAGTTCTGTTAGTTAGGGGCGATGCTTGGCATCACTACTGCACTATCTCGCGTACGTGCACGCGTACTGAATAAACCACAAATGTACCTCTAATACCAGTATTAGTCTGACCACACCCCTCATCAGCTTACCTTCATAAGCAGGTGTGTGGTCACCTGCTCTCCTCCTTCCCAAGCTTTCACCACAAGGTGAGGACAAGGGCTGCAGCGGCCGTCTGATGCCAAGCATCGCCCCTAACTAACAGAACTTGGTTATAGTCATAACCTAACGTTCTGTATCGTTAGTGGCTTAGCTTGGCATCACTACTGCACAAGGGAGGCCAAGCGGAGCCACTTGGCTGACAAATACACCCCGCTGACAGCCCCCCAAAACCATCAGAACAGGGAGGGCCGAGCCCCCCCGACCCCCCCTAATGGAGGGTAGCCCCCCTATTAGGGACGTCACGGGAGGGCGACGGACCCGACCGTGCGAAGAGGCACTCAAGCAACTCAACGCACAGGGTGAGCAGACCGTGGCTTGACCCCACGACTACACACACGCACAACCCGCATGCCACCCGGGAACGAACGGAGGAACAACCTCGTTACTGCCCCCAGAATCACGGGGTCAAGGGCAAACCCAACCCCGTGGCAAGGCCGTAGCAGCGGAGCACGAAGGAAGACCCAGACCCACCAAAAGGACTGGACTCCCTAGAATGGGGGCCCGGAGAAGTCCATGATGCCAGCATCAAGACCCCACCAGGTGGGCACGTAGTGCCCCGCCCCCCACATCGCCAGCGTATTCGGACAAAGGCCCCTCAGTTACTGCACCTGGTATTCCCAGGCGGAACCAACCAGGCCAGAACCTGCCCAGCTTCCGAGATCGGACGAGATCGGGCGTGTTCAGGTCGGTATGGCCGTAAGCCGAGCGGGCCCCGTCCCCCCAATAGTACACCGCCTGGCACACTGACCCTGCAGAACAGGCAGTCAGCATGGCCGTAAGCACACAAAAAAGGTTAACCAACGGAAGCAGGCAGCGCACCGGGGAAAAACCAGGCAACAGGCTGTTAACCCTAGCCTGGAGACTGCGGACGAGACAGGCGCCAGAGGGGACAGCTGAACACAGCCGCCCCGGCGGAAGGAGCGTAAGCTGGCGGTGTTGCATGACCAAGCCTCCATTTAACAACCCCCACCCAGAGGGGTCGAGGCAGAGAAGGCTGACACGATTGGCAGACGTCATGAACGTGCAGGGGCACCCTCAAACGGTGAACCCGGGAGTTGACACTGCTCCAACACACCAGGGAATCAACCACCTCGGTGTTACCCAATGCGGTGGTTGTTCCTATAACCCCTCAAGAAAAAACTCCAAAACACACCTGCGGGTATACACCGGCTATACCGCAGTACAAGTGTTTCAGTTTCCAAAAAGGGTTAACCCAGGCCTACGTCGCAAACATCACTTCGGACCGGGCCTGGCGGCACGGGAAGCACAGGGTCACCAGAGGAGGTCAAAAAACCACCCCCACAGGCCCCTCTTCGCCATGCGTGAGAGAGGAGCGAAAAATAATGGAGAACCAGCCCCTAAGCACACCGTACCTGGTATTCCCCGGCGGTCTCCCAACCAAGTACTAACCAGGACCAACCTGTGTAGCGGCCGAGATCCGACGAGATCGAGCGCGTACAGAATGGCATGGCTGTAAGCCATGACGACAGTGCTGAGTAAAAACATACCCAACCAGGGTCTCCATAGCGCTTAACCCTGTGACACCCAGACCGACCTGGCATTTTTCCCCCAGGGTACCAGAACAGCAGATCTGCATCCCCGGCGGACAACGGGTTCAACTGATCTGGACCAGCGTGACCAGAACCAGTCCCGTGCCCTAACCACGCCGACATGCCTACTCCAGGAGAAGGGCAGATATGCGTGTTGATCTTAACATGAAAAGAAGGCGCCACCCAGACGTTCGGACGAACCGCGCCTGGTGGCCCACCCCAAGGGCGTGAGACCCCACTACATATGTTCAGATCCATCCCGTCATCATCCCCCAGACATGAACGAGAATCCGTCGACAACCCACCCAGGTCATGGGATGTGGTCGTCGGAAGAGGAAAAACCCCCATCTCAGTTGCTTTATAAAAACGCTGTTTCAACCACAAGCAACCAAGGCGTGCCAGTCAATCGCCTGTTTACAGCGAGCTAGCACTATACGTGCGTCGGGACACACCCCCATCAATGAACAGGCTATTTAGACCTGTCATTGAATCCCCAAGGCGCCCAGGGGAACGACAAGAGGGGTGTGACACTCCCTAACTCCAACACTCCTGGAATAGAAAGAAGGAAGCATCAACAGTATGTATCCCAGTCTACACAGCCGGGGTAAAAAATGTTCACATTTTTACATCCCACCACCCTCCCATAGGAAAGAGACGGGGATCCCCAGAGAGACTTCCCACGCGAGCTGTACAGATTGAAAAGAATATATTGCACCTTGAGCCATGTAAAAAACTGGTTTTAGGGCCTCCGGGGAAGAGGCACCGAACCCATACACACTCAATAAACGAATTGAATCGAATATACATACAATAGAAAAGGACCCTTCTAGAGGCTCCACTCACTTTGACAATCTGAGGAGGAAGGCTCTGTACTCTGATGGAGGCTTCCTCACATGGAAGAAGGAGTCCGAACTCACAGAAGGCCTGAATAGGCGCTTGGTGAGGAGGAGCCCTGACCACCCCCCCTGAAAACAGATCCATCACATGGACCTGAACAGCACACGGAAGTCCTACCAACAGAGACGCGCACGGTGACGTACTCTATGGCGGGGGAATTCCTGCGGTGCACACGCCCAATATACCAGGCCGTGGGACCAGGAACTCCCTCCCCCCCCCCCCCCCCCCCCCCCCGTAACGTGCCGAACCGCCACGTGACGGGAACCTTGAAGGACAGGGGGTGTACCCCTGACCGACAGAACAATGGGGAGAGGAAAGGTTACCAGTTCACCCCTTTACGACCCCACACCCATGATACGACGTAACGACAAAAAGAGAATATGACACAGTCATAGTCAGCTCTATGAAGCGTTTCACAGCTCCACACAGCGCATGAGCTAACCTGCTATCTGATTTTTACTAAGGAAAAACACAGAATAGAGAGGGCTCTAAGAACCCCGGTCCAACATACACATGTGCTTCTGTGGCCAGTACAACCCAGTTGTAGGTCACATGACACACACAACCCATCATCACCTACAAAAAATGGCAAAAACACTCAACAGAGGAACGCCGTTTTTTCCACAATGAGAGAATACATCATTCTTGATTAGTATCGACCACAGGCCTTGCTAAGCACACATGACAGCAACCAAACCAATTTCCCTTTAGGAAATACGTTTCTCCAGCAGATTTAGCACAACCTCAGCAATCAAGCTAAGAGTTACATCGTATCCCTACCACACAAAAGACACAATTAATGCACAACATGTCTGATAGGAGGTGATAAAGTCCCCAGGGAACCGGGGGGGAAAAACACAATCCTCCTATTTTACCCTCAATACGGCCAGTTAAAACAGGAAAACCTGTTAATGTGTGAACTCACTGTTCATTGTCATTACAGTCTGAGAAAGAACATTCTTTTACTCACTTGTCACCAAGCATAGCTTCATAGGTTAGTTGCCTTAGTAGTGAGTACACGGTACACATAAACACCATGATGTTTCTCACACAACAACCAGATCAATACATCACGATCTGCACGGAGAAGCTAACTGCCAGTGACAAAAACAGCTCACACATAACCCGCAACGTATCCCAAATGCATTGCAACAACACACGTTTTGGGAAAAAACACCGTTATTCACAATACATTTAGCAAAGTAAAACCAGAAGACGTGTTATGAGGTCTGGCCAACCCCGTACCTACCCGGAACGCAGATCAGCGAAGTGCAGTCACAAGACACCGTAGAACACAGCCGTCCTGTGTTGTTCGATCCGGGCAGCGTCGCCGCTCCAACCAGTCGCTACAGTCCTCTTTGTTGACGCAATCCCCGTCCAGGCTCAGGGCAGGGTCGACGAACATCCCCTGTCAAGGATGACGTCGTGGTCAAGAGTGTAAAACATGTTAAAATCAAAGCACGTTCAACAGAATAGCATCAAGCTAACGGCTGCTCCAACCGTTCGGGTGCTATTGCTTCCGCTCGCGAGACGCCGATCTAACGACGCACGCGATCAGAAGCGAGCTCCCGGCGGCGCGCGAGAAGCTAAGCTACCCCGCGCCAGGCCACTGACCGGCTAACCGTAAGCTATGAACATGTAAACAATGACATAACACTCACCCAGACAGGCCGCCGTTCTGAACCTCTCCTCACTTTTTAAGAGAAAAGAGAAAACAAGACGTCAACACCGCTTCACAACGGTGACATTACCACGTCCGGCGGAATCAGCACAGTACCAACTGGCCTGTATAGCTGACTTTGAACATGAATCTGCCGCTATCGCACATTACATGCACATATCCCCTCGTGAAGGAATACTCTCATTTGGATATGAAAGATGGGGCCTTAACACGGTGACAGAGAGAATCCACTCGTCCAGAACACACAGGGATCACCAGTGTCAATGGTCGCGGCCCACTAGTTAAAACTACAATGGTCTCCAGACCAAGGCCTTCTGTCGCCTAGGCGGCTAAACAAAGGACCCTAGCCTGGGGCCGGTTTCCATAAACTTTGTCAAGTAGCCCCCATAGCACTAACAGACAAGTGGAGCCCGCCAGCAAACACTACTCACCCAACCTGGAACGCACCGCTCCTCACAACAGCGGCATGTCCGACAGTTCAGCTGTGGCCTGACAGGTTTCACCCCAACAAACACAGCAAGGAACTGCAGTTGAGAAGCATGCAGCGGCGTGCTCCCAATACGAAAACCGGTGGAGGGTTTTTAGAATGATCATCATCTTCTAGACACTCCAGTACGAAGACAATATCGCCGTATTTTCTCGAAAATAGTGAGAGAGAAAATAAAGATATGATGTCAACGTATCCTTGTTTCCCAAGCTGTTCCTAATCCAATTTCTTCCATCATGGTGTCAAGTGTGGGGATCTACCGAGGCACTTCTTCCTTGTGGTGAAAGCGAGAAGGAGGAGAGCAGGTGACCACACACCTGCTTATGAAGGTAAGCTGATGAGGGGTGTGGTCAGACTAATACTGGTATTAGAGGTACATTTGTGGTTTATTCAGTATGCGTGCACGTACGCGAGATAGTGCAGTAGTGATGCCAAGCTAAGCCACTAACGATACAGAACTCCTAATTGCTCCTTATGTGCAGGTTGGCACCTTGCATGGTTGCCTCTGCCATCGGTGTGTGAATGTGTGAGTGAATGGGTAAAATGTGAGGAATAAATTGTAAAGCACTTTGGATAAAAGCGCTATATAAATGCAGCCATTTACCATTTATACAGTGTTATATGGGTAGACTATAGGTTGAGGTAGGTAGTTATGATTACAGTGTAAGATAGTTGTAGTGAAGGCAGTAGAAAGATATAAAATGAGTATAGGCAACAGGGTTCAGAGTTTGTTAGATGGTCTGATTTACAAATCTTTTTTGGCTGTTGTTTCCGAATCCAAACACGTCTGAGCGATTCTGCTTTTCCCTATAAATCAGCTGTGCTGCAGCTATGGATTGTGGGGTAGATTTCAACAGTCTTTCATCCTGAAAACTCTCAGTTCCCTTGTCACCTGCACTCCCAGCTGCTCTATTTATAACTTGTAACCATAACAACTGCTCTTTCCCTTCTCAAATCTACGCAAATTCTTCTCACCAGAGGCCTCCTCTGTAGTTGAAAGAACAAGCGTGACATGTTACATGTTCACCAAACTTCCATCCGTGTTATCAAAGCAGGACATACTTTTAACTACATGTTACTGCGTGTGACTGCAGTGATTAGTGCAGATTGTACGGAGTAAATCATTGTCTTTAGGCAGCGGATTCCAATTAATTATATATTATATTATATATATTAATTATTAATTATATTCACTGTGAGCATTTATTTGCACTTGCACTTCAGCTCTTTGCTCCAGCATGATGAACACATTATCAAGAGCAGATGTGTCTTGTGTGAAAAGTTGTCTACTTTGTGTCGTTGTGTTTCAAGACAGAAAAAGAGTTGACAGATTTTTTATTTTGCTCAGATTTGATGTGTTGTATATCCAGTCAAGGTTTTGATGCAAACGCTGAGAGAAAACAAGCCTGACACATGTCTGGGAATCTCATTAGCAAGCAGGCAACATAGTGCAGTAATGGGGGAGGTGGCCTTGCCATTGCCCAAAACATATGCACACACACATGAACACACCAACATTATGCATGCACGCACACACACATACACGTATCCACAAGCATATACACACACACCTCCTTAACCCTCCCATGTCCCACCTAATGCATGCACACATGCACAGTAAACAACTAAACACACATGCACACACACACACGCACGCACGCACACACGCACGCACACACGCACACACGCACGCACGCACGCACACACACACACACACACACACACACACACACACACACACACACACACACACACACACACACACACACACACAGTCACACACACACCCACACACACACACACACACACACACACACACACACACACACACACACACACACAAACACATTTTCTCCCTCCCTCTCTCACTCTGGTGAAACGAGGAGCCAGGTTATGTTGGACACAGTCTCTGAAATCACTCCAATCTACAGACAGTACCTATACAGCCTACGAGCAGTCAGGCAGAAACAAGCACCCTGGCAGTTCCCCCATGGCAGACTATGGGTAACAGGCATTTAGCTGACGAGGGGTGAAGCCGTTGTTTGACATCTCGCCGCTCCCACCATCCCAGCATCCTGAGGACTAATTGCCCCCAGAGGGACCAATCCTCTGGTCACACCTCTGTGAACCTGACCCACGCACATACTAGGGGGAAGATCCTCCATCTGTCCGCCAGTCCAATTCGAGCTGAAACTTCCCTCCATCACAGACCTGAAATCTGCTCAACGACAACACAGGGGAGGGGGGCTAATCCCCGCCATATGGGGCGGAGCTTGAGGGTGCTATAATGATAATAACTATATTTGTATAGCACTTTTCATACAGAGGTTGCAGTTCAAAGTGCTTCACAACAGTAAAAAATACAGGCATAAGCGGGCATTAAAAAGATAGACAGGTAGCAAGGTATGGCAAATCACAGTGTTTCACATTAGGATCTAGCATCCCAATAGGCTCTCCGCTTACAGTTTTCAGTAACACAAATAATAAAAATAGTTTAAAATTATTCAGTTTAAAAATAGTCAAAGAATTATAAAATAGAACAGACATAAAAATACAGGCATGAGCGAGCATAGCAAGGTATGGTAAATCACAGTGTTTCACATTTGGATCTAGCAATAATAAAAATAGTTTAAAATGATTCAGTTTAAAAATAGTCATCAGTAAGAAGTAAAAAGTGCAATAACCGACACATGAATTTGATAGGCAGGGTATGGTCAATCACAGTGTTTCACATTAGGATCTAGCATCCTAATAGGCTCTCTATTCAGTAATACAAATAATAAAATAGTTTAAAATGATTAAGTTTAAAAATAGTCTAAAAATTATAAAATAGAACGGACATACAACAGTAAATAATGTAAATAGCAAGGTTACAGTAAAAAGTGTGAAAAATAGTTTAAAATTATTCAGTTTAAAAATAGTCATCAGTAAGAAGTAAAAAGTGTGATAACCGACACATGAATTTGATAGGCAGTGTAAAATAAGATAAAATTAGCATAGAAAAGTAGGCAGGGTAAGAATAGTGCAGGTAAGTCATTGAAATGCCTGAGCAAAGAGATGTTTTGGGGTAGTTTGTTCCACAGTTTTGGGGCATAGTTGATAAAGGCTGCATTACCGATCCTCTTTTGACTGTTTCTGGGAGCCTCTAGTAGTCCAGCAGCTGATGATCGCAGTGTTCTTGCTGGCGTGTAATTTATTAGAGTGTTGGTGATGTAGCTAGGTCCCTGTCCATTTAGAGCTTTGTATGTAAGGAGAAGGACCTTAAAGTCAATTCTAAATGTTACAGGAAGCCAGTGTAAAGCAGCTACGACTAGACTAATGTGCTCTCTCCTTTTGGTTCTAGTTAGCAGTCGGGCTGCAGAGTTTTGGATTAGCTGAAGCCTCTCTGTGGTTTTCTTAGGGAGACCTGTGAAAAGTGCATTACAGTAGTCTAACCGGCTAGATATGAATGCATGAATTAGCTTCTCAGCATCGTTCTGATTAATAAATGGTCGTACTTTTGCTATATTTCTGAGATGGAAGAACGATGTTTTCGTTACTTTGCTAATATGAGAATTGAAGTTCAGTTCTGAATCTATGATAACCCCGAGACTAGTGACCTCAGATTTGTTTTATTAACATTTCTTTTTTAGTTTTGGGGCTGATAATTAGAATTTCAGTTTTGTTCTCATTTAGTTTCAGGAAGTTCTTACTCATCCATTTATTTATTGCCAGTAAGCAGTCTGTAATGGAGCTAATCGCTGTATCATTTGGTTCAGCAGATATGTACAGTTGTGTATCATCCGCATAGCTATGGAAATCTATATTATGTTCTCTGATGATATCACCCAGCGGTAACATGTAAAGGGAGAAGAGTAAAGGACCTAAGCAACTCCCTTCTGCAACTCCATAGTTGTTGTCGTATATATCAGACATGTGCTCTCCTAGTCTAACATAGAATTTCCTCCCTCTGATGTATGTTTTGAACCAGCTTAGCACATGTTCTGAGAAACCGACAAGGTTTTCAAGACGATCGATTAGAATATCGTGATCGATTGTATCAAATTGTTATGGTTTGAAACCGACCCCAATCGCACAACACAAGACAGGTATTAGAGTAAGCCAAAACAGGGCAATATTTATTAAATAACAAAAAGCGGCACAGTCCCTTTAAGGGAGAACACAAAAACACAAGAGTCCATGAAATACGAAACTGCGGCACTGTGCCTTTAACAGGCGAACAGGCTAAGGGACCAGGGCTAAGGGCCAGGGCTAAAGGCCAGGGCTAAGTGTCAGGGCCAGGACCAGAGCTAAGGGCCAGGGCTAAGTGTCAGGGCCAGGACCAGAGCTAAGGGCCTGGGCCAGGACCAGGGCTAAGTGTCAGGGATAAGTGTCAGGGCCAGGACCGCTTACAGGGATGAGGACAGGGTTACGACGGCGGAGGCCGGGCACAGGGACAGGGGCCTGACGGCGGAGGCCTGGCACGGGGACAGGGACCCAACGGCGGAGGCCTGGCATGGGGACAGGGACCCGACAGTGGAGGCCGGGCACGGAGATCCTCCTCCCGTCCCTACACCGAGTAGGGCTCTGCTGCTCAGGAAGGAATCCTCCTCCACCTCCTCGGATGCTGCAGACGGGCAGCGCGGAACAAAGGGGGTCCAAGGGGAAACGGGATGGGCACACGCCATCCTCCCGTGGAATACTAGGGAGCGACGGCGAGCCTGGGTCCGAGGGGAAACGGGATGGGCACACGCCATCCTCCCGTGGAATACTAGGGAGCGACGGCGAGCCTGGGTCCGAGGGGGAACGGGATGAGCACACGCCATCCTCTCGTGGAATAATAGGGAGCGACGACGAGCCTCACCCCAGGAACGAGGATCACGAAGAGACGCCTTCCTCCCGTGGAATCGGGAGCGATGGCGAGCCGGCTTGACGTCTGGAGTGGGAACACTGGAACCTCCCGTAGAGAATTAGAGAGTGAAGGCAAACGGCGACAGGTGGTGATGGCTGGCACGTCGTCTCACGCCGGAGACGCGGCAGGTGATGGTGATGTACAGAATACAGAACGAACACAGAGTCCAGAACACAGAACGACCCGACCAGGACTGGAGGGGAGTCTGCAACCTAAGTACTCTCCAGACCTGATTGCAAACTCCCAACAGGTGCGTGAAGGTAGAGGAACAAGAATGTCCAAGGGTGGGGGCTGGTGAAGAGAGTAGACAGGGAAAAAAGGTCCAGGGACAGGCGAATCCTCACACAAATGCTGCACTGAGATCTAGCAGGACAAGGATGGAGATCTTATTCTCGTCAGAGTTTAGCCTGAGGTCACTGATTATTTTGGTGAGGGCAGTTTCAGTGCTATGATATTTTCTGAATCCCGACTGAAATTCTTCTAAGATGTTGTTTTCTTCAAGAAAGGAATTTATTTGAACTGAAACTATCTTTTCAAGTACTTTGCTAATGAATGGTAGGTTGGATATTGGACGATAATTTGCCATTTCATTACTATCCAATTTAGGTTTTTTTAGTAATGGCTTTACAACTGCTGTTTTAAAGGCATCTGGGAAAATACCAGTTCTAAGGGAAGTGTTTATGATATCTAGCACAGGGCTTGAAACACTATTAAACACCCGTTTGAAGAAAGCTGTAGGTATAGGGTCAATGTCTGAGGTGGAGGAGTTACATTCTGAGACAGTTTTGCAGAGTACATCTAATGTGATGCATGTGAAACTTCTCATGGTTACATTGCACGGTTTGCTGCAATCAGCTTTATTTCCATCATGAGTAATGCTGGCCCTGATCAAGGTTATTTTGTTGTTAAAGAATAGTGCAAGTTCTTCACACTTAACCGTTGATGACTGAGGAGGTGTAGGGGCAGTGTTGAGTAGTAGATTAATAGTGGAAAAAGGGATTCTGGAGTTTCCAGCATTTTCTGTAATGATTTTAGAGAAGTAGTCTTTCCTTGCTAAGCGGATGGTTTTATTATAAGCAGTTAAAGCATCTTTGTATATATCACAGCATGTGGTGGTTTTTGTTTTTCTCCATTTTCGCTCTGCTGCACGACATTTCCTTTTTTCTTTGTTGACAGCATTATAGTTCAGCCAGGGCGAGGCTCTGGTTTTTTTCTTTTTCATTTTTAGTGGGGCGACAGAATCTAATACAGATGACAGTGCATCATTGAGATTTTATACCATTTCATTTAGAGAGCTGTCATGATTGTGTGGTTCATGTAATCTGATACGAATAATGAACTTTGATTCAGCCTTGTCGTTTAGGAGCCTCTTTTTAACTATGATTTCTTTTTTTGTTTTAGTAAGGGTTATTTGAGTATCAAAAAATATACAGTGATGGTCGGAGACAGGTAATTCAGTTATTGAGACATTTGTTATGCTTAGCCCAGTTGTTGTTATAATTAAGTCTAATGTATTTCCAAGCTTGTGAGTTGCATTTGTTATATGTTGTGTTAGGTCAAAGCTATCCAGTAGATTTTCTAGCTCTATAGTTTTGGAGTCTGTTTTCTTATTAAAATGGATGTTCAAGTCTCCATTTAGGATCACCTTATCATATCCGGTAACACATAATGAGATCAGTTCAGAGAGCTCCTGTATAAATATTGGTGAGTGTCTGGGCGGTCGGTAAATTGTGACAATAATGATTGATTCTGTTTTCAGCTCAATGGCAAGATATTCCATCGACATGAACTCGCCTAGTTCCGTGATTCTAAACAAGAGTTTTGAGGAGAAAATTGCTGCAACTCCGCCACCCCTTCTATTTTTTCTGGGTATTTGATAAAAATTATAGTCTGGTGGAGAAGCCTCAATCATTATTGATGTAGCTGTGTCATTATTTAGCCATGTCTCTACTAGGCAAATGCAATCTAAGTTATTTTCTTTAATCAGATCATTTACTAAAAATGTTTTATTATTCAATGATCTGACATTTAGGAGGGCTAATTTTATTTGTTGGACTTCTTTAGAGGAGGTCTGCTTTGGCTTGACCTTGATGGCTTTGAGGTTAATAGCAGGTGAACGCATTGATGGTGTATATCTGTTATAGCTTTTACCATGCCATTGGCTGGTTAAGATTACCGGTATGTTTTGAAAGATGGCATGGTGTTTGTACTATTCATTTAATACACTTTTTGGAGCTAGCAGACTGTCCATCTCCTCTAGTGCATGATGAGCTGGTTTGATTAGCGCTCTCGGGGACATTTGATCAAGTGGGTTGCTGGTGGCCATGATGGCCTTGTCTGGGGACAGGACACCTTGTGCTCGTGCTTGTATCACGAGTTTGATGCCCTTGGAAGTCACTAAGGCATGACGTAGGTTTGCTGCTAGAAGCCTCGAACCAAGGCGGTTTGGGAAGAATCCATTCCTCTGAAAGCGTTCAGGATTATTCCAGAACACATTAAAATTGTCAATGAAATTCAGTCCGTGTGTAAGACAGGCAGATTCTAACCATGAATAAAAATTTAGGAGTCGACTAAAGGCTTCTTGTCCTCTGCGATAGCATGCAATTGGTCCACTGATGGATACATCCTGATATTTGTCTAGTGTGTTCATTAAACAAGTGAAATCCTCTTTCAATGTCTCTGTGCCCGTTTTCCTTCGCAGGATGTCAAACGATCCAGAGTGAATGACAATTTTTGTTATGTCTGGCCCGATGAGTGTTGGAAGTATTTTGGTCAGCTCCTTCACAGATGTGTTTTCTAGACATCTATTTTCTGTGTTTGCCATTTCCACGTACCTTGTTCTGTGTGAAGCAGTGGTGCAGTCGTAATATGGGAACTGGTTACACGCCACGTGCACGCGCGCCCACGTGCACGCGCGCCCCCGCGCACGCGCATACATGTTCCCTCAGTTGCGCACAGAACAGATGATTATTATGCATAACAATGGAGATCAAGCAGCCCCCCACCTTCTCGTAGGTTCCTATTATTATGCAAAGTCTAGGTGAGAAGTGCCGGCCGCCGGCCAGGTAGCTTTCTACAACGGCCGGGTACTTATCATTGCGCGCACTTCTGCCCTGAGTGACTACTAATAACACGCTGTGTAACCGCGTGTGTGCACGACTGCACCCCTGGTGTGAAGTTAGTATTTTTCTTTCCAACAGTTCTGGGGCTGTTTGTTTTTGGATTAGGCCGAGTCTGCCGGTTCTCACCACAGTCTTGTGGCCTTGGTGAAATAGCCTCGCTAGCTGTACCACTAGCCTCCTCAGTAGCCGTCATGTTAATGTTAGTCTCCTACCTTCGGCGTCGGCTACTGCAACGCTCTCGTGGCTCTGTTTTCCTCGTCGTCTCATCGTTAGCGTGTGCTCTGATGTGCCGGCTGTTAGCTTCGCCAGCATTAGCGTGAGCTATAGCCCTTAAAATGGCCAAAGCAACCCATAGCACCCCAGGACATTTCAGTAGTTTCTTTAGATTATGCCTTGTGTATATATTCCTATAAATCCTGGAGCACCCTTACCAAATACTCCCCCATAGTACTGGCAAGAAGACATTGAAGCCACTGATCCCTGGATGGGAGAGATTAAACAAGACAAAAGTCTTTCTCTGGCCTGCATCCCCTTAACAATTGTGTGTATTGACCTGTACCCATTCTGCAATATGTTAATTAAAATGTTCAATCAATCAATCAATCAATCAATCAATCAATCAATCAATCAATCAATCAATCAACCAATCAGGGACCAAGACCCTTTCTTTAATTCAGCTAATGTGATCCATCTGTGGGAAAAATAAATAAACAAGTCAACTTCTTTTTGCATTTACGACGACTATGGCAGTGTAGGAAAAAGATCAAATGAGTCACATTCCAGAACTTGTTGAAAATGGAGGGGAAATAAAGGCAGACAATATTACTTAAGTAAAAGTAGAAAGCCTTGCACATCATGTATTGCTCACTTATACTTCCTTACATATCTTACTGTGTGGAAGTATGGGGGTCGACATTTAAAAAGACAGTAAATCCAATAGTCTTACTGCAAAAGCAGGCCATTCGGAACCTTTTCAAGGCTGGTTACTATGAACACACAAATCCATTGTTTATAAAGTCTCATATTATGAAATTTTATTATTTGGTTTATTATAAAACTATGCAAATAATGTACAGGGCTAAAGCAAAGTTACTCCCAGATGGAGTGCAAAGGTTTTTTTCAATACATGAAAGAAAATATGATTTGAGAGATATTTGTAAATTTACTGTTCAAAAAGCTAAGAAAGGGATTAAAAGGAGGTGTATTTCTATTATTGGGGTTAACTTGTGGAACAATGCTGATTAAGAATGTTAAGAATGAGTCATTCGCTTTTGGTTTTTAAGAAAATGCTTTGTAAAGCTATTTTTGAAAACTACAAGGGTGAATAATACTGTTTTTTTTGCTATTTTCTTTTAGAATACTGTTTTGGAGTCTTAATTTTTGTTAAGAATATAGGACAGGCATATAAGCATTATGCTTCAGTCTGTACCTTTTCAGTCACTGTAAAATCAAATATTGTTAAATGATGGTGTATATTGTATTGTGTGAGATGATGACTGAATAAACTACTACTACTACTACTACTACTACTACTACTACTACTACTACTACTACTACTACTACTACTACTACTACTACTACTACTACTACTACTACTACTACTACTACTACTACTACTACTACTACTACTACTACACTACTACTACTACTACTAAATACCTAGATAACATACAGTAGTACTATAGTAAAGGTTAAAGTCCTTCATTTAAATGTTTATGTAAAGATCCAGTACAATGATTTTTTTTGTGATGTCAGTCATAAATTGCTAATTGTGGACTGTTCATGTAAAAAAATGTCAGGTCCAGCAGTATAATTTGATTTGTTATAAGTGTTTTAGGTCACCCTCTCTGAGCACAGCCAACTCTCAGTAGACTGAGCTGACATAGCCTTCTGTTTACTAGACACTAGTCAAGTCAAGTCAAGAGTTTTATTTGTCATGGCATACAAGTATACAATGAAATGCGGGGGGTCTTGCCCGCAACGATTGTGCATAATACAATAATAATAATAATATAATAATATAATAAGAATCCAATAGAACGACATTGTGCAATAATACAAGTAATCAAAGTAGGGCATATCGGTATATGTACATGAGTTTTTACAGAGCATGGTAGGACATGCTATGTGACTGTGGTAGTGCAATACACTGTTGGATGAGGCACTGGGTCTTTATGTACACTGCTATACAATGCTATATTATACAATCAAGTTATACTATACTATTCTTCTTAAAGTGACCTTTCCTTTTGTAAAGTGACCATAAGTGTGAGCGTGTGCAGCATGAGTGTGTGTGTGTGCTCATGTTTTTTTTCTTTTTTTTTTTTTATGGCTTTATTGCTACTGGGCAGTCCAGTAGAGAGAGACAGAGGAGGAATGGGAGACAGAGTGGGGGGAAGACATTCGGCAAATAACGAGGGGTTCGGGAGTCGAACCCGGGTCGGCCGTGTCGCGGCTGAGCTCGCTATGTGGTTCGCCACTGGGGCGCCCTGTGTGTGCTCATGTTAAAGTGACTGCTAGTGTGTGGGCGTGTACAGTGTGTGTGTTGTGTGTGTGCTCATGTGTGCTTGTGTGTGGAGAGTTCAGTGTTCAAGGCTCTGATGGCCTGGGGGAAGAAGCTGAGCCGAAGTCTCTCTGTCCTAGTTGCTGGTGTTCGCAGGCGTTTGCCTGACAGCAGCAGCTTGAACAGGCTGTTGTTGGGGTGGTGAGGGTCTTTCATTATTCTGCAGGCTCTGGATTTGCACCTCTTGTTATATAGGACCTGCAGGGGTGGTAGTGCCCGTGGTACGCTCGGCTGAGCGTACCACTCTCTGTAGGGCCTTCTTGTCCTGTGCCGTGCTGTTTCCATACCAGGCAGTGATGTTTCCAGTCAAGATGCTCTCTACAGCTCCAGAGTAGAAGGACTGGAGTATCTTCCCAGATACTCTGAACTTCCTTAACTGTCTCAGGTGGTAGAGGCGCTGCTTCGCCTTTTTTACGACACACTATGTGTGTTGTCCATGTCAGATCGTCTGAGATGTGGACCCCCAGGTACTTGAAGCTGCTCACCCTGTTCACGGTAGCCCTGTTTATCCTCAGTGGTGTGTGTGTCCCCTACTGTCTTCTCCTAAAATCCACGATCAGCTCCTTGGTTTTACCAATGTTCAGGAGCAAGCTGTTGTCCTGGCACCAGCGTTCCAGTACCTCAACCTCCTCGCGGTAGGACTTCTCGTCGTTGTCCGAGATCAGCCCCACCACCACTGTGTCGTCCGCAAACTTCACTATGGAGTTGGAGCTGAACTTGACCACACAGTCATGTGTGTAAAGTGAGTACAGCAGGGGGCTCAGACTATAGACCTTTTCAGAAGAATTCCATTGCTATGCTAGGGGAACAGCTTTTGTCCATCTTTCCCTGAGTTCCTGTCAGCTACTTTATTAACAAACATTGCAACAGGAAATACAAGGAAGCAGATTTGATATCTGAAATGGCTTGATTATGTTGATATCAAGTCAAGAGTTTTATTTGTCACGGCATACAAATATACAATGAAATGCGGGTGTTCTTGCCCGCAATGATGTGCAATACAGTGGTACAACATATAATAGAATCCAATAAAAACAACATTGTGCAATAAACAGGTAACAGGTAACATGGTGGGACATCTCGGTATATCTGTACATAGTTATTTACAGAGCATATAGGACATGCTGGGTCCTTTGGTAGTGCAATACACTGTTACTGTTGTTATACTATTTTTAAAGTGACCTTTCCTTTTTGGCCATAAGTGTGGGCGTGTGCGGCATGAGTGTGTGCCTGCTCATGTTAAAGTGGCTGCTAGTGTGTAAGCGTGCACAGCGTGCGTGTCGTGTGTGTGCTCATGTGTGCTTGTGTGTGAGAATTCAGGGAGATAGAGAGATCAAAGGGCTTTAGTAATCATTTCACAACAACAACAACAACAACAACAACAACAATCTGAATATTTAAAAGTAGTTCAAGTTCAAGTTTCTTTAATAGTTGTCATACAGAAGTACAGAATACTTTTGTACAAAATGCTTCTTACTGTTGCGCTCCAGAGACTGTGCATGACAAGATAAGTATGAAATAAAAACATAGTAAAAATTAGAAGAAAAAAAAGAGGTCACAGTGTTCAGTTTAGACATATGTACAATGTTCGTAGACGTAGTTACCATACAATATACAATACTGTGCAGTGTACTAATATACAATACTATATAGTGCAAGGCATAAATGGACGAGGTGCAGTTTAGGTACAATTCACAGTAGGTGTACGAGTTGTAGTGCAAATCCTTTATCAATAAATATAAAGTGTAAGTGTGTTTGTGTGATCTAAAGTGTGGAGAGTGGGTGCTGCAGTGTGTTGTTTGTTTGAGTGAGTGTGTGTGTGCGTGTGGGTGTGTGTGCTGTGTGCATTTGATGGTTGTTGCATAGTGATTATTGTTCGTTTAGCGATTATTGTTCGTTTAGCAGCCTGATGGCCTGGGGATAGAAGCTCCTTCTGAGTCTTTCTGTGCTCGCCATAAGACTCCGGTATCGCTTGCCTGACGGCAGCAGTTCAAAGAGGCAGTTGTTCGGGTGGCTCGAGTCCTTAATAATTCTCTTAGCCTTCCCCTTGCACCGCTTGTTGTAAATGTTCTGGAGGGTGGGAAGCCCCCCTCTAATTGTGCGTTCGGCTGAACGTGTCACTCTTTGTAGTCTGCTACGGTCTTGTGCAGTGCTATTCCCAAACCAGGAGGTGATGTTGCCGGTCAGGATGCTCTCTATTGTACATGAGTAGAAGTTCCTAAGGATCTTCTGACTGACTTGGAACTTCCTTAGGCGCCTGAGGAAGTAGAGGCGTTGTCGTGCCTTCTTCACAACACTGTCAATGTGTGTGGTCCATGTCAAGTCCTCGGATATGTGGGCTCCGAGGTACTTGAAACTGTTCACTCTCTCAACTGGTGCCCCGTCGATGCTGAGGGGGCTGTAGTCCTTGACCCCCGACCTCCTGAAGTCCACAATCATCTCTTTTGTTTTGCTGACGTTCAGGGAGAGGCAGTTCTCCTGACACCACTGTGACAGGTTCTCTACCTCTTCCAGGTAGGCCCTTTCGTCGTTGGCAGAGATCAGGCCCACCACTACTGTGTCATCAGCAAATTTGATGATGGTGTTGTTGTTCCGCTGTGCTACGCAGTCATGTGTGTACAGGGAGTAGAGGAGGGGGCTCAGAACACAGCCCTGGGGGGCCCCTATGTTGAGCGTGATGGATGAGGAGGTGCAGTTGCCGGCTCTTACCACCTGGGGTCTGCCCGTCAGGAAGTCCAGGACCCACTGGCACAGGTCATAGTTCAAGCCCAGGTCCCTGAGCTTGGCTATGAGTTTGGAGGGGACTATGGTATTGAATGCTGAGCTGTAGTCGATGAACAGCATTCTCACATAGTTCCCCTTCCTCTTGTCCAGATGTGATGCTGCTGTGTGCAGCACATGGGCTATGGCGTCCTCCGTGGACCTGTTGGGGCGATATGCAAATTGCAGAGGGTCCAGGTTGATTGGGAGGGAGGAACAGATGTAGCCCTTCACTAGCTTCTCAAAGCACTTCATGGCTATGGAGGTGAGGGCTACAGGGCGGTAGTCGTTGAGGCAAGCGGGCGTAGATTTTTTGGGTACAGGGATGATGGTGGACTTCTTCAGACAGGTGGGGATGACGGCCTGTTCCAAGGACAGGTTGAAGATGTCAGTGAATACCGGGGCCAGTTGGTCGGCACAGACTTTTAGGACGCGGCCGGGGATGCCGTCCGGTCCTGCTGCCTTCCTGATATCCACTTTTTTAAAGATCCGTCTCACCTCATGCTCTGTTACCCTGAACACTGAGTCTCCATCAGCAGACCCCCCCCCCCCCATTGCCGTGGTTTGTAGGCTGGTGTTGTTATTCACAGCCTCAAACCTCGCATAGAAGGAGTTGAGATCATTTGCTAAGGAGATGTCACTGTTCAGTTTGAGGGGGGTTCCTTTGTAGTCTGTCATTGTTCTGAGGCCCTGCCACATGCCTCTAGAGTCAGCCTGTTCAAACTGAAGTTCAACTTTATCCTTGTAACGCCGTTTTGCCTCTATTACTGCTCTCCTGACGTTGTATCTTGCCATCTTGTGTTCTTCCATGTTGCCTGTCACCAGCCCGGTGTTGTATGCTGATGTGCGCACTTTCAGAGCCTCACGGACGGATTTGTCTACCCAGGGCTTTTGGTTTGGGTAGATATTAATTTTGGTGGTGGGGATTATTACTTCTACCTGAGTACAGACATAGTCAATCACCGTTTCGGTGTATTCGTTAATATTGGCTGTGTTATCACGGAGTACACTCCATTCTGTGCTTCCCAGCACTGCTTGGAGTGACTCTACTGACGTCACGGTCCAACGCTTAACCTCTCGCGAGACCACCGGCGTTCGCTTGAGACACTGTTTGTACTTAGGCAAAAGAAAAATTGCTGCGTGATCGCTTTTACCGAATGGACTAAGAGCCTGTGACTTGTACCCATTCTTAAATTGCGAGTATACATGGTCTAATATGTTCTCGCCTCTGGTGGGACAGGTCACATGCTGATAGAAATTCGGCAGCACCTTTTTAAGATGCGCGCTGTTGAAATCCCCCAAAACCAAAATGGCCGCGTCAACGTTAGCTGCCTGGAGTTTGTTTACCTCGTCGTGAAGTTTTGAAAGTGCGACCTCAGTGTTCGCGTGTGGTGGAATGTACACTCCGATGAGGATGATGGACGTTAACTCTCTTGGGAGGAAGAAGGGTCGACATTTTATCGTGATAAACTCCAGGTCTGGGGAGCAGTGGTTAGACATTTCTTTTGTGTTGCCTAAATCGCACCACTCCATGTTTATCATGAAGGCAATGCCGCCTCCTTTCTTCTTTAGTGACTCTAATGCCGTCCGGTCTTTTCGTAGAACGAAGAAGTGGTCTGCCGGTTCTATTGCATGATTCGGGACATCTGGACTCAGCCAAGTTTCTGTGAAACAGAGGACGTTACAATCCCGAATGTCCCTCTGGAATTGGATCCTTGCTCTGATGTCGTCCAATTTGTTTCCTATCGATTGCACATTGGCCAACAATATGCTGGGCAATGTGGTTCTGTGTCGTTTGGACCTCAGTCTGTTCCGGACCCCGGCTCTCTTTCCTCGTCTTCGCGGCGGCTTTTGTCCGTGGCCGGCATAACAAAGGATCTCGGCAGGCCATTTCTGCTGTTCAGCGATCCGATCCAGAGAGCAATCCAAACGGTAAGTTTTCCTTAATCCAATGTCAATGATTGACTGACGGTCATACACATATAATGCACCAACAGTTGGTGCAAATAAAACTCCTAATACTATAAAAATTAACAAAATAAAGCACAGTCTCGTCGGAGCGATCAGAAAGGCAGCCATCACAGCAGCGCCAGTTCACAGTTAATAGTAGAGAAGTATGTTAATGTATTAACTATTAAGTATCAAAATGTAAAACAACACATAATGTTTGTGTATTCCAGTGCTTGGGGGCATTCAAACCTTGATCCATTGACCTTGGAAGGTTATGTTAAAGTGGTATGTGGTCCAGTTATGCTGGTCTGATTATGTCCTTGAAATTTGCAGGCTTCAAAATTGAAAGCACATTATCTTCATCAATCTTTGCCATGTCTATGCTAAATCCTTTTATTCAAAGCAACAAGTAACTGATGGGTTCAGATACATGTAGTGGAGTAAAATACAAAGTTCCCTAAAATGATGTACCACCAAATGAAAGTACAGTAGTTGAGTACAAATACTTATTTTTACTCTCCACCGCTGGAAATTACTTAGAATGACCATGCAAATAGTCACTGATACAACTGGATATTTCAATTTAAATAGGCCTTCCCCTTACTATATTAGAGAACCATTTATGTTATAAATGACAAACCACATTTCTCAACTTGCAGTAAGCCTATACTTGACTGATTCTCCTCCTACCTCACAGACAGACACCAATTCTTCTCCCTCTCCGGCCACACCCCTTCCCCCTCCCCAGTCATACAGGGGGTCCCCCAAGGCTCAGTCCTTGGCCCCCTGCTCTTCATCTGCTACATTCTCCCCCTTGGTCACATCATCCGTAAATACCACCTCAACTTCCACTGCTACGCTGATGACACCCAAATCTACATAAGTACACAATCCCCCCACAGCCCACCCCTCAGTCACATCGAATCCTGCATTACTGAACTCCAAACCTGGATGACTCACAACTTTCTCAAATTAAACAGTGACAAAACTGAACTTCTCATCATTGGCACCAAAACCACCCTCACCAGATCCGGACCCATCACACTCACCATCAATGACTCCACCATCACCCCTTCCCCCCTAGTCCGAAACCTTGGTATCCTCCTCGACCCCACCCTCTCATTTGACCCCCACGTCTGCTCCATTGTAAAAACATCATACTTTCACCTCCGCAACATTGCTAAAATCCGTCACTGCCTCTCCCCCCCTGCTGCTGAATCCCTCATACACGCCTTCATCTCCTCCTGCCTGGACTATTGCAACTCCCTCCTCACTGGCATCACCTCCCGCTCCCTCCATAAACTGCAGATGGTCCAAATTTCAGCCGCCCGCCTCCTCACTAACACCCGGTCCTGTGAACACATCACTCCTGTCCTCCACTCTCTCCACTGGCTCCCAATCAAACACAGCATAAACTTCAAAACACTACTCCTCACCTTCAAAGCCCTCCACAGCCTGGCCCCCCCCCTACCTGACTGATCTCCTTCTTCCCTACCGCCCCACCCGTTCCCTCCGGTCCTCCTCCACTGCCTCCCTCACTATCCTGACATCCAAACTCAAAAACTTTGCTGATCTGGCCTTTTCTCGCACTGCACCCCGACTCTGGAACTCCCTCCATCAGTCCATCAGAGACTCCCCTACACTCTCCACCTTCAAAGCTCGCCTCAAAACCCACCTGTTCTCCCTTGCCTTCAACCCCCCCCCCACCCATAACCCCCCCCCCCCCCCCTCCAACCAGATTGATGTCTGTCTCCTGTCGCTCTGTCTTTTTGTGCTATCTCATGCTGCTTTCCCCTGTTCTCCCCATGGTCTCATGTTCCTTCTGTTTTATTTCTTTGTTTTGTTTCTTTGTTTTTGTTTCTTTGTTTTTACTATGTTCCTAACTACTGTCAGCGTCTTCAGGTCATTGAGAAGCGCTATACAAATAAAATGAATTATTATTATTATTATTATTATTATTATTATTATTATTAACGGTCATTGTACAAGGAGGACTTTATTTAAAAAAAATATTTATTATCTTTTTCCTCCTTTTTCCGTTTTTCTCCCATCCCAATGTTAGTCGTTATGCCAATTCCCAATCCCCTTCCTGGTCGTTGCGCACTCTACCCCCTACCGTCGGTCTGGGAGGGCGGAGACTATCACATGCTTCCTCCGACACATGTGTAGCCAGCACACCGCTTCTTTTCACCTGGCAGCGCGGACTCTCACTGGGAGAGTGTAACGTGTGGAAGGTCACACTACCTCCCTCAGATCCTTCCCTCGCTGTGCAGGCGCCCCGACCGAACTGTAGGAGTCACTGTTTACAATGACCAGGACCCACCCTCACCGGCTTCCCACCCACTGATACTGCCAATTGTGTCAGCACGGACAGCCGGCCAAGCCGGAAGCACCGCAGCTGGATTCGATCCCACTGTCTCTGCGGTGGTAGACAGACGCTTAGTCCGCTGCGCTACCCGGCCGCCCATATTATTAGCCATTATTAGCCATTTATTAAATATGGCTGGCCCCATGCTTCATGTCGTTATCAAGCATTGGTTTGGCAATTGGCTATTATCACGCATTGGCGCTAACATTTGCTACCAAATACTAGGGATGCTATTGTAACTACCAAATATACAGCTAGTGTAACATATGCCTCTAGCATGTTACATTCAATACATCATTTGAGCTTTAAATTATTACTATGTATAGCAAAATCCTATAATATAGCATTTCATTTTGTGAGTGATTTTGGGTTTAATTAATAGTTGTACATATTTGTGTTATTTTCATATTTTGATGCTGTTATTCCATATGTAATATGTAATACTAGGCTACTAGGCTTTTGTCTCATCACGTCTAGACTACTGTAATGCACTTTTTTCAGGCCTACCTAATTCAAGCATCAAAAATCTTCAACTCATGCAAAATGCGGCTGCACGGATACTAACTAAAACTAGAAATTTTTATCACATCACACCAGTTTTGTCCGCCCTACACTGGCTTCCTATTCAAGCCCGATCTGACTTTAAAGTGCTACTCCTAACCTACACATTTTTTAATGGGCTTGCACTGCTCTATCTATCCGATCTCATCTCCCGATACTCGCCCGCTCGTGCTCTGCGCTCACAGAATGCGGGGCTTCTATCTATTCCTAGGGTTAAAAATAAATCCGCCGGTCACAGAGCCTTTGTCTACCACGCTCCCACCTGTGGAACAAATGACCTGCCGTCATCAGGGGCGCCTGCTCTGTCGAAGCTTTTAAATCCCTGCTTAAGACCCATCTTTTCTCTCTCTCCTTCAACCTACCCTGATCTCACCCCCTCCTATTGCTAGGTTTTAGTGAGTTTTTCCTTAACTTCACGTGGGGTATGTCTGGGAGTGTTGCATTTATTTATTTTGCATTTATTTAAAAAAAAATTGGACCTTATGGTGTTCTTGTTTTGTTCTTGACTTATTGTGATGTTTCTTCTTGGCTTGTTTAAAGAAGACGTGTAGGTTACGGCCCATGGGGACATTAACGTGTGTTGTCGGCAGGGCTTGACATTAACACCTGACCACCGGCCAAATGGCCGGTAACTCTGTCATTCTACCGGCCACAGTGGCCGGTGACTTTTGTTCTATGAAAAAAAAATATTGTAGTCTACAAAAGGCATCAGCAATAATTAAGTCAATCCAAGTGATACTACATAATACTACAACTCCCACAACAATTCGTAAAAGTGCATTACCGGCCAGATCCTGGTAGTGGTGCTGTCTCGAGAATGGAGTACTCCTTGTTTTCAGACCAGATGTAAATCTTTTTCATTCAGGCCTACTTTTTTTTTTTTTTTTTGGAAGAATTAGTACATATTTATACATTTCAGTTATCAAAATTATACAACTTCCATTTCCTTCCCCATTCCTATCCCCTAATCCCACCCATCCCACCCAGTGAGGGCAACGATAAACATACATGTAAAAAAGAAAAAAGAGATAAGAGTAAATTTTTTTATAGGGTGCCATTTGGACTTCATAACTTGGGATAAAAAAAAGTTTATTTACCTATATTTTAATGTTCTATTATATAAAGCACATATCTAATTAGCTGAAAAACACATTGGTCGAGCTCAGGCACCTAAATTATATTATATTTAGATATATTAACAACATGTGTCACAAGGGATATGTCCACCCTGTTAAGGACATAGACATAACTGTTTAATTGTGATTTCAGTGCATAATTGCTATTGAAATTATTAGTGTATAGGAATTGTATGTCCCTCAATTTAGTCAGATATTTATTTTACAATACAATTATTTTAAACAGCATATATTGAGAAAAACAACTGCACATTATGAGAACGGGACATATTCTTCCACTTTATTTCTTAAGAAAAGTGAATTATGATAATAATTACTCAAAGTTTCTAGCATGTATAATCAATCCCTTCCATATCTTTATGTAACTACAAATATAAATAAAAAATAAAAAATAGACATTTAAATAATTAAACAAAAGTACAGATGTGGCAGACAAAGCTACGCAAAAGAAAAATGAAGTAAAATTAAAATAAAACAAAGAGAAAAAGATTTATTTTTCTTTATATATATACCGTAATAATAATATATAATATAAGTGATACTCTCCATTTTAGTAGCGTAATTTCCAGATGGTAAAACAAATAAAATGGAAAGTAAATTTAACACCCTTAGCAGACCACCACAATGCCATCTCCCCAGCCATGCGTGGGCTAGCAGTGTCATGAAGATAGATAGATAGGGGCAGGAGGGGGGTCATGGGGTCCCAAGTTTGGATGGAGTCATATGGGATTTGAAATGAGATAGGAAGGGCTGCCATGTTTTGTGGAAGATATCCGTGTGGCCTTGTGTAGTAAATCTGATTTTCTCTATATGTATAAGAGACATGACATCCCTCATCCAGTGTAAGTGTGAAGGGGGAGTGGCTGCCTTCCAGTTGAATAGGATGAGGCGTCTGACAATGAGTGAGGCAAAGGCCATGGCATTGGATTGCCCAATAGATATTCCAGCGTTTTCCGGTGTCAAGCCTAATAGTGCAATAAGAGGGCATGGGTCAATATTAAAAAAAAAAATGTCTGAATAAGATTTAAAAATGGAAGTCCAAAAAGGGGCCAGTACTGGACAATGCCAAAACATATGAATAAGTGAGCCAGGGGCTTGGTGACACCGGTCGTATGTGGGATCCATGCCAGGATTTATCTTCGCCAGTCTAGTCTTTGACCAATATAGATGGTGGAGGAGCTTGAACTGTATCAGTGAATGGCGGGCACATATTGAAGAAGAGTGTATTCGGGCAAGAGCGTTTTCCCATTCTTTGTCTGTAAATTGATGATTTAGATCGGACTCCCAGTTTTGTCTTATAGCCAATACTGAGGAGGGTAGGGATAGGGATATGATGTTATATAGTTTAGATATTGAGCCTTTGATTACAACCTTCACCTCCAAGATGCGATCGATCAAAGTTTTTGGGGGTGTATGGGGGAACTGGTCAAATTTGCTCTTAACAAAATCACGTATCTGTAGATATCTGAAAAAATTTGTTTTTGGTAAGTTAAACTTTAGGGACAGTTGTGTGAAAGACATAAATGAACTGTCTTGGTACAAATCATAAATGTTCAGAATGCCCTTCTTAGACCAGTTGCTGAAGGTTTCATCCACCATAGAGGGAGGGAAAAGGACGTTTTTGTGGACAGGTGACGACTGTGACATGGCGTGGAGACCAAAGTGTTTTCTGAACTGGGACCAGATCCGGAGGGAGTGTTGTACTAAGAGGTTGTTGGTATACTGGGCGGTTGTGACTGGGAGCGAAGAGCAGACTAAGGATTGCAAGGATGTTCTAGAACAAGATGCCCTTTCCATGTCCACCCATGCCGGTACCCACTGACAGAGTCCGTAGTGGGAGTGACTCCAGTAGAGAATGCTGTGAATATTTGCAGCCCAATAGTAGACCAAGAAATTGGGTAGTGCGAAGCCTCCCTGCGATTTAGGCTTCTGGAGGGCCATTTTATTTATTTGGACTGGGCGTTTGTTCCAAATAAAATCTGATATTGCCTTGTCGAGGGCTTTGAAAAATGACTTTGGAATAAAGGTTGGAATATTTTGAAATAAGTACAGAAATTTCGGTAATGTGTTCATTTTCACAGTGTTCACTCTGCCAACAAGTGATAAAGGAAGTGATGACCATCTGATAAAATCCTGCTTGGTGCGCTCCAGTAGAGGGGTGAAGTTGGACGCTATGAGATTAGAATGTTTATGTGTTATCGTTATGCCAAGGTAACGGAAGCTGCTTGGGGAAAGCTTGAAGGGGAACCTAGAGGGGGGGATATTTCTAGCTAAGGAGTTTATGGGGAAAAGTTCACTCTTGTTTAAGTTTAATTTATAGCCAGAAAAAACACCAAACTCGTGTAGTATGTGAAGGACACGTGGAAGGAAGTGTGGCCGCTGGATCCGCGATATACAACAGGACATCGTCCGCATATAGCGAGATTCTTTGTTCCTGTCCATTTCTAATGATGCCTTGGACATGGCGGTCCTTGCGAAAGGAAATAGCTAGTGGCTCGATCGCTAGTGCAAATAGTAGCGAGGAGAGAGGGCAACCCTGTCTTGTACCGCGTTGTAGGGGAAATATTCCGAAGTCACATCATTTGTTCGAACTGATGCCACTGGAGAGGAGTATAAAAGTTTGACCCAGGACACAAATTTCTCGCCGAAACCGAATTTCTGCAGAGTATAGAATAAATAGTCCCATTCAACCCGGTCAAAGGCCTTCTCTGCGTCTAGCGCAACAACGACCTCTGCAACGGGAGACTCGGTGGATGAGTAAATTATATTCATAAGGCGCCGCAGGTTGAAAAAAGCCATTCTATCCTTCACAAAGCCAGACTGGTCTGGATGGATAAAACTTGGTATAACGGATTCCAGTCGTCGAGCGAGTACCTTTGCCAAGATCTTTGCTTTATTGTTAAGGAGAGAAATAGGACGATATGAGGCACAGTCTTTCAGGTCCTTATCTTTTTTTAAGAGCAGGGATATTGAGTCGGAGGAAGCGAGCAGGATTGAAATGATTCCTCAAACATCGAAGCCATAATGGGACATAACTGGGTGGAATATTTTTTTAAGAATTCCACTGGGAACCCGTCTGGGCCTGGGCTTTTCCCACTCTGCATCATAGTTAAAGCCTGTTGAATTTCATCAGCGCTAATGGGCTCTTCCAAAAGAGTCATTGAATCATTGTCTATGACTGGTATATCCAAATTTGCGAAGAAACTATTCATGAGAGAGGGGTCTTTAGGGGAATCAGAGGTATATAGTGAAGAATAAAATGTTTTGAATTGACCATTTATTTCCAATGGGTCCGTATAGATCTCTCCAGTGGCAGAGTTAATTTGCGTGATCAAGTTCTGAGCGGTGCTGTGTTTTAGCTGTAGTGCCAGCACTTTACTAGGTTTATCACCAAATTCGAAAAAGGACTGGCGTGATTTGAGTAGAAGCTGCTCAGCATGACTGGTGGAGAGGAGGTTAAATTCCGTCTGTAGAGTCACTCTTTCATTATAAAGTGAAGGTGTCGGAGAGACTGCGTATGAATAATCCAATTTAATAATTTGGTCTGAAAGTTCAGTGCGTCTGCTGTTGCGCAGTTTATTACGTCGAGCACAATTAGAAATAATTTCTCCACAGAGAAAAGCTTTAAGAGCTTCCCAAATGATGGACATAGACATGCCAGGGGTAGAATTTACCTCAATAAAAAATGTGATCTTAGTGGACAGGAACGACGAAAATGAGTCCTCAGATAGCAATAGTGGATTAAGTCTCCACGGCCTAAATGATGGACATTTGTCCGGGAAGGCTAGCTCTAAGATTATTGCTGCATGGTCTGAGTACTGTTTGGCGGTGGGGTGAAGGAAGCGCCAGACATCTGAAATACCGTATTGCTTCAGGAAGGACACTATGGCTCTAGCAGTCTGAGATTGTGGAGCTGGATTAGATGATGATCGATCTAAGGCTGGGTTAAGAGCACATTAAAGTCACCTCCCATAATCAGTTGGTTAGAGTTCAGGTCGGGGAGTGAAGAGATAAGTTTATTGATGAAATGCGTGTCACCAAAATTGGGAGCATATACATTGACTAGGACTACCTTTGTGGAATAGAGAGTTCCTGAAACTATAATGAATCTGCCATTAGGGTCAGAGATCACATCAGATGGAGTAAATGATGTGTTTTAGTTGATCAGAATGGCTGTTCCTCTGGCTTTGCTCTGAAAACCAGAGTGGAACACTTGACCTACCCAAGCTCTGTGTATTCGACAGTGATCTACTCGCCGAAGGTGAGTTTCTTGCAGAAAAGCAATGCCAACCCCAAGCTGCTGTAAGTGAGTAAGGATCCTAGTATGTTTCAAGGGGTTATTTACACCCTTCACATTCCAACTAATTATGTTAGTATTGCCCCCTGACCCCTTATTAGGATTAAACACTGGCATAAGAAAGTGAAAAAATATTCATGACATTTGAGATGGCAGAGTGGTGGTCCAGGGTGCTTACAATTAAAGATGAAAAAAGTCATAAGAATAGAAACAAAAAACAACAAACAAAAACAGACAAAAATATTCACTGTAAATATTAGCAATGAAAAACAAACTAACATAAAACGCCCTCTCACGTCCCCGTGGGGCGTGACTACTCACAGCCATAGTAACACTGACTGTGCCTAGCATTACAGCTAACCTTGTGCACCCTGTGCTCTAAACGAGCACCCCGTGAGAACTGTAATTCTTAATTACACATGGCAAGAACCAAAAAAGAAAAGAAAAAGGGAAGAAAGAAAAAATAATGAATAAATAAATAATTGCTCAACACGTGGCCATATATATGTAACTAGCTTGGTTAGACAAGGCAGGTTTCTAACAGTGTATACACCTAAACCCCTGTTTGGAATCTCATTGTAGTCCACCCCCTCAAGAGACAGGTACTGCCTATTTAGACCAGTAGAATGTAAGATATCTCTCTTTGGTTAGAGTTCTACACCAAATGTTTGGGCCATGGGGTATGTTGTTTTATAAGGGTGCATAGTGGCACCAAACCTGTCTTTTCCATATAACTAACACACACACACACACATACATACACAGACACACACACACACCCACACACACACACGGGGGCGGGGGCCAATTGATCACCGCCCTGACACACACATACACACACGCACTCACACACACTCACACACACACCCACCATGTATATAGCTATGGTTAACTTGAATAAGTATGACAAAGATAAATCGCAAGCCTGCAGCCAATTCGGCGCATATAATGTAGTGATACTAAATAATACGATATCACCAGGAGTGGGATATGGGCGAGTAAACCAGTCAGCTTGCACCCAACGTAGACTGAGACTGAAAGTTTAGCAATAGCCAGGCGGCTAGCTGTGGTAAGTGACGTAATCAAGTCAGCCACCAGTGACCCGGATGAAGATGAATATACATGCTAATCGCCAGCGGGATGACAGTCAGCTTGTATTTAACGAAAGAATAATAATAGTAACAAGTTGGCTTTAGCAAGTAATAATAATAGTAGTAATAATGAATTCACCGTGAACTGAGTTAGCCAACCGTCTATAGTAAGTGACGTAATCGAACCAACCCGGCAGTGACCCAGAAGAAAAAGAAATAAAAAAATAATAAAAAAAAATAAAATAGGGGACATTCACCGGCAGGTTCACATTCAGCTTGTATTCTACGTAATAAAAATAGTAGTAACAAATGAGCTTTAGTAAATTAGGACTAGCCGGCCGGTTATAACGAGCAAGTTGGCCGCTGTACACAGCAATTGCATAGCGACAATCATACCGTGTTGTTACCCACATCAATTTCGTCAACAGTATATAATAGGAGCAATAACAGATTGTTTTTTATATAGTCTTCCATTACCTCCCAGATAATCTCAATGCAAAGAATTACGAAAGGTGGTGGCTCCCCTGGTAGTAGATGAATGCGAATAAGATAAATCATAATGATAATAGTAGTAATAATAATAATAATAATAACGGTCTAGCTAGTTGCTAGGACCGTGAGGATCGTTATCCGTCAGCCAAAATGTTCAAATCCACTTCAGCCGGGGGTGTGAGGGGAAAAAACCCAGAGTCCACTGATGTGTATCATATCCAAGTGTTGTTAGTCCTTTAGTGTAAGCAGGATTTATCGTCAACAGTATGGTATATAATAGGAATAATAACGGATTGTTTTTTACATAGTGTTCCATTACCTCCTAGGTAATCCCAATACGAAAAAAATACGAAAAGTAGTGGCTCACCTGATAGTAGACAAATGCAAGTAAAATAAATCATAATAATAATAGTAGTAATAATAATAATGGTCTAGCTAGTTGCTAGGACCGTGAAGAACGTTACCGGTCAGCCGAAATGTTCCTTCAGATCCACTTCAGCCGGGGGTATGAGGGAAAAAACTGATGTGTATCATATCCAAGCGTTATTAGTCTTTTAGTGTAGGCAGGATTTTTTTCTTGTAGAAATCAGCTGCCAGCTCTGGAGAGTCAAATGTGTAGCCTTCCCCACCGAATGTCAGGCGCAGCTTAGCCGGGTAAAGCAAGCCGTATCTGATGTTGGCCTCGCGGAGCAGGTTCTTGATGTCTTTGTATGCCCCTCGGCGTCTGGATAGGTCCGCAGAAAGATCCAGGAAAATGTGTACCGTGGAGCCCCTGAATGTTAGCCGTCCCCGCTCACGCGAGAGCCGCATGACCAGCTCCTTCGTCTGGGAATAATGGAACCTTACCATCATGCCTCTAGGAGGGGCCTTCTGGTGCGTTTTGGGTGCCATTAGGCGATGTGCGCGGTCTAGGACTACCGGCTTGTCGAAGGCCTCTTCACCGAACAGCTCCACGAAAAAGGCGGACATGAATGTAATGGAGTTCTGCCCCTCGATTCCTTCAGGGATTCCAATAATTTTTACGTTCTGCCTGCGTGAACGGTTTTCGAGGTCATCAATTTTGAGTCGTAGGTTAGTGTTTTCGCTTAAGGATGCACACAATGTCTCTACTGTGGATGCACACAGTGTCTCTACTGTGGACAACCTCTCGTCTACATCCGCCAATGAAGTCTCCACGTGCTGTATTTTCTGCGTCTGTGTGGATATCGAGGCCTGGAGGACCGAGAGGGAGGTACGGAGCTCGGCCAGGAATTCTGTACGGAGGGAAGCTACCTCGGCACGAATTGTAGAGGTAATCAGCTCCTTCATTATCGCTGGCGTCAGCTCTGTTGGTTCCGCCGAATCCGCCATCGTGTCGCCTGTACTCGAGCCCGTTTCCTCTAACTCTTCAAGTTCTGTCTTTCGCATATATCTTGTTGCTGGTTTTTTAGGCATACCAAATGTCTGATAATGTCGTCTGTTTAGTCAGAGAACATAAAGTATTAAATTCTCACGGAGCTACTCTCATGCGCGTCGTTACTCCGCCATCTTGAAAGGACAGTACAGGACAGGCCTACTTTTTCTGTTAGCGTGAAGCTATGCCTTCATCAGATCGCATGGAATACCTTTTGCGACGCCGAATTGAGTATGCAGTAAAGGAATATAGCATCAGCCAATGGACATATCGATCTACCAGATGGCGATCAATAACTGGGAAATCCTTTTTGGGATCCAACCGGCCACAGGTAAGAACGATTTCATGCTGATCAGGCCTTGTTATCATAGCCAACCAGCCAATGAATGAATGAAAACTTTATTTAACAGATTACAGAATGGGTACAATACAGTACGGCTCAATACACACAATTGTTAAGGGGATGAAGACCAGAGAAAGACGTTTGTCTTGTTTACATCAGGGTCCCCCGTTTTCAATTTATAGTGACATTTATGACATAGAGAGTGACATCATGACACATCAGTGTATGATGCTACAATAACGAATGCCGTTATTGGTAATCAATAATCAGAAACAACGTCCCCCGCCCCCCCCCCCTTTCATGCATTCATGGTGGAACATGATACCGATCATATGCATTTTGATTTTAAACCTATTCATCATCACGCTATAAAATGGGAACGTGTTACGATTAGACATGCTGTGAGGGTGAAAATGCAATTGCAGAGAGGGAACGGAGGCAGAGACGGCAGGATAACGTGTAAACAGACTATACTCAAATACGACGGCACGTTACAAAAGGAAACATAAGCGGCTCAGCCGAGCTGGCGCTAGTGACAAGGGACTGAACTGTAAACACGGAAAATAAAACACAACGAAACAAAATACTAATCTACTTACAAACGCTCAATACAAAACAGCAAGGCGCGGGAGAGACAGGAGACACGACGAGCAGGGGAACACAGAGGACTTGGAGGAAATTACACCACAAGGAAATGAGGACAGACAGACACCTAAATACCCACACTAATTAACAATGAACAACACCTGGCCAAAACACAGAATCACAACAACACCTAGACACAAAAGCAAAGACAAACTAAACACAACTAGACACTAAGGCAATGACACACAACAACTCAGCATGGGGGTCACATCACACATAGACAGAGATGGCCCAGGACAACAGAACATTAGAAATTAAATCAACAATGTGCAACCAACATAGGATAGCAGACCGCACCATAGGGCTTAGGTCACCAGAGGGAGGTAGAGAGCCAATGTCAGGCGGAGAGCACTGTTCAATGTTATTCTCCTGCCCGGTCCAGCTGGGTCTCGGCGGCGAGGAGTGGTGTAGGATCCGGGGATGAGAAGTCTGGACCCAGTGTAGAGGCTGGGTTGGGCGTGGAGGCCGGAAGGGGAGCGGTGGCAGCCGGCATTGCAGCCGGACCAGGTGTAGCGACTGAGCCGAGCGTTGAAGCTGGACCAGCTGTGGAGGCCTTGTTAGCCATACTAGCCTCTGGGGCTAGGCTAACTGTGGGACCTGGATTCACTGTGGGGGAAATGCTAGTTGAGGACTTCTGGTTAGCTATAGGAGCGGAGCTAACGGGCGGAGCTGTGTTAGCTGTGGACGTCTGGTTAGCTATAAGAGCGGAGCTAACGGGCGGAGCTGTGCTAGCTGTGGACGTCTGGTTAGCTATAGGAGCGGAGCTAACGGGCGGAGCTGTGTTAGCTGGGGACGTCTGGTTAGCTATAGGAGCGGAGCTAACAGGCGGAGCTGTGCTAGCTGTGGACGTCTGGTTAGCTATAGGAGCGGAGCTAACGGGCGGAGCTGTGCTAGCTGTGGACATCTGGTTAGCTATAGGAGCGGAGCTAACAGGCGGAGCTGTGCTAGCTGGGGACGGCCGGTTAGCTATAGGAACAAAGCTAACGGGCAGAGCTATGCTAGCTGGGGACGACCGGTTAGCTATAGGAGCGGAGCTAACGGGCGGAGCTGTGTTAGCTGTGGACGTCTGGTTAGCTATGGTCATCCGATCAGCGATGGACATCTGAGCAGCCTCAACGGCGGTGGGGGGCTCTAAGGCTGACCGTGAGCCTGATACTAGTCGGCAGGCTAGCTACCTTAGCCTTCGGCTTATACTCATCCATGAGGGCAGCAACACGTTCGGTCATCTCCCGCATCGCTGGCTCCAGTGTCGGACTCTCCGTGGCGACCCTGTCGATCATCTGGAGCAGAAACACCCACTTGGCAGGTGAGTAACACTGCATGTCACCGGCCATCAGGCTCTGGGCGATCGTTATGGTATCGATTGCCCTTTCTGCTGCCTTTTTTAATGGTGGTGTCATTCTGTTACGATTAGACATGCTGTGAGGGTGAAAACGCAATTGCAGAGAGGGAATGGAGGCAGAGATGGCAGGATAACGTGTAAACAGACTTTACTCGAATACGACGGCACGTTACAAAAGTAAACATAAACGGCTCAGCCGAGCTGGCGCTAGTGACAAGGGACTGAACTGTAAACACGGAAAATAAAACACAACGAAACAAAATACTAATCTACTTACAAACGCTCAATACAAAACAGTAAGGCATGGGAGAGACAGGAGACACGACGAGCAGGGGAACACCGAGGACTTGGAGGAAATGACACCACAAGGAAATGAGGACAGACAGACACCTAAATACCCACACTAATTAACAATGAACAACACCTGGCCTAAACACAGAATCACAACAACACCTAGACACAAAAGCAAAGACAAACTAAACACAACTAGACACTAAGGCAATGACACACAACAACTCAACATGGGGGTCACATCACACATAGACAGAGATGGCCCAGGACAACAGAACATTAGAAATTAAATCAACAATGTGCAACCAACATAGGATAGCAGACTGCACCATAGGGCTTAGGTCACCAGAGGGAGGTAGAGAGCCAATGTCAGGCGGAGAGCACTGTCCAATGTTATTCTCCTGCCCGGTCCAGCCAGGACCGGGCCTAGGAATGTGACAGGAACGTATTGATTAAAAGATTATTTAGTGTGGTGATTTTTGGCTGGTGAAAATGCTGAGTGGCTAGTGACTTTGGAAAACCACTAGCCACAGTGGCTAGTGAGCCAAAAAGTTAATGTCAAGCCCTGGTTGTCGGGCCTTACAAATAAATTTGATTTGATTTGATTTGATTTGATTTGATTTGATTTACACGGTATCCATGGTAATGATGCAGATATAAAGGGAGAACAAGGGGGTTTGTATCCCTGAGGTGAGTGTGAGACTGTTAAATGATACATATTGTAATGATCTGGGGTCTTGTGTGTCACTGTGGCACCGGAAGTTACGTTGTGTTCATGAAAATAGACGTGAAGGAGGAAGCTGTGTGTGTTCCTAACGAGTGAGGTATTGACCTGTATGTTACTCATTGAAGTGGAATTAAATAACCAAAAGAAACATAAACCTCTCCTCATTCTTCCTAACAATACGGGTACGACAGAACGCTACAATATGAATGTATCTGAGAGAGACAGTAACTCTATTGCTATCCAGAGTGAGTATCTATGTTTATACCTGGGTGAATACTCAGGTACTTACTGTCATGCACATGTCCTAATAAACTAACCTACACTGTAACACGCAACACTTTGATGAACATTGTTACTCAGCTGATAGAGTTGTACCCTTCCTGATGACCTGTCGTACAGAACTTGTAAGTCGCTTTGGATAAAAGCATCAGCTAGTGGTTCCCAAACTGTGGTGCGCGCACCCCTTATGGTGCGCGAGCTACCTCTAGGTGGTGCGTGACATGAAAAGGCTAATGGCGTTATTTTACTAATAAATATATAACTAATATACATTATTTCAAATGGGGATTTTCACTGTGTAAATCATGAAATTCAAGAAACGTTTTAATAAAAAACTTACGTTTTAATAATAATAATAATAATAAACAGTGTCTCTGGCGAGGTGCGCTTCGTCTGTGCTGATGCGCTCCGCTCTGCATGGAGTCTGTCTCCTCAGGTCTCCTATATGCGGGCTTAACAGCGGGCCGATGACAGTAGCGAGCGCGAGCCAGTGCGCGAGCCAGTGCATTAATAACTTCCTGCCAAAAGCGCGGGACCAGCGCGGGATTGTGGCACTTACAACATGCAGAGCTGGCTAAAAACAGGGAAACTGTCAGGTGAATCTAAAGTCAATAAAAGTATAAAAGAGGACAGGAGGAATTGGAGAGAAGCGGAGAGCAGCGTTTTAGAGTGGAGACAGAGAGTGGTGATGACAGCTGGAGCACAGACACAACAGTCCACCAAGAAAACAGGGTAATAATGACAACAATGTGTGTTCTATAATTATGATATGTGTGTAGTGTTCTGATAACGACTATTGGTGAAGCGATGTCGAGATTCATTTGGTTTGGCAGCGAGAGCTAGATTTGCGAGAAGCATGCAGCCGCAGAGCAGACAGTTGTGCACGCACAGTACAATACTCCAATTCAGCCATTGGCAATTCTGCTGAGCTTCCCCAGACCGGGATGAGAGCGCCGCTGGCTCTGCGGCTCTGCAGTTGCATACTATTGGTATGTGCTTCGTTGGGAGGCGGAGATATAATAGTCATCACGCAACGTTTATATTTCACGATAATGTTGCCGTCTCTCTGCCAAATTTCTCAGTTATTCGCTTGATATAATTAATACAAATGTCCAATATAACGGAATTCGTTAGCTCATAAAAATGTGATTATAACACACTGTTGTTTATTAATGTCGGCTGACTGCCCACAGACACCTACAGTATTTGATTTAAAGTCAGCAGCAGCACGGAGTCTCTGGACTTATTTATTTATTATTTTTTATGTTTGCATTGGGGGGTGCGCGAGCTAGGTCGGCAGGTGACAGGGGGTGCGCGGCCAAAAAAGTTTGGGAACCGCTGAGCTAAATTACTAAATGTAAATGTAAATGTAGCTCAAAACAACTTTTTTTCATTTGCTTACATGTTGTGGCCTCTCACAGCACCAACTGAGGATCTCTCCATCTCAAAGATGATGGAGCATAAATGTGCAGCAGCATCCCCTGGTTTGTTATTACTCAACATAGTCAAATATTACATACATGTTTTTTTTTATGAATGACGATATTTGAGGAGCCTTATAATAGGGACTATGTTAAATGAACAGTTATTAAATCACACATCAACAAGATGACAAAAACATCATTCTTCCATCTTAAAAACATAGCTAAGGTATGGCCATTTATAAATCAAAAGGACACTGAAAAACTGATCCATGCCTTTATCTCAAGCCGACTTGACTACTGTAATGCACTCCTCACCGGCCTCCCAAAAAAAAACAGAACGACTCCAACTCATTCAAAACTCGGCAGCTAGGCTACTAACTAGAACCAAGAGGAGACCACATCAGACCAATATTAGCTACCCTGCACGCGTGTAGCTTTATGCCAAGCAAGCAGTGCAAAAATTTACCGTAGTGGCATGCAGTAATGCGCCTTTCATTTTCCGCCGCCCAGCGCCCAGGTCGCGCGGAAATAGGCTGTCTATTGCCATTCTCTTTGACAAACTCTAACCTTAACCAGCTCCTTAACAACGCCTAAACTTAACCGTTCTAACCTTAACCAACTCCGAAACAATGCCTAACCTTAACCTTAACCTTAACCATGCCTAACCTTAACCATAGAAATTATATTGCCATTCTCTTTGACAAACTCTAACCTTAACCAGCTCCTTAACAGCGCCTAAACTTAACCGTTCTAACCTTAACCAACTCCGAAACAATGCCTAACCTTAACCTTAACCTTAACCATGCCTAACCTTAACCGGCGAAAGAATACACGTTAAAAAAAAATCACGTTAAAAAATATTTTCGATGGGATTCGAACTCGCCAGCAAACAAGCCATAGGATCCACAGCCATGTGTCCTTGCCAATTGAGCTATTGCTAGATACTGAATAAGGGGCGGTGACTTATATATATTGAGCTCCGCTCGTGTCGGATCTCATGCGCATGCGCGGGCACCTCGCGCGAGCACGCCGGCGCACGCACGCACCTGAGCGAGCACGCCGCCGCCGGTGCACGCACGGTAGCATTTGTCTGAAAAGAAGGGCGCTTTACCGCACTAGCGTGCGGTGACGAATGCGGAAGCATTTTTGCACTGCTTGCTTGGCATTAACGTACAGGCACCCTGCACTGGCTTCCGGTAACATTTAGAATTGATTTCAAGGTCCTCCTCCTTACTGTATATACTGTACAAAGCACTTAATGCAAACCAAGCTACATTGCAAATTCTCTAGTCAACCATGTGCCTTCTAGAATATTATGATCATCTACTACTGGTCTATTGAAGGTTCCAAACTACAGCCTAAAGAAAATCTTCGCAAACCTTCGCAAACTATGGACCGAAGTTATCGAACACACTACCTATATGGACATTAGGTAAGCTGGATCTCTAAATAGATATTTTTAAATAAGCTGAAAACATACCTCTTCACCATAGCCTTTTAATACACTCCGCTGCTGATTGTACGGTAGATTGCACTATTTTACTCTGTCCATATTTGACTATTGTATTACTTTTATTTTATTTATCAAACAGGAAGAAAGACCGTCAGGTTTTAAAACTGTGTGGGGGACCCAGGCCTGAACTGCGCCCTGAGAGAGGGAACTGTGCCCTGAGAGGGAGGTTTGCCCTGAGAGGGAGGTTCGAAGGGGCAAAGTGGGTATCAAACAGGAAGGAAGACTGTCAGGTTTTAAACTGTAGATATCAAAACAGGGAAGGTAAAGACGGTTTTAAACTGTTAAACATTAGCATGACATTAGTCATTCAGAACAATTGCATTATATTACTCTGTCCATTCTATTTTATGATTGTGTATGTTGCATCATCTGTTTACTCTATTCTACTATTTATTACACTGCACTATTGCACTATTTTACTCTGTCTATTCTATTTTACTCTTTTTATTATTGTCTATTTTTAAACTGCAATATAATCAAACCATAGACAAGGTGGCCTGTTGGGATGTTAGATCCTAATGTGAAAAACTCTCATTTTTATGTTGTGAAGCACAATAAATTTGTATAACCTTGTAACGCTTGTATAACCTGTCTAGTCTAGTCCATAACCGGCATTAAACCGGCTGGGGGAAGGGGAGTGGATGGAGATGTAGACCGGGCTAATGAGCTAAACCTGTTTTACAATAGGTTTGATACAGCGGCCCCGGCTAGTCTGCCCCCCCCCCCCCCCCAACCTAACTCCAGTTGCCCTACCCACCCCCACACCTCTCAGCCCTTCAACTCGAGCAACCCCCTCCCTCCTCCCAACTGCCCACCCCCCCTCATCCCCCGCGGCTCGAAGACCAGCTCCTCCCCCCAACACCTGAGACGCCCACAGTGTGGCTCTCTGCAGACCAGGTGAGTACACAGCTGAGCAGATTGTCGACTTCAGGAGGTCGGGGGTCAAGGACTACAGCCCCCTCAGCATCGACGGGGCACCGGTTGAGAGAGTGAACAGTTTCAAGTACCTCGGAGCCCACATAGCCGAGGACTTGACATGGACCACACACATTGACAGTGTTGTGAAGAAGGCACGACAACGCCTCTACTTCCTCAGGCGCCTAAGGAAGTTCCAAGTCAGTCAGAAGATCCTTAAGAACTTCTACTCATGTACAATAGAGAGCATCCTGACTGGCAACATCACCTCCTGGTTTGGGAATAGCACTGCACAAGACCGTAGCAGACTACAAAGAGTGACACGTTCATGCCGAACACACAATTGGAGGGGGGCTTCCCACCCTCATGAACATTTACAACAAGCGGTGCAGGGGTAAGGCTAAGAGAATCATCAAGGACTCCAGCCACCCGAACAACTGCCTCTTTGAACTGCTGCGGTCAGGCAAGCGATACCGGAGTCTTAAGGCGAGCACAGAAAGACTCAGAAGAAGCTTCTATCCCCAGGCCATCAGGCTGCTCAACGAACAATAAACACTATGCAACAACCATCAAATGCACACAGCACACACACCCACATGCACACACTCACTTTAAACAAACAACACACTGCAGCACCCACTCTCCACACTTTAGATCACCTAAACACACTTTATATTGATTGGTAAAGGATTTGCACTACAACTCGTACACCTTACTGTAAATTGTACCTAAATTGTACCTCATCCCATTTCTGCTTTGCACTATATAGTATTGTATATTAGTACATTGCATAGTATATTGTATATTGTATGGTAACTCAGTTACTTCTATTCTGCATCGAACATTGTACATATGTCTATACTGAACACTGTGACCTCTATTTTTACTTCTATTTTACATGCTATACTATTTTATTTCATACTTATCTTGTCTAGCACAGTCTCTGGAGCGTAACAGTAAGAAGCATTTTGTATTAAAGTATTCTGTACTTCTGTATGACAATTATTAAAGAAACTTGAGCAAGTTACACACAGGCAAGGCTGCGGGTCCCGATGGGGTGAGCCCAAAGGTACTCAAAACCTGTGCCTCTCAGCTGTGTGATGTGCTCCGGCACATATTCAATATGAGCCTGAGGCTGCAGAGAGTCCCGACAAGGTGGAAAACCTCCTATGTGGTCCCTGTCCCTAAGTGCCTGTGTCCCAGCACGGCCAAGGACTACAGGATGGTGGCTCTAAACTCTCATATAATGAAGACCATGGAGAGGTTAGTCCTGGAGCAACTCCGCCCGGTGATCAAACCCCACCTAGACCCACTCCAGTTTGCCTACCACCCCCGACTGGGGGTAGAGGATGCTGTCATCTACCTGCTGAACCGAGCCTACACTCACCTAGACCAGGGGTTCCCAAACTTTTCAGGCCGGGACCCAGAAAATAAGGCGTCAGAGAGCTGCGGCCCAATGCACATCGTCAGGCTTTTTTTTCTTTTCTTTTTTGCCAGGCGGCCGATTTTTTAAGCCAAATATCACTTCAATCCTATTAAGTTAGTTCAAGTTAGTTATTCATTTATATGTGCTATTTATGAGAGGGCTAACTTGTTGCAAAATAATAATGATAATAATAATAGCCTCATTAAAATACTATTGTTGCTTCGGTTGTTTTCAGCGTTTTATGTGCATAATTTAGTTTGAAATGTTCGTTGAAATAAGTAGATTTTTCGTTTTTGTTTATTTATTAAGTTAATATAAAACCATATAGTCACATTTTAGAATACAATAGAATAGAATTTTAGAATACAACTAGAAACACTGTCCTGGCCTGCTTCTAAGTTCAGTGGCCTTTTTTTTTTAAATCATCTCGCGGCCCTCCCGTGGCTGCTCGCGGCCCACCTTTGGGTCGCGACCCCGACTTTGGGAACCACTGACCTAGACAAGCCGGGGAGCACTGTGAGAGTCATGTTCTTTGACTTCTCCAGTGCTTTTGATACCATAAGGCCTGGGCTGTTGGGTGAGAAGTTGGATGCGATGCAGGTAGAGGCTTCCCTGGTGTCCTGGGTTGTTGACTATCTGACGGGCAGACCACAGTACGTGCACCTACGGAGCTGTGTCAGACAGACTGGTCAGCAACACCGGGGCCTCTCTCCCTTCCTCTTCACCGTCTACACCAACGACTTCCACAGTCCTGCCACCTTCAGAAGTTTTCTGATGACTCTGCGATAGTGGGATGTATAAAGGACGGTGACGAGAGGGAATACCGGGAACTGGTAGTGGACTTCGTCACATGGTGCGATAATAAAACAGGGAACTGGCTGTGGAGCTGGGGAGGAGGAGGAGTGCACCTGTGACCCCCATTTCCATCAGGGGAGTCAATGTGGACATGGTTGAGGAGTACAAATACCTCGGTGTGCACATCGACAACAAACTGAACGGGTCAAAACAGGCAGAGGCATTGTACAAGAAGGGCCAGAGCGGACTCTATTTCCTCAGAAGGCTGAGATCCTTCAATGTCTGTACAAGGATGTTGAGGATGTTCTATGAGTCGGTGGTGGCGGGCACCTTCTTGTACTGTATGCTGTGACCTGCTGTGGCAGCGGACTGAGAGCAGGGGACACAAACAGGCTAAGTAAGCTGGTCAGGAAGGCCAGTAGCGTGGTTGCGGTGGAGCTGGACTCTCTAGCGAGGGTGGCGGAGAGGGGGAGCCTTGCTAAGCTCCAGGCCATCAGGGAAAACCCCTCCCACCCACTATACACAGACTTGGCTGACAGGAGGAGCATGTTCAGTGCCAGGCTCACACTACCTAAATGCAGCACTGAACGGCACAGGAAGTCCTTCATTCCAACAGCCATCAGACTATACCAGCGGTTCTCAAACTACGGGTCGCAACCCAAAGTGGGGTCGCGGGTAGGTGACAGTGGGGTCGCACATTGGCAACAAAAAAAACTCAGATTGAGTTTTCCACCCGGCAGCTGTGTGTATTTGCCATGTCTCGCGACTCTCGCCCCTTCATCAATGGAGGCCGACACACGTATTCCAATACACATCTCACTACACCCTGCAAATTTATATTCGCGGGAGGGGGGTCTGGTCTTTTGTGTGTAACCCAGACTCGCAATTGATAGGTTTGTTGTCAGAAGCGGTGCTGGTTGGCCGCGATGAAATGGGCTCTGCCTCTGATCTCGAGGCAGAGTATTCGCCTTTGTTAACTTGAAGAAGAAGCACGGATTTTCCTTGCAGACAAAAACAACACATTGGCAGAGAAATGTGCTGATAATGCGCTGGAAACTCCGTTAGTGGCACTCGAGGATAATCAGCGGAGATTTGGGGTATTTACTCAGCTTGATGGCTTTTTGTAGGTACAGAATGCAGTCAGGAGGCGCTCATTGCCGCTCAATGATCTTTCGTGTGACGAGCTACTGAAAGTCAAGTTCACTGGACACTGGACAGGCCCTCGCAAAGTTTTGGATATCAGTCCGGAACGAGTACCAAGTGTTGTGTAATGCTGCGCTGATAAAGCATGTCCCCTTCGCATCAACATACCTCTGTGAGGGCGGATTTTCAGAGTAGAAGCGGATATCTGCCAAAGCGCACATGAGCGCATTTTCTTTTCATGTTCTGGCAACATATTTTGGCAAAATATGCCTCGTTTTATAAATGTGTATACAGAAACAATTCCATTGCTTTTGTTGATAATATTCATTCATTTAATTGATAACATAGTGCTGTAATTTCATTTTCTAAACAACGTGTGCTTTTATTTTGATATTCCTTATTTCCACATTGAAATTACGCGATACATTAAGTGTGGGGTCGCCAAACAATTCCTAAATAAAATGGGGTGGTATAAAAAAGTTTGAGAACCCCTGGGCCCTCATTTATCAACGATTCTTAGAAAGTGTTCTATTTTTGTTCTTAAGCACAGAATTTAGAATGTGTGTACGTACAGAAAAATCGGGATTTATCACACGTGCGTAGACGTGTCCCACGCACACTCTGTGTTGATAAATACCATTTGTTCTTAACGTCTATGCTCGTGCACGATTATCCATATATGGTCATGAAACACCCCCATGACATGTGGAATAGTGGACTAAGCCGAGCGAAACGTGTTATGGGAGAAATACGCGACAGGTTGACAGACATGTACACGTACGGTGATGTCGGATATGATATCTATTAACTTCATAAAGACCATTGCTGCCTGGGCAGCACAAACACTAATAAAGACCGTTAACCACTGTTTGCCATTGGTGTCATTAATAACCATGCTGGAATATGCCTTTTCTTCGTTTCGTTCGATTAATACCCAGGGATTAAAGTTCTCCGTAAATGTTCTACCTGCATATGATTTGTAGAGGCATACAATCTATTTTGATGTCGGTATTAGGTAGCCTATATAAACAATTATACGAGAGCATATACAAGAACAATGAATCTCACTGCCATGTAGCCTACGCCATGTGTTGCCTGCCTATATGTGATCAATACAAACTTGAACTTGAATTCCATCATGTCTGTGTGCGGGAGCTCACAAGGCTGTTGTCATAATGTAAATAAAAACGTGCACTGAAAAAAAGTATCCGTTTTATTTAATGAATTGAAAACATGCAGTAGCATATTTCCTCCCGGCATGCAGAAACAACATGTATCAGGCAAATGCGCATCACTGAGTGGAATCCCTTTCTATTCACATAACAGTCTATTGCTCGATCCATCTCCAATATCACGATGGACCGTGCCGGTGGCCAAAGACCCGAGGGTGGAGAGGATCGACTTGAATGTGCATGGGGATGGCATTTGTGCGTTTTGTTCCACGCTCCAATTTCTGTCTCAAATTGCGGTACAAATGAAGGAGGTGTCTCGGGTATAGCGGACTCTAGTTAATATTACGTTCTCTCGGCAATTAGACTGCCCCTCATTCATTCATTCATTCCTATCTGCTATCTCTGAAAACAGTTCCCCGCTAGCGCAGTCAGTGCACCCCATAGTATTCCGATAACCCTATATATAAACCATGCTGCATTAATTCGGAAAGAAAGACCTATTCCAAATGCTATATTTATAGGGTTTCACAATAATTACACTACTGTCGCTATTTTACAATGAACTATAATGAATTACGGGTCATACTACAGAACATGCCAGTGTTGAAACTAATGCACGTAAGCTTATTTCCGCGTTGCAATATTCATATTCTACCACCGGGCGCCAGGTACGCATGGTCGGAGCTGTGCGTAAATATACGCACAAAGTCAATCACACGTTCAAATTGATAAGTCCCACACTTTGCTTAGAAATGATCGTACGCATGGGTTACGCACATATCTGTGCGTACGCACCATTGATAAATGAGGGCCCTGGACTATACAATGCATCACTGTGCCTCACTGCATCACTGAGCACAGAGTGACAGTTACCATCTTCCTGGACTCTTACTTTTGAAACAGCACTGTGCAATATTACACCTACTGTAGAACTCAGTATATTTTTACTGTATTTATTTACTGTATATTTTATACCATTTTTATTCTATTTTATTCTACTCTCATCTTAGGCAATTTGATTTGTTTTGTTATTCTTATTCATGACCTGTTCTGTTTAAATGTTTAAATGTTGAGCGATTTGCAGTGTCAAATTTCCCTCGGGATAATAAAAGTATTTCTATTCTATCTATTCCTGAGAAGGAGTCAATGCGGGAGTATATCCGTGAGTCTGTGAGGGCTCATCCGTCCTTCTTCCTCCCCTGTGGCAGCAGGGTTTTTCTTCATGAAGAAGGACGGAGGGCTCTGCGCTCCGCCCCTGCATAGATTTCCGAACGCTGAACGCTATCATGGTGAGGAATAGTTATCCTTTACCCCTAATGAGCTCTACCTTTGAGCCTCTTACTCATGCCACCGTTTTCTCCAAGCTTGACCTCTGTAATGCTCATCACCTCGTCCGCGTTCGGGAGGGCGACGAGTGGAACACTGCGTTTCGTACCGAGAGGCATTTTGAGTATTTGGTAATGCCTTTTGGACTCACTAATGCCCCTGCAGTGTTCCAGGCGTTGGTTAACGATGTCTTACGCTACATGATAAACGTGTTCGTTGTCGTTTACCTCGACGTTATACTCGTGTTCTCCCGTACCGCGGCCGAGCATCCCCAACATGTTAGGCTTGTTCTCCAGCGCCTCCTGGAGAATAAGCTCTTTGTTAAGGCCGAGAAGTGCAGTTTCCACACCACCTCGGTGGAATATTTGGGTCATATTGTGGAGCGAGGTCAGGTGCGCGCTGATCCCCATAAGATACAGGCGGTGGAGGAGTGGCCCCAGCCCATTTCCCGCACCCAGATGCAGATATGTTTGGGGTTTGCGGGTTTTTACCGGCGGTATATTAGGGGGTTTAGTCGGGTGGCCGCGCCCCTGACCGCGTTCACCTCTATGCTCCGACCTTTTGTTTGGACTCAACCTTGACCCACTACACATTTTCAACACGGTAAGACTCCATTCTACATATTAATACACACACATAATCCAGCTACACAACACATTTGGGTAAACACACACTTTATTAACTCGGGCCCCCGACCTGCTCACACTACACTTCCACCGTTGTTGTTTGTATTGCTCTGTTTCTGTTCTGTATTTCCTATTGTAAATAAATACACGCTGTATTTAGCGTTTCCCTGGTGAACCGGTTGCATTCTCTTATTTATGGGTCCTGTTCCTCTGTTCCCATAACAATGATCTAGGAAACCAGCCTGGATTTTAGTGAAACGGGGCAATGTTTAGCTTGGAATTGTGAACGAACGAAGGTATGTAGAAACAAACTCTTTTTTACATGTTGGACTATAAATAGTGTCTGTCAAATGAGCCATACTATTGTCTCCATAGCTATAATATAGAATATACAATAGCTCCGCAAAGATAGTGGAATATCGTGAAAATGGTCAAAAAAAGCTGGCACCAGGCAGTACAGATGGGGAAAGGGCGTGGCGCTCAAAGAGTTCATTTTTAATAATGTCAAAACATTTACAAATCAATAAGTTACTCATTAACCTTTTTATTTTCCATTTAAAAACAAAATAGAATGCAGGTACAACAATTATAGATTCAAGATTCAAGAGGTTTATTCATCACATACATACAAAAGTTTCAAGTTTTCAAGTTACAAGTTTGTTTATTATTTATCACAATAAAATACAGGTACTTTACGATGAAATGCTTGTTTCTGTATGAGCCCCTGCAAGTGTGCTTCATACAGTAAAAAAAAAGTAAGTAAGTAAAAAGTAAGTAAAGAGGAATATTCAATCAATATACATACTGTCACTGCTAGCAGAGAAGCTCTCCGTGATGCAGCTGGAGCACGGCTTGGTGGCCTGGATCAAGGACTACCTCACTGACAGACCGCAGTACATCAGACTAAAGGACAGTCAGTCTGACATACTGGTGAGCAACACCGGTGCCCCCCAAGGAACTGTGCTGTCACCCTTCCTCTTCACCCTCTATACCTCAGACTTCTGCCACAACGTAAGCGGGTGCCACCTGCAGAAGTCCTCTGACAACGCCTCCATCGTAAGCTACATCACCGCTGACGATGAGGAGTAGTATAGAGCCCTGGTGGAGAGCTTTTTGGGGGGGAGCGACAGCAACCACCTACAACTCAACACCAGTAGAACCAAGGAGCTGGTGGTGGACTTCTGGAGGGGCAAGAAGAGCCCCCCCCCCCGATTCCCATCACCATCCGAGGGGATGAGGTGGAGGTGGTGGAGTCATATAAATTCCTTGGGGTACACCTGAACAATACACTGGACTGGTTGGACAACACAGGTTGGACAACACAGCAGGCTGTTCTTCCTGAGGAGACTCAGGTCCTTACATGTTTGCAATAGACTGCTGCAGTCATTCTACCAGTCTGTAGTGGCCAGCGTCCTCTTCTATGCTGTGGCATGCTGGGGGGGCTACATCAACTCGAGGGACACCAACAAACTGAACAAGCTGGTGAGGAAGGCTAGCTCCATGGTGGGAGTCGAGCTGGTCAGACTAGAGGTGGTGGCAGAGAGGGGGATGAGAAGGAAGCTGGCTGCTGTCCTGGAGAATCCCTCCCACCCCCTTTACGATGAGCTAGTCAAGATGAGAAGCACGTTCAGTCACAGACTCATACCCCCCGACACTCAACTAACCGCCTCGGCCAGTCCTTCATACCAGCGGCCATCAGGCTCCACAACAGTGGGCAGGGACTGCTGCCAGACATCCAACTACTACAACTACTAGGAACCTAAAAGGACACTAATACTACCTTATGCATATGCATGTGACAAATAAACCTCTTGAATCTTGAATCTATTTTTGTACCTGCATTCTATATATTTTTTTATGGAAAATAAAAAGGTTAATGAGTAACTTATTGATTTGTAATTCTTTTTACATTATTCCAAATTAAGGGGATGGTGTAGTGTTTTGATTGATTAACTATCTTGATCAAAAGTGTGTGGGTCTATTATTTTTCTCATTATACTATCCACTGAACTGCTTTATGTGTACAACCTCAATCTTTAGAAAATTGTACCAGCATCTTTACTATTGCAGGTTGGGAATCACAAGGTAAAGTGTTCTATATTGTACTAGCTTCCGCTCAGCGTCATCTGCACACATCTCACTCCAGTGACGTGCACTGAATAAAAACTTCACAATGTACCTTTGCATACCAACATCCGTCTGACCACACCCCCATCTGCTACCTACATAAGCAGGGGTGGGGCCACACACTCATCTCCTTCTCAAATTTCACCCCAAGAGAGTGCCTGTATACCAATCACTTAACGTGGGAAAGAAAGTATTTAGCTGAAGAGAGGAAAACAGAAGAACAAGGAGATACGTTGACATTATATCTTTATTTTCTCTCTCACTATTTTCGAGAAAATACGGCGATATTGTCTTCGTCACTGGAGTGTCTGGAAGATGATGATCATTCTGACCTCCACCGGCTTTTTCGTATTAGGGGCTCGCGTCGCTGATATACTCCCCACCTGCAGTCCTCCTTGCTGCGGCTGGATGGGTATTGAACCTCCGGTTATACAGCTGGACTGTGGGAGGCACCGGCTGTTGTGAGAAACTGGTTGCTTCCGAGCTGGGTGAGTAATGTTTTGCTTGCGAGCGCCAGTTGTCTGTTAATGCTATGGGGGTTAGCTGACAATTTTACGAAGGCCGGCCCCAGATTGGGTTCCTCTGCTCGGCTTCCTAGGCGGCGGACGGAGGATCCTGGTCTGACGCCCATGATGGTCAAACTAGTGGGCCGCGACCGAGACCTGGTTGAACCCGGGATTCTCTGGACAAGCGGATGCTTCTCTGTCCCGTGCAGGCCCCATCTTTCACATGAATGTGAGAGTACAACCTAAACACGAGGAAATGTGGGTATGGATCTTCATTATTGGTAGTTCCATGCTCAAGTCGGCTGCAGCCCGAATGGGAATTGTGCAGACTCCGCTGTATGTCTGGTAAATCACAGTTGAAAACTGTGTTTGACATTTCTTTTTCTCTTCTCTCTTAGGATGAGGAGGGTTTCAGGCGGCGGCCTGTCTGAAGTGTGGCTTGTTATGTCGTTGTGTACAGTTCAGGTGATAGCTGCTTAGCTTGCGTGCTAGTTTGTGGCCTACTGTTAGCCAGTCAGCTGTTAGCTGCGGCGCTAGCCTGTTGCGTTCACTAGGCTAGGAACGTTAGCTTGTTGCTATCAGTCGGGCGGCTGTTAGCTTAATGCTACACTGTTGAATGTTACTATGAGTATAACATGCCTTAAACACTCTGACTACGACGTCATCTTTGACAGAGGATGTTAGTCGACCCTACACCCGGGTGCCATGCCAGCGAGGACTTCGTCAACATGGAGAACGGCGGCTGGGTGGCGTAGCGGACATTACCCTCGTCACCAACGCAGGAGATGCCAGGTTCGACTTCGGTGTCCCGTTAACCAGTGTTGCAGTCCTCTCGGCCTGCGCTCAGGGTGGAGGTAGGAGTCCTGACCGGACGTTAAACACTTCTTCTTTCCTTCCCTTCTAAATGTTTTGTAATAATGATGTTTCCAAAACGTGTGTTGCTGCAATACATTGAGGATACGACGCGTGTTGTGTGTGAATTGTCTTGTCACTGGTATAGCTTCTCTCTACATAGAAAATCTGCGTTGTTTTTTACATGTGTAAAAATGAACTGGTTAGTTGTGATGAGAACATGTGTGTTCATGTAACGTTTGTAACGTGGGTGAACGCAGGGCCGCCTGGGAGAAATGCGAGGCCCTGTGCGAGATTTAGACGCACAGTGTGCGAGATTTAAAAAAATTTTCCCATACAGTCAACATATTCTTAAATAATAGCGCTGCCCAAGGCTGGGCATGATACAGTCAACATATAGCAAGAGAGAGAGCGAGAGAGAGCTCCCGTTCTACAGTCAATATACAGTGTTATCGCTGCACAGTTGTGTGTGTTAGAAAGAGAGAGATAGAGAGAGAGCATGTCTGTTTGTGTGTGTGTTAGAGAGAGAGCATGTATATGTGTGTTAGAAAGAGAGAGAAATATATAGAGAGAGAGCATGTCATTTTGTGTGTTAGAGAGAGATATAGAGCATGTCTGTGTGTGTTAGAGAGAGAGAGAGAGAGAGAGAGAGCATGTGTGTTTGTGTGTTAGAGAGAGAGAGCATGTCTGTGTGTGTGTGTGTTAGAGAGAGAGCATGTATGAGAGAGATAAGCAAAGATGAGCCCCTAAAGGATATTCAACTTGTAATGGAAGAACAAAACAGAAGGAAAAGATAACTTCACAAAGGCAACATGAATATACATAGATCCAAAAGGACAAAGATCAACACTTAAATCCAAAGAGAAGAGGGTCTATACCAGAGAAAACAAAGTAGCAAGGAGCCAATGGCCGACATCAGCTAAATAGGCTAACTGCAAATAGAGTAGCCAGGTACTGACACCAGGCCACACACAGCTTTGGCCAACGCTACCCAAGCTACACAAACGACCAAGACAATTCACACACAGCACATGTCGTATCTCCAAATGTTGTGAAGTATCATATGTTTTGCCTGGAAAAAAACATTGTTATTAACAAAACATTCGGGAGGGGAAGGAAGGAAGAGTGGGGTAATGTCCAATGGACATCTTACCTGCACCAAGGAACGCAGGGCGAAAGGCCGCAACACAGGTCTCCACGTTGACGAAAGGCCTCTCGCTGGCGGGACAAAAAGAAGCTATGGCCGGAGCCTTGTCATGGTGCAGGCCCGACTACATCTTCTGTCAAAGATGATGTTGTAGTCAGAGTGCCAGGGCCTGCTATTCTCACGGCTAATGTCAATGGTCATAGCACAAGCTAACAGCTAACTCTAGGCTAACTGATAGCATCAAGCTAACGTTCCCAGCTGAGCGAAAACGAGCAGCTAACGTCGTAGCTAAACAGCTAACTGGCTAACAGTTAGCTCAACCCGGCTATCGCTAACCACTAGCTAACGCAGAAGCAAGCTATGCGGCTACCACTGAAAAACTGTACAACGTGAGAAAAGCAATACAGGCCAACACTTCAGACAGCCGCTGTGTTTTCCTCTTCTCATACGAAGAGAGAAGGGAAAAAGAAGGCAATACACGTCCCACTACAGAGTGGTGTTTACCATAGCGGTGCCGGCAACAAGTCCCTTGCGGACTATAGCCGACTTGAGCATGGAGATATTCTCATAATGAAACACCAAGCTCACCTCCCTCGCACCAGGTGCTGACACCAGGCCACACACCGTTAGCTACTACAACAGCTAGCCGGCCCGTTTGGCTCCCGAGAGAGAGAGAGAGAGATATCCACGGCGGGAATAGAATAGAGTGCATTAAAAACTCACCAAACGTCCAAGAGAATGGAGACAACCGCGTGGAGTTGACGAAGTTCATCTGCCGAACGACCGTCCTCTTCATCTTGGCATAACAATGCTGCACGCGCTCTCTCTAGATTAGCTAACGCAAGTTAGCCTTTAGCTAAGCTAGCTACTAGCCGACATCATCATGGCTATCCCGACGTTAGCACTCAATATTATAACGTAGCTAAAGCTAACTAGCTGTCCCTGCATTTAGCCGGGATGGCTAGCCTGACTGAACTGTCTAACATGCAACAACTTTCATCTTCAGTCCATCTGCCGAATGACCGCCCTCTTCGTTTTGGCTGGCATAACTAAGCATAACCTCCAAAGCTGCACGCGCGAAATAGTCAAACGCAGCTGACGCACGCCGGTGTACACATGATGTAACCCCTCCCTTAGTTGAAACCAATAGTATGTGCAGAGCTCCAATAGTGAGTATGTCTGCAGAGCCGCAGAGCCAGGAACATTCTACAAACGTGTCTAATGTGAAATATATAAGCATATAAGCAAAACTAGATTTTAGGTCTGTGATGAAAAAGGGCCTCGCGGGAAGGGGGGCCTCGCAAAAAAAATAAAATAAAAATAATAATAAAAATAATAATAAATAAAAGATTTTTTTTTTTTTTTTTTTTTGTGCGAGGCCCCCCTTCCCGCGAGGCCCTGTGCGACCGCACTGCTCGCACACCCCCTGAGGCAGCCCTGGGTGAACGCACAACTAAGTGGGTTAATTAACCTGTGAAGCTATGCTTAGTGACATGTGATTGAGGAATGAATCCTTTTCTCAGCCTGTGATGACAATGAACAGCATGTTCACATATTAACAGGGGTACCTGTTCAACCTGGTCGTATCAAGGGTAAGGTAGGAGGGGTGACCCCCCCGGTTTCCCTGGGGCTTCCCCCCCTCCTCTCAGACATGTTTGTTTACAATATATTGTGTCACTGTGTTTGTGGGGATACGATGTAACCCTCAGCTTAAGCTGCTGGGGTTGTGCTTCCGCTTGAGAAACGATTATTTTCCTAGGGAAAAGGTTGTTTGGTCACTATCATGTATCACGGCGTTCCTCTGTAGTAAGAGTGTACTTTTGCCATTTTTTGTTGTGATGAAGGGTTGTGTGTGTCGTTGAGATCTACAACTGGGTTAGGTTTTGGCCCACAGAAGCACATGTGTAAGTCTGGTACCGGGGCTCTTAAAGGGGCCCTCTCTGTTCTGTGTTTTTTCCTTACTAAAAATCAGATAGCAGGTTAGCACATGAGCTATGTGAAGCTGTTAGATGCTTCATGTAGCATGCTATGACTGGGTCATGGCTCTACTTTGTCATTACATCGTATCAGGGGTGAGGGGTCGTAAAGGGGTGAACTGGTAAACCTTTCCTCCCCTTTTCTGATTGGTCAGGGGTCAGGGTTCCTGTCACGTTGCTGTTCGGCACGTTACAGGGTAGGGGGGGGGTTTCCTGGTCCCACACCCTGAAAGATTGGGCGTGTGCACCGCGGAAATTCCCCCGCCATAGAGTACGTCACTGAACGCGTTTCTATTGGTAAGACTTCCATGAGTTGTTCAGGTTCCATCTTATGGATCTGTTTCAGGGAGTTGTCAGAGCTACTCCTCACGAAGCTCCTCCTCAGGGAGAAGTGCCTTCTGTGAGTTCGGACCCTCCTTCCCAGTGAGGGAGCCTCCTCAGAGTTTCAGAGCCTCCTCCTCAGATTGTCAAGGTGAGTAGAACTTCAAAAAGGAGTTCTGCTCTATTGTATGTGTATTCGATTCAATTCGATTATTGAGTTTGTATTGGTTCAGAGCCTCCTCCTCGGAGAGTCCTAACCCAAGTGTTACATAGCTCAATGTTGCATTATTTCTTTTCAATCTATACAGCTCGCGTGGGAAGTCTCTCTGGGCGTTCCCCGTCCTCTCCTTTTGGAGTAGGTGGACGGGGTATTGTTTAGTGTTTCCCTGACTCCTCGCCTTACAGGTCTGTTGAGTCATGGGTTTCCCCCCGTCATAGGGGTACGTCGCTCACCGTCCCCTCTTATGAAGTGTGGTTGACGAGGTGGTGTTTCCCTCAGCCGCATCGCATGGGACCCATGTCCGTATTATTTTTTCTTTTTTCTGAAAAAATTTAAAATTTAAAAAGCGGCTTCTTGTCGTTCCCCAGGCGGCTTGGAGGAACGGTATCTGGTGTCTTGTTAGACTATCCATTGATGTGTTTTAGGTCTCGACGCGTACATAGTGCTGGCTCTGGGTGTTTCTGATAGGAATCATGCATGAGGCTGGTGCACCTTGGTTGCTCGTTATTAAAACTGCGTTTTTATAGGGCAACTGGGATGGAGTTTGTCTCTTCCAAGCGCCAGTTTACTAGGTTTGTCTCGACGAATTCTCGTTCATATCTGGGGGATGTTAACGGAATAGATCAAAGCATAGGTAGAGGGGTCTCACGCCCTTGGGGTGGGCCACTGAGCGCGGTACGAATAGGACCGTCTGGGTGGCGCCCTCTATAATGTTTTAGATCGACACGCGTACCTACCCCCTCTCCTGGAGTGGGGATGTCGGCGTGATTAGGGCACGGGACTGGTTCTGGTCACGCTGGTCCAGGTCAGATAACCCGTTGTCCGCCGGGGACGCAGATCTTCTGTTCTGGTACCC
>NC_140184.1:57015637-57285637 GCF_963971535.1 Notolepis coatsorum | reverse complement strand
AGCAGAACCCATTGCCGGCGTTGAAGATCGTCTCCTGTGGCGCCATCTCCTGGATCCCAGATGTAGTGGTGGATACGGGTTGGCCCAGCACTCTCCCACTCTCTCTTCCAGGCTGCCGCCAGCCATCCATTTCTGGATAGGTCCTCAGTGGTGGAACGGAGCATCTCTTGTGCCACCTTGTTGTAGGGGTGGCGGGACTTGAGTCTGCTCATAGGTGCTGTTGTTGTTGTGGTGTTGTGTAGGATGTGCCAGTCATGCTTCACTGCCTTCCTTGCTAGGGCGAGAGTGGCAGCCTCTCGTCGTAGGCCAGCTGGTGCGATTCCTGCAAGGACTGGCAGCAGGAAGACGGGTGTAGCCTTCAGGCATCCAGTGATGATCCGGAGGGCGTTGTTAGTAGCCGCATCAACTTTTTTAACGTGTGGGCTTCTGCTCCAGACTGGGGCACAGTACTCCGCTGCCGAGAAGACCAGGGATTGGGTGGATATCCGAAGGGTCTTGGCAGTGGCTCCCCAGGTTGTACCTGCGAGGCGTCGGATCAGCGCAACCCTTGATGTTGTCTTTGCCCTGACATCTTCGAGGTGTTGTTTGAAGGACAGTGTCCGATCCAGACGCACGCCAAGGTATTTAGGGGCTTGCTGGGACTCCAGACGCTTGTGGTCAGCATATACCTCCAGTTCCCTCTTGGCGTCTCTGTTGCAGAGATGGTATGCTGCTGTAACGGTCTTGCTGGTGCTGAGCTGTAGGCGCCACTTTTGTAGATAGGCTACTAGGATGTCCATGTCTTGGTTAAGACCATCCTCCAGTGCCTTCCATGTGGGTTTTCTCAGCATGATGGCAAGATCGTCCGCATAGCCGTACTTTCTGGATGCTGTGACTGGGAGATCGTAGATGTAAATATTAAACAGCATCGGAGAAAGGACTGACCCCTGTGGGACACCGTTCCTCAGTCTTCTGAGCCTGCTGCGCTGGCCATCGCTGGTGTGTAGGACAAAACTGCGGTTAGACAACATCTCCATGATAAACTTCACCATATGCCGATCAGGTACCATCCTCATCAGCTTCAGGTGGAGTCCACGGTGCCAGACAGTATCGTACGCGGCAGTCAGGTCCAGGTACACTACCCCCGCTTTCTCATTAGCCTGAAAGCTGTCCTCGATGTCTTGAGACAGTAGTGTTACCTGGTCCACTGTTGATCTACCACGTCGGAAACCGGCCTGTTCCTGTGGGAGCTGTGTGTCAATTACTGGCTCAATGCGGCTATGGATCATTCTTTCCAATATCTTAAATGGAACACAGAGCAGCGAGATGGGTCGATATGCCTTGGGGTCTTCCGCAGGTTTGTTTGGCTTTGGCAGGGCAATTACAGAAGCACGACGCCAGGTCTTGGGGATCTTGCACCTCTGATAGCATGCAGAGAAGAATGCACAGAGCCAGTCAGATGTTGTTGTGCTCTGGTGGGTGATAAACTCCGGGTGGATGTTGTCACGGCCTGGAGATTTGCCCGTCTTGAGCTTACTCATGGCCTCATCGAGTTCATCTGCTGTGAACTCTCCTGAGAGGTTAGAATCTACACTGGCCACCTTGGAGAGGGAAGACACCTCCTGTGTTCAGGAGCTCGGAGGCGATGGCATCTGCAGTGACTGGGCAGCTTGGGGGCTTCGTACATCTGCCTGTAAGCTGGTTGATCGTTTGCCACGCCTTCCGACTAGAATGGGTAAAGTCAATTGATTCAACTACTTCAGTCCATCTGTCTCTACGCGTGGTGTCCAGTATCTGGAGCAGTGCCGCTGCAGTCGCATCCACCTCTTCCCTGGAGCCAGCGCTCTGGTGGTCGCACAGGAGGCGGCTGCACTCCTCATCCCAACCAGGGATGTAGTTCCTGTTGTAGCCGCGTGGGATGGTCTTCTTTGCCGCACCCAGGAGGACCCCACAGTAGGCCTCATAGGCGGTGTCCACATCGGCTGCATCTGGGTCTGGCAGACCAGCTGACCTCTTATCCGTCTCCTGAGCAAATACCTCCCAGTTGGCCTTTCGAAAGTTCCATCTTTTGACAGGCTTCCCTAATACCGGTTGCACCAGTGATGGGACTTTAATGATGGATGGTCGGTGGTGTGAGTCGGGAAACCTGTCTAGGACGCGTCTTTCTGGTTTCGGGTCATTGCTCCAGCATACGGCAAAGGCCAGGTCTGGGTTGGTAGAGGTGTTCCAGCGTGCAGAGAAGAAGCTTGACGGCTCCTTGGGGTCGTACAACAGCAGAGCATCGATGTTGGAGGCCCATTCGCTGAGCGCCTCTCCGTTAGGTGTTGTGTAGTTGTAACCCCAGTCTGTGTGTTGACAGTTGAAGTCACCAGCGTAGATGGCGGGTGCAGTTATGGACGGGAGGGACGTAGCAGCCAGCTCTGATGGTGGGGGCTTATATACGTTGATGACTGAAGTTTCCTGGATTTTAGTAACCAGCCACTCGATGTTGGAGCCTGGTGGGGATTGGCTACTGGCTGACCAGCTTAGTTCAGTCCTCACGAAGGTTGCCACACCATGTTGCTTGTTGTGGATGGACCCGGCTAGATGGAAACCAGGCATCTTGAGGATGTTATCATTTGTGCAGTGTGTCTCCTGCAGGAGCACCACCGCTGCCCCATTGGAATCAGCCAGGTGACGTACGATCTCGAGTTTGGCGCTGGTGAGGCCCTCGACATTGAGTTGGAGCACTGGTAGGCCGCGGTTTTCGACGGCCGGTATGATCGCCCGTCCTGAGTAGGACGCTCCACCGTACCTTGGCCTGCCTGCTCGACGTTTAGTTGGCGACATTCGTTTCACAAGTTGGTCTTGCACCATCTCTTGCTACTTACAGGGAAGGCCTCGTGAAGGCTGTCGTCATCTTCCCCAATTTATATTTGCCCCAGTTTACAAATTAAAATGCAATTCGAAAAAATTCATAATTGATAAGAAACAATTGGGTTCCTGGGCGCTCCAGTAGCACACCACATAGCGCGCTGAGTCGCGAAGCGGTCGCCCCAGATTTGTTTCCCAGACCCGGTGGCCATATGCCGCATGTCTTCCCCTCTTCTCCTCCCATTTCACCCTCTCTCCTCTGTCGGTCCTGCGTGGCCAAAGGGTCCTGCATGGCCAGAAAAAGCTGAAAATGCTATAAATAAAAGTACAAAAAATCTATATATATTAGAGCTGGGCCGTTAACTGGAGCAGTTGATTCAAGCCATGTCACATAGTTCAAGTTTGAAATGATTCTTTCTGTTTTGCTCCTGAGAGTGTGCTAGACACTGTACTGTACTGGTAATATTATTTATTTGTGTTAACTTCTGAATAAAACAACTTATTAAACACAAGTACATCTTATTGAACATTATTTTGATATTTCATTACCAATTATCATAGCAAAACAGCTTTTTCAAACAGTCTGTAATGCATTTTGGAAACGGGAGATGGGCTCATGGTGTAATGGGCCACCTGGCCTGAGAAACATAAGGAGGAAAGAAAAAGTAAAGACTTACTTCTGGTCATTATTTGGGTAGAACACACATATTTTGAATGCCTTCTGCAGGTTTTTTTTTTTTTTTTTTAGCCATTTTAATCTAGATTAATCTAGATTAAATCCAGGATTGCAGATAGATTAATCTAGATTAAAAATGTTTATCTATGCCCACCTCTAAAAAATTTGGTTCAGTCTGATTTACCTTAAATCTGATTTCTGCTCCAGAAGGGTACAGCTGTTTCAACATTTAGCTGTTCGGTGGAAATTATATTTGCCATGATGATTGACATTTCGAGAGGGCCCTCTGATTGGCTGGCTGAACTCCCTACAACCAATTAAACAACTAAGAGGATATTTAAAGCTGCAATAATTATTTTCGGACCACTAGCGGGTAGCATGGAGCCACTCTAGTGGTTACGCTATAGATTTCAGAATGTGACTAGAGCAGGGTACAGTATGTCAGCAGTGACATCATTACTGCATTAGAAACATAATGTATATATAACGCTAGTAAAAAAAATTATATAAGGTAAATGGTGCATTTATAGCGTTTTATCCGAAAATTTTGCTCCTCACATTCACCCATTCACTCACACATTCACACACCGATGGTGGAGGCGCCAACCTGCACATTGGGAGCAATTAGGGGTTAAGTGTCTTGCTCAAGGACGCTGCCCGGGAGGTGCAGGAATTTAACTGGGAACCTTCAGACTACCAGACAACTTCTCTACCTCTAGAGCCACTGTTGCCCCCACTAATTAGTAATGGTTTTAGATTCAAGTCATTTAGGATGGGAGAAACGTGTCAACATTTAGAAAACTCAGGCAAACATGTATACGGTAGGAGGGTGCATGAGAGAAGTACAGGGCTCCAAACTCATCTTTTCACCACCTTCCCAAGCATATTTGTACGTTCGCCTATGTTTGTAGACAGACTCGGTTCCAAGCCAAATCCAATCTAAGAAACCACATTAAAATGAATAACATTGTTCACTTGCATTGCATAACCTGCTCATATCAAGTGACTAGAGATTACAACAATGTATTAGAGCGGAGATTCTGTCGCACAAATCCACTACTATCTCATTAACACACACACACACACACACACACACACACACACACACACACACACACACACACACACACACACACACACACAGAGACGAGCAAGCACACACACACACATGCAGAGAGACAAGCAAGCACACAAGTGCAGGAGCATTATGTTAGCTAGAAGCCCATACACGTTTGTTCCCCATAACGTTTGTTGGCAAGCTGACACACACAATCAATACATGCAGAGGGAGAGAGAGACACACACACACATAAAGTGCAGACATTTTATTAGCTAGAAGGCCATAACATTCATTCCCCCAAAACGTTGTTACAAAATTGGGGGAGCGTTAACATCGTTCCACAGCAGCCACACTGCCTCCAGATGTGTCTGTAGACATTTGTTGTTTATCGGCCTTGTGAGGTCAGGCATCGGCCGATTATTTCAAAATGTCAAATATTGGCTTGATTAATCGGTCGATCACAATTTCTTTTGTATTGTTTTTGTGCATGTATTAATACTAGATTTCAACTACAATAAATACAACTTTCTCTTTGGCATGTCCTGGTTGTTGAATAAGGTTGGTAAATACTTCACCTACAAACATAATACTAATACATAATACTATATTCTGACAGCACACTTTTGATGTAATTAAGAGATCTGCTCACTCCCCAGAAGTTCACTACCAAATGAATGGCAGCCCTTCCTCACCCATGTGAGCAACCTCAGGATGAACAGCCTCAGGAGGAACTGCCATAGGATGAGGAGCAACCTCAGGATGAGGAGCAACCTCAGGATGAGGAGCAACGCCAGGATGAGGAGCAACCTCAGGATGAGGAGCAACGCCAGGATGAGGAGCAACCTCAGGATGAGGAGCAACCTCAGGATGATGAGCAACCTCAGGATGATGAGCAACCTCAGGATGATGAGCAACCTCAGGATGATGAGCAACCTCAGGATGAACAACCTCAGGAGGAGCAGCGTCAGGAGGAGCAGCGTCAGGAGGAGCAGCGTCAGGGGGAGCAGCGTCAGGAGGAGCAGCGTCAGGAGGAGCAGCGTCAGGGGGAGCAGCGTCAGGAGGAGCAGCGTCAGGAGGAGCAGCATCACAGGGAGCAGCCTAAGGAGGAGCAGCGTCAGGAGGAGCAGCGTCAGGAGGAGCAGCGTCAGGAGGAGCAGCGTCAGGAGGAGCAGCGTCAGGAGGAGCAGCATCACAGGGAGCAGCGTCAGGAGGAGCAGCATCACAGGGAGCAGCGTCAGGAGGAGCAGCGTCAGGGGGAGCAGCGTCAGGGGGAGCAGCGTCAGGAGGAGCAGCGTCAGGAGGAGCAGCATCAGGAGGAGCAGCGTCAGGAGGAGCAGCATCAGGGGGAGCAGCGTCAGGAGGAGCAGCATCAGGAGGAGCAGCATCAGGAGGAGCAGCGTCAGGAGGAGCAGCATCAGGAGGAGCAGCATCAGGAGGAGCAGCGTCAGGAGGAGCAGCGTCAGGAGGAGCAGCGTCAGGAGGAGCAGCATCAGGAGGAGCAGCGTCAGGAGGAGCAGCGTCAGGAGGAGCAGCATCAGGAGGAGCAGCGTCAGGGGGAGCAGTTTTATATGAATAGTTTTATAAAATAGGTGGAGTTCAATTGCAGGCCGGGTTTTGTCAATAAAGAAAATAAATGATGGAATAACAACAGACTGGCTGCTTGTAGTGCAGGTTGATCAAGACACCATGATAAAAAATGCTGTTAGAAGATAGTTATTGCAACTATTGCAACTTTAACTTGATTAAATAATTCCATTACTAAATTGGCAGTCATCCTGAGATCTTTCTTCTTCGGGGCCCTCTTAGGGAAGTGGGCAGGACGGCCCTGGACGTCAAGTAATGTTACATGAGTGCTAACTTTGAAGCAAAGTATAACTCGCAGCATGGTTTTGTAGTCTATTATAGTCTCTGAAGAGCATACAGTACTTTGTGAGAATGCTGAACGTGGCAAGTCTTGGCATTTTATATACTGTAATATGATCAAGGGTGCATGTACTACCCTGTATGTACTTCCAAGAGATAGCAGAACATTATGTTTCTTATCACGGTCAGTGATTGTTCCTCTGGCTGCATTACGTTTACAGTTCTTCAGATAAGACGCCATATTGCTCTCACCAGCCAGTTGGAATTTTCTTTCGCTCCCTCAAAGAAAGCTAAGATAAGCTCTGCGAGATTCTAAGTCGGATCTCGATAGGATTCTGTCTCTATCAAATGGACACTTCCAAAGGAATAACACAAAAGTGCTGGGGGAATTTTCCCACCGATAGCAGTGGTGAATCTATAGGGCTATCTAAACCCCCTGATTGCTGCACTGCTGGCAAGACCACAGGTGTGTCATGTCACAATCTGTCCTGCCATGCTCAGATGCAATTCAGAGAGACATTCTAGGTGCTGTGCACCTCTGTCCTGTTTGTGTACTGGACTATAGTGAAACAGGATTGTACCTGTAATCAAATTTATTCCCCTTCCCCCGTGCCCACAGCGCTGAGTGTATTGCCAGTGTCTATGTGTGTCTATTTATGGTGTAACGCAGCACTGACTCTCTCCCCCGCAGCGATCTGCCTTGAAGGCCTATGATTACAACAGGGAGAGGGCGCCTCAGATCGAGCCTCCAGCCCCCTCAACTGTTTCACATGGACACCAAGACATCACATAGGCTTTATTAAGTGGTCTGCTTTGAGGGTCTAATGGTCAGGTGATAATTAGAGAGGAGAGAGGATGTGGCACCTGGTCTATACAGTATGTGAAGGAGACATGGACATGTGGACATGGTGTGGCTGCAGACTTTTTTTCTCTTGTCATCTTCCTACTGTGAAGAATATTGTGTGACAGGGGGGACAAAACCAGTGACCCAACACTCACAAGATGTCCTCACACACTATTCTCTGCTTGGTGAGGCTGTCATATAACCCACCATTATACAACCTTTCTATCCACTGACCAGAATAATAATAGACTAAAATAGCCAATGGTCTGCATACAAAGGCAGTTGTTTACACATCCCTACAAACAACACTCAAACGTATTACTAGCATTTTCTAATATAATGTATGCATCGTGTATTTATTGATGGTGTTTAATTTTTTCTATGAGGGGGAAAGGGTGGGGGTAGGTTTTATTATCCTCTGGGATTCAATCTATCAGCATTAGTGAGCACTAAGCGATTCCCTTAATTGAGTTTTGTTGCGGTGAGTGATCACAGCCAGAGGGTCTCTCCATTGTCAACAATGGTGGAAATGTAATTATTATTCTGAAAGTAATTATTTATTTGAGTTCCGTCTGAAGGATGACTTTGAATACATGTGCCACCCGCGGTTGCATTTCTCTCCTGGCCCTGGAGTTTTGATAATGGCATAGGCCACGGTTTCCACAGAAATGGATTACACACAGAAGTGTTTATAAGGATGTTTGCAGTAATCAATTAAAGTCTGATGAAATGCGTCATCACATTTTCAAACATAAGTAAATAAATACCGTAAATAAATAAAACTGTAAATAGGGGGGGTAAATAGCCTTGAGTGATATAGATTAGACTAGAGAATTGAAGGTTGATCACTTTATTGTCACTTTACACAACAAGGCTCTAGAAATGGGTATTTTCTTTATGCATGTCTGTCCTAGTTACACGTCCCCCACCACACAAGCATGAGACATCAGACATTTGAAGGTCACCAATGGTAGAACGTATCTGTTCTTAAAGGGGAATACTGTCGATGTTCAACACTGAAATGTGTATTTTACCTACTAGTCAGGTTCATTATAAAGTGATTTAAACTTTCGTTGGACTTTTTTGGGGATTAGCAAAACTATAAATTTTTGGAAAGGGAATTGTATAAGGAATCAGAAAATCCATGTTTACATTTGCCCAGATGTCTATAAGGCGGCCATATTGGAATTTCCAAAATGGCCACCGTAAAATGTAGGTTTTGTAATATCTCGGCTTCTAAATGAGCTAGAACATTGATTTGAACTTCTAAACCTACATTTTCAGGATCAAGGAATCCAATGGTGGTAGTTACAAAGCTTCTACATTTTACATTAACCCTTCGATGCATGAGTGGGTCGAAAATTACTGTAGTCAGGTTCACTATATACTTTTGTCGGATTTTCTTGGGGATTTGCAATACTATACATTTTTGGAAAGGATATTGTATAAGGATTCAGAAAATCCATGTTTCCATTTGCCCGGGTGAATTTTCAAAATGGCCACCGAAAATGTAGGTTTTGTAATATTTCGGCTTCTAAATGAGCTAGAACATTGATTTGAACTGCTAAACCCACATTTTCAGGGTCAATGAATCCAATGGTGCCAACAAAAACGAGGTAGAACTCACCAAAGTGCATGTTAACATAACTTTTATTGAGGACTTAACAGATAATTGACATTAACTGATTGGCAACTGACATCAACTTCAGTATCATGACCACAGAAAAGTAGTAACCTTCTTCATTAGACAATTATGTGATAGATTATGTGAATGTATACACATCTATACACCATCATCACCATCATCATCACTTTCATCCATCACGGCATAGGAATCATCGTCATTCTGGCACTGGCTACTGCACTGACACATGTCAGTACAGGCTAAGTTTTTAGCTCTGCAGGAACATCTTCCAGAAGAACAGTTCGTTTTACATCTGCATTGGACCATCTCAATGATGGCCTTCGGGGCTGGGAGGACCTCTGTGGTTGTTGGCTTCATGCCATCTGAATCTTTGAAGTACCCATTGTGCAGGGGGTCCAGCTGCGGATCTTGCAGAGCAATGGCTGCCTGTGCCCATACCCTGGTTTGTACATGGACCCTCAAGATATCTTGATGTTGATACCCTTGGGTGAGTAGGCTGCACATACAAAGGAAGCCAGTGTGGACAGCATTCCTTCTGTCACTTCTGCTTCATCCAAAAGCATCTGAAAACCATTGATAATGTCTTCATCTGCTTTGAGATAGATCTGCAGCCAGGTTGCCTTGCCTATACGGGAGAACCTCCCTGTGTTGTCGGCCCCAGTGAATGCATGGAAAGCTGGCAAAGCCTTTGCTCTTTCTTTTCCTAGAGCGCGCCACAGTGGTTCAATCTGCACAACACCAGAGGCCATCGAAATCAATGTGTTCTTCAGCAAGAGATCATAGTTTGCTGTGACTAGCACTAGAACGTCTGTATCTGGTGAGAAGAACATCAACTGTGCATCAGCTGGGTTCCGGTGTGTTGCCAGCACAGATTGGTGGATCAGCAGTGTGTCTGCTTCTTCATGGTTATTTCCTTCAAAGAGTAGGTCTTTGTTGCTCCTAGTGTGCCCAGAAGCTGACGTGATGATCAGCTTGGAGGATCCCCTGTTGTATTCTAGCATTTTGGCTGCAAGATAGTCAGTCAGATCGGCCTTTGTTTGGTCATGAGAGAGGAACCTGCTCAGTGGGATGTGTTTGATGTTGGTGTCATCTCTGACTTGGTATTGGATAGCTTTTCCTTGTCTTCGTTTATCTCTGGTTGCGCTCTTCAGAGAATCTGTCCTGTATGTGTCGAATACAAGGATTATTTCATCATAATCTCGTGTTAGTGACATCAGTCTGTCATTGAAGCAGCCACTCAGATCCTTGACTGTCACTACAGTGGCTAGTTTTGTGCTCAGCCTCTGCACAAGCACCATGCCATCCACCAGTGCTATATTTCGAATTGGCTGAATGATCAGTAGATGTGGGGTCTGTGAATCCTGTATCCATTGCATCCTGGTGGGTAGTACTTTGAGTTGCTGCTACAAAGAACAGGATTATTTCCACCCGATGTAGGTAGCTCATAATGGCCTTGAACATTGCATGCCTGGATTTTTGTTCCTCCCATTCTTGGAATGCTGTGATGAATTCAGCAGTGGTCAAGGCTTCCATGAGGGTGCTGTTGACTTGCTTCACAGATTCAGCCTTGATGTCTATACCTACCGAGCAGGCAGCTTCTACTCCCTCTGTTGTCTTCAGGCACACACGTTTCAGTTGTGGGTTGTCCTTGAAGAATTCCTCTAGAGCCATTTCATAGAGTACTACATATGAGTAGATGTGGGCATGGAGAGCTCGCTTGTAGTGTGTGCATTTCAGGATTTGCCTTGTTGTGGCAGGACCATACACATCTGCTTCCATCCAGGCATCATCTATACCCGAATTCTCCATGGAGGCACCAAGAGCTCTGAGGGCAGCCATGACGACATGCAGCTCACCCAGTCTGGGAACAACCATCTGTTTCAGGTCAATCTGGCATCTAGGAGCTGCACCACCTTCTCATAGAGGGCCATGTCAAAGGTAATGACTGTGGGGTGATCTTCCCCAACTGCCAACTTCCTCAGCTGATTCGCCTGCATGATCACAGTCAACAGAGTTGACCACTCGTGGGCCACCTCTGGCAATAGTGGCAGGGCTCCAACCTGTGTCAAGGGAAGGCTTTCAGACAACAGTGAGTTGTATCCTGCCCAGCCTGGAATCTTGCTGGACGTTTCTCCTGCTTTCATTCTGGATAATGCAGATGCAACAACCCATCCTAGGTGTGTCAGCTGATAGGACTCTGAGATCCCCTTGCTGATGGCAAACTGTTCTGACCTCTTAGCATGCTGGGGTTTTGGCTATGTCTACATGGTAGGGAGTGACGGACAGACTCTGTGCATCACCTATGATGAGAGGCTCTGCAATAAGTTCTTTAGAAGGATCAACCTTCTGGTACACTGCAGTGATTGTTCCGTGGGTGGTTCCTTTCCCATCACAAGTGTCCTCTGCAAAGTCTGTGTTATCTGCTGCAAAAAACACAAAGGTCCCCTTCCTCAGGAATGGTGGTACATAGAGGCATTGGTGTGCTCTGGTGTTTTCTACAACAGCATTGGCCAGAGCAGTTTCCATGAGAAGGGCACACCCATGTGAAACAGAGTAGCCATGAGCATTGAGAAGATCCATCAGCTTCTTGTTGCGTGTGTCATGGTGGATAATCAGTGCCAGCCCCAAAACCTGTGGGTTCTCTTGTGCATGGGGTGACCTAAATGATGTTGGCAAACTACTGTATTTTATTTTGATGATACATGATGATAACATCATGCCATGAATGACACAATAGTAATAGTAGCTAGCTTAAATGTGATGTTATAGACATAAAACCTGTTGAAATTGTCTGAGGTAGAAATTAACACAATACTTACTTTACATGTATCAAATGCTGGGTAGAATAATGTTGAGGGATGACACTTCACATATAGTAGGCTATGTGTGGTCCACAACAAATATTAGGAGAATATCTGAAGAGAAGTCTGAAGAACAAGGCCATTGCTATAGGGTGTGGCCTTGCACCTTTGAGGGCGGGGCTTGCATCAGATTATAATTGTATTGGCCTTTTGCTGAATTTATAGATATTTTACATGTATATATGATAATGATTTATTATAGACTATTTGATGAAAGATAATAAAATCTATTTGTTTTTGTATACTTAAAAAGAAATCATGCATTTTGCATTTCTCCCAGTAATTTTCGACCCACTCATGCATCGAAGGGTTAATGTAAAATGTAGCAACTTTGTAACTACCACCATTGGATTTCTTGATCCTGAAAATGTAGATTTAGAAGTTCAAATCAATGTTCTAGCTAATTTAGAAGCCGAGATATTACAAAACCTACATTTTACGGTGGCCATTTTGGAAATTCCAATATGGCCGCCTTATAGACATCTGGGCAAATGTAAACATGGATTTTCTGATTCCTTATACAATTCCCCTTCCAAAAATGTATAGTATTACAAATCTCCAAGAAAATCCGACGAAAGTATATAGTGAACCTGACTATACCTGTGGGAAGCACTATGTTGATAAACAGAAAGTTATTTTATTTCACTGCTGCATTTCACTGATGTATGCTCAGCTGTAAGGGGGAATCCCTGTTCAATACGAGGGTTAATGATCTTAATTGATTGCCCTTGCTGTATTCCAGCACATTCTCAAAATTCTTACTTTTAATCTCAGAGTCTTTACTTTATTCTCAAAGGATGATGAGAAATATGTTTGTAGCACAATTAAAATTTGTATGCCATTCAGAGTACTCATGTGCAGATTGTCAGTATTGCTTAGCTAGGAACTAGGAAGTTGGAGGAAAAACATGGTTGATCTTTGGTTTTCCCTTCAAAGATCAATCAGTGGTCTTTGAATGGAATCAAAACCATGTTGAAGGTTATCAAATGTCTGGTACGGTCTTCAAAAAAAACGTCATGTTAATGTCAGATGATTTCAGAGGGTTGAAAGTAAGGTCAAATTAAACAAGGTCATGACTGAGGAAGAGTTATAACTCCAATTTGAAGATTATAGTGATAAATTGGGCAGTCTAATTGATATAAAACCTATTCACTGTGTTTGTAGCCTATTACTGGTATAGCCTACATCGTTGTCAGATATGCTATAATTGTCATTATAAAAACTAGATTTGATCTTCAAAAAAGCTTTTTCCAAAAATGAGGCTTGAAAAAGGACCTTATAATCAGTGTCATCTGAGTATTTGCGTCAATACAGTACGTATCTACGGAAGCGTATTGCTGCCACACCAGAAACAGAAAAAAAATATCCGTATCACGTTATAACGTGATAACTTCTTGTTTTAACGTAAAAGTTTCACGTTATAACGTGATAACTTCTTGTTTTAACACAAAACGTTTCATGTTATAACGTGATAACTTCTTGTTTTAACACAAAACGTTTCATGTTATAACGTGATAACTTCTTGTTTTAACATAAAACGTCTCACGTTATAACGTGAAAATCATGTTTGAATAAGGAAACGATGTGCACCGTCTGCATGATTTTTTTTTCGTAGCCGTAGTTTGCGAAGACGCTCTCTGATTGGCTAGCCCGCGTACAGCGACGACCCTCTCTGATTGGTTTAACTCCGTTGGGCTCTGGGATAGAAATGTCCGCCGTGTACACACAAGATTGTTCGCACATTACATATATATTCTCCTAGAATACATATTTATGGACCACCAGCCCTGATTCCAAACTCTAAGCATAACCCACTTCGAAAGAGGGCCAAAGCCTAACCACTTCGAAGCAGAGAATATATATGTAATTGTAATGTGCGTCGGACATTTCTATCCCAGAGCCAGATTCATTCTTCCCTCTGTACAGCCCCATGCATTTTAACACCCTTCTAGTGTACGCATACTCATCACAATATCATCCACCGTGCTCAATAATAGCATAATCTCGCCATGTCTCAAACCAAGCATGAAGTATAATTTAATCAAATCATGTACACAAGCCATAATTCCTAAATGTTCCTGTCTCGCACATCGTTTCCTTATTCAAACATGATTTTCACATTATAACGTGAAACGTTTTATGTTAAAACAAGAAGTTATCACGTTATAACGTGAAATGTTTTATGTTAAAACAAGAAGTTATCACGTTATAACGTGAAACTTTTATGTTAAAACAAGAAGTTTTGAGAGGTAGACAAACATTGTATGGGATGCACTAAAGGTAGTAGCCTAATACGTGGACAATTGATAGCAAAGACGGCATTACTCAAGAAGGCCAGAATAGAGACATACCAGAACTGTGAGGTTTCTGTCCTTGCTCTCTCACTCGTTCTGTTCCTTTAACCACCCTCGCTCTGTTTTCATTTGTTTTTCTGTTAATTATTTCAATTCCCTCATTCACACGCTTCTCCCCAGTGACGTCATCAGAGACGTCGCTGATTGGTTCTCTCAGGACCGCACGCTTTTCAATCACATTCCCCAGCTGTCACTGCTTTTCAATCAATCGATCCCTTATTATTTATACCCCGTTTCTCCACTCTAAGTTTGTTGGATCGTCTTGATTTTTCTCTGGTTGCATTTCCCCGTGTTGCTGCTGCTGCTGCTTTTTGCTCCTTGTGCTATCTCCAGGAATTTCCAAGAAGCCTTCCCTTGGACACCTGTTCCCGTGGCGCGTCCTCGCTCCGCTGTTTGTTCCAGCACCATTACGCATTACGTCTGGGTGAGTTTTTATTGACTGTCTTGATCTATTCCGTTTTTCGTGTGTAACTATTACACTGAAGACTACCACCTTTTGTCAGACAGTCACTCACCCAGCTTTTCTATTTTTGCTTGTTCCCTTATGGGATAATATTTTTGGGACCTTCCATCTCCCTCTGTGTGTTGCTCACACCGAAGATATTATTTCACTATTGGATTGTTTTGGACTTCACAAACTGTGTGTATATTACACGAAGATATTCACTGGGACTGTGTTTGGATTTTTGCTAACGGTGTGTACATTACACGAAGATATTCACTGGGACTGTGTTTGGAGTTTTGCTCACTGTGTGTATTACACGAAGAGATTCACTTGGGCTGTTTTGGAATTGTGCTCACTGTGTTTAAATTACACGAAGAATTGTTCACCCTGTTCTCCTGCTCGTTCAAACTGCACTGTGTTGACTCGTTCCCTCTCTCCCTCTCTCGGTCTCGCAACACATCTGAGATTCTGCCGAGAGAATTCTGCAGAGCGGTTCAGACGTCAACACCTGCTATCCCCAAGACTACCATCACGGGAGAAGCTGCAGAGCAGCAGAACTTTGCCCCTTGTCCTATGTACCTGTCTTGTTGACTTGCTTTTCCTGTACTCTTTATATTTAGTATCAAATAAACAAGCCCTCGTATTTGGCAACTCTGAATTCCTACTCTCTTGTGTCGTGCGTTTGGGGTCGGTATCAAACCTTAACATTACGATCCAACCAATATGACGACCCCAGCCGACACAGAGAGGGTCAGAACCGCACTTGCAATTCAAGTCGAGTTGACCAGGGATCACGGTCTCCAATTAGAGCGGGCTGCGGCTGCGGTGCAGAACCTCAGGGATCAGGTCCTGCCTATGCAGGGTTCAATGGCCGCTATGGAGGGACAACAGTCCGAGATTCTCGCTCAGCTTCACTCGCTGGGCGACACCGTTAATACCTTTAATCTCTCACACCCTCCAGGAACATTCCCCGCAGCCCCAGCAGATCTCGCATCTCGGGAACCCCGTCTCTCCGTCCCACGGCTGTTCGACGGTAATCCCGAGGAGTGTGCCACATTCATCATGCAATGTGAGTTGGTTTTCCGTCATCAACCAAGCCGTTTTTCTGCTCATGGGTCCCAAGTGGCTTATATAACAAACCTACTTTCAGGCCATGCTGCCCAGTGGGTCACTTCCTCCTGGGCAATGGAAGCAGATTTTTTGTTTTCCTACCCAGACTTCGTGGCGGAGCTCCGCAGAGTGTTCCACCATCCAGCCCGAGGTCTGGACCCTGGAGCCCGGTTGGGGACCTTCCGACAGGGGAGCGGCAGGGTGACGGACTATGTCATGGAGTTTCGACTGGTGGCGGTGGAGAGTGGATGGAACGAACCTGCTCTTCGCCTAACCTTCTTGAGGGGGACCAGCTCGCTACCCGGGAGTTGCCCGACTCCCTCGAGGAGCTGTTTAGCCTTGTCATCCGTATTGACGGACGCCTCCTGGAGAGAAGGCGCGAGAGGACCCGACTGTTACCTCCTGAAGCACCCCGGGCTCCTGGACGCCCCGTCCCCAACACTACTGGTGGTAACAGGCTTCCCCGTCCGGTTCGCGAGGAGGGACCCATGCAGCTGGGACGCTCTCATCTGAGCCAGGCGGAGCGTGAGGCAAGGCTCAGGTCCGGTCTCTGCCTCTACTGCGGAGGTGCGGGACACCGTATCGCCGACTGCCCTACCCGGCCAAAAGATCAGGCTCACCGAGACCCCGGGAGATCCTGGTGAGACGTTTTTCCCATTCCCAGCGCCGCGCACCACCTGACCATCTGATGAGCGTCACCCTGGCCTGGGGGGACCAACGTGCCACGGTGGAGGCCCTCATCGACTCTGGGGCAGACGAGAACTTCCTCGACTTCGAGTTTGCCACCCGAGCCAACATACCTCTTGAGGACCTTATGAGGCCCTTGGAGATCTTTTCGTTGGACCAACACCGCCTGGCCGACATCTCTCAACGCACCGGCCCAGTCGTGCTGACCATCGCTGGGAACCACGTCGAGAGAATCCAGTTCCTCATTACCCAATCCCCCCTTGTCCCGGTGGTCCTGGGTAGGCCCTGGCTCGCGCTGCACGAGCCCCACATCGCCTGGTCCTCCGGTACCATCAGGGGCTGGAGCTCCTCCTGTCACGCCCGCTGTCTGCAGGCGGCGTCCTGTCCCCCGCCCCGGAGGCCGGCTGGTGAGTTGCCCCCGGACCCCTCGTCCATTCCTCCCGAGTACCACGACCTCATGGAGGTATTCAGTAAGACCAGGGCTCAGGCCCTTCCACCTCACCGCCCCTATGACTGCGCCATCGACCTCCGCCAAGGGGCTCCCCTTCCCGGCAGCCGCCTCTACAGTCTGACTGTCCCGGAGAAGAAGGCGATGGATCTCTACATCTCTGAGTCATTGGAAGCAGGACTCATTCGGCCTTCCTCCTCCCCGGTGGCGGCCGGGTTCTTCTTTGTTGGTAAGAAGGATGGGGACCTGCGACCCTGCATCGACTATCGTCAGCTCAACGAGATCACCATCAAGAACAAATACCCCCTACCTCTCATGAGCTCCACCTTCGAGCCACTGACCCAGGCCTCGTTCTTCACCAAGCTGGACCTCCGAAGTGCCTACCATCTTGTCCGTATCCGTGAGGGCGATGAATGGAAGACCGCCTTCAAGACCCCCAGGGGCCACTACGAGTACCTTGTAATGCCGTTCGGCCTCACCAACGCCCCGGCGGTATTCCAGGCACTCATGAACGACGTCCTCCGTGACATGCTGGAGGTGTTCGTGGTGGTGTACCTGGACGACATTCTCATCTTTTCCAGGACCCTCGAGGAACACATCCTGCATGTCCGCCGTGTGCTGGAGCGCCTCCTCCACAATCGGCTCTTCGTCAAGGCGCAGAAGTGCCATTTTCACTCCAACTCCGTCGACTACCTGGGCTTCATCGTTGAGAAGGGCTTGACCCGAGCGGATCCTCGCAAGATCCAGGCAGTGGAGGATTGGCCAGAACCCACCACTCGGAAGGAGTTACAGAGTTTCCTCGGGTTCGCCAACTTCTACCGAAGGTTCATCCGGAACTACAGTCAAGTGGCGGAGCCACTTACCAAGCTGACCTCCCCCGCTCTGCTGTTCGACTGGTCCCCAGCGGCATGCGCTGCGTTCCGCTCCCTCAAGAGAAGGTTCACTTCCGCCCCTATCCTGCTCCACCCTGACCCCAAGAGACAGTTCATCGTGGAGGTGGACGCCTCGGATTCTGGCCTGGGCGCTGTCCTATCCCAACGTTCTCTTTCAGACCAGAAGGTGCATCCTTGCGCCTTCTACTCGCGTCGCTTCCTCCCCGCCGAGAGGAACTACGACACCGGCAATCGGGAGCTGCTGGCGGTCGTGGCTGCGCTGGAAGAGTGGCGTCATTGGCTAGAGGGTGCCGAGGAGCCTTTTACCATCTGGACGGACCACAAGAACCTGACGTTCATCCGCGCTTCCAGGCGCCTCAACGGTCGGCAGGCGAGATGGGCCAGTTTCCTCAGTCGGTTCGACTTCTCGCTGACCTTCCGCCCCGGTTCCCGCAACACGAAGGCCGACTCCCTGTCCCGGATGCACTCCAAGGGGGCTCCACCCTCTGAGGACCCTTCTCCCATCCTCCCGGAGGCCCGAGTGGTTGGAGCCATCACCTTGGGCATCGAGGGTGTGGTGAGGCGTGCCCTGCACTTCCATCGTGCTCCAAGCAACGTCCCTAGGAATCGTCTCTTCGTCCCCGACTCTGTCCGGTCCCAGGTACTGCTGTGGGGCCATACCAGCCGGTTCGCCTGCCACCCAGGCGTCCATCGCACGTTCTCCTTCCTGGCTCGTCGTTTCTGGTGGCCCACCATGCGGAACGACGTCAAGGAGTTCGTATTGGCCTGCGCGGTCTGTGCCCGCAGCAAGGCCTCTCACCAGGCACCCTCCGGGCTCTTGCAGCCACTTCCCATTCCGAGCCGTCCATGGTCACATGTGGCGCTCGACTTCGTCACTGGTCTACCCTCCTCCCAGGGGAACACCTGCCTTCTGACCGTGGTGGATCGATTCAGCAAGGGGGTCCACCTCGTGGCCCTCTCCAAGCTTCCCTCAGCGGCCGAGACGGCGGACCTCCTGACGCACCACGTGTTCCGCCTTCATGGCTTTCCCCAGGACATCGTCTCTGACCGGGGGCCCCAGTTCACCTCCCAGGTATGGCGGGCTTTTTGCAAAGGGTTGGGGGCAACGGTCAGTCTCTCCTCTGGCTATCATCCCCAGACAAACGGGCAGACGGAGAGGATGAACCAGAGCGTAGAGTCAGCTCTTCGGTGTGTGGCAGCCGAGAGACCGGCATCCTGGAGCCGTTTCCTTCCCTGGGTTGAATACTCCATCAATTCAATGGTCAGTTCCGCCACCGGCCTCTCCCCTTTTGAGGTCTCCCTGGGCTACCAGCCCCCTCTTTTCCCCGCACAGGAGACGGAAGTGGCAGTTCCCTCCGTGCAGGTCCACCTCGACCGCTGCCGACGAGTTTGGGAGATCACCAGGACCGCGCTGCTCCGAACATCTGAGCGCGCCTGTCGTGGTGCCGACCGGCGCCGGGTTCCTGCCCCGACTTACCGCCCTGGGCAGAGGGTGTGGCTCTCCGCGAAGGACCTCCCGTTACGGTCCTCGGCCAAGAAGCTCAACCCCCGCTTCGTCGGGCCTTTCGAGGTCCTAAAGGTACTCAGTCCGGCGGCCCTGCGCCTGAAGCTTCCTGCATCCATGCACATCCACCCCGTGTTCCATGTCTCCCGGGTTAAGCCCGTCTCCCTCAGTCCCCTTATGCCTCCAGCTCCTGATCCGCCGCCTCCCGTGTTGGTGGATGGTCACCCCCAGTGGCAGGTCCGCCGGTTGATGGGCGTTCGTCGGCGGGGCCGGGGGTTCCAATACCTGGTGGACTGGGAGGGTTACGGCCCTGAGGAGCGTAGCTGGGTCTCCCGGCAGCTCATCGTGGATCCCGGCTTGATCACCGACTTCCATCGAGCCCATCCTGACGAACCGGGTCGGCCTGGTCGCCGGGTGGCTCCCGTGGAGGGGGGGGTACTGTGAGGTTTCTGTCCTTGCTCTCTCACTCGTTCTGTTCCTTTAACCACCCTCGCTCTGTTTTCATTTGTTTTTCTGTTAATTATTTCAATTCCCTCATTCACACGCTTCTCCCCAGTGACGTCATCAGAGACGTCGCTGATTGGTTCTCTCAGGACCGCACGCTTTTCAATCACATTCCCCAGCTGTCACTGCTTTTCAATCAATTTTTATACCCCGTTTCTCCACTCTAAGTTTGTTGGATCGTCTTGATTTTTCTCTGGTTGCATTTCCCCGTGTTGCTGCTGCTGCTGGTTTTTGCTCCTTGTGCTATCTCCAGGAATTTCCAAGAAGCCTTCCCTTGGACACCTGTTCCCGTGGCGCGTCCTCGCTCCGCTGTTTGTTCCAGCACCATTACGCATTACGTCTGGGTGAGTTTTTATTGACTGTCTATTCCGTTTTTCGTGTGTAACTATTACACTGAAGACTACCACCTTTTGTCAGACAGTCACTCACCCAGCTTTTCTATTTTTGCTTGTTCCCTTATGGGATAATATTTTTGGGACCTTCCATCTCCCTCTGTGTGTTGCTCACACCGAAGATATTATTTCACTATTGGATTGTTTTGGACTTCACAAACTGTGTGTATATTACACGAAGATATTCACTGGGACTGTGTTTGGATTTTTGCTAACGGTGTGTACATTACACGAAGATATTCACTGGGACTGTGTTTGGAGTTTTGCTCACTGTGTGTATTACACGAAGAGATTCACTTGGGCTGTTTTGGAATTGTGCTCACTGTGTTTAAATTACACGAAGAATTGTTCACCCTGTTCTCCTGCTCGTTCAAACTGCACTGTGTTGACTCGTTCCCTCTCTCCCTCTCTCGGTCTCGCAACACATCTGAGATTCTGCCGAGAGAATTCTGCAGAGCGGTTCAGACGTCAACACCTGCTATCCCCAAGACTACCATCACGGGAGAAGCTGCAGAGCAGCAGAACTTTGCCCCTTGTCCTATGTACCTGTCTTGTTGACTTGCTTTTCCTGTACTCTTTATATTTAGTATCAAATAAACAAGCCCTCGTATTTGGCAACTCTGAATTCCTACTCTCTTGTGTTGTGCGTTTGGGGTCGGTATCAAACCTTAACAAGAACGTTAGGTTATGACTATAACCAAGTTCTGTTAGTATAGCGACGCTCGGCGTCACTCTCTGCACTGTCCTCGCACACGTGCACACGCACTGAATAAAGACCACAATGTACCTTTAATCCCAATATTTGTCTGACCACACCCCTATCAGCTTACCCATATAAGCAGGGGTGGGGCCACCCACTCGCCTCCTTCCCAATCTTTCACCACAAGGCGAGATCAAGGGCTGCAGCGGCATCGGACGCCGAGCGTCGCTATACTAACAGAACTTGGTTATAGTCATAACCTAACGTTCTGTATCGTATTAGCTCTCGCTCGGCGTCACTCTCTGCACAAGGCCGAGCGAGAGCCATCGGCCGACAAATACACCCCGCTCAAAGCCCCCCACAACCATCAGAACAGGGAGGGCCGAGCCCCCCCGACCCACCCTAATGGAGGGCACCCCCCCTATTGGGGGCTTCACGGGAGGGCGACGGACCCGACCGTGCGAAGAGGCACTCAAGCAACTCAACGCACAGGGTGAGCAGACCGTGGCTTGACCCCACGACTACACACACGCACAACCCGCATGCCACCCGGGAACGAATGGAGGAAACAACCTCGTTACTGCCCCCAGAATCACGGGGTCAAGGGCAACCCAACCCTGTGGCAAGGCCGTAGCAGCGGAGCGCGAAGGAAGACCCAGACCCACCAAAGGGACTGGACCCCCTGGAACGGGGGCCCGGAGAAGTCCATGATGCCAGCATCAAGACCCCACCAGGTGGGCACTTAGTGACCCCGCCCCCCACATCGCCAGCGTATTCGGACAAAGGCCCCTCAGCCGAGCGGGCCCTGTCCCCCCAACAGTACACCGCCTGGCACACTGACCCTGCAGAACAGGCAGTCAGCATGGCCGTAAGCACACAAAAAGAGTTAACCAACGGAAGCAGGCAGCGCACCGGGGAAAAACCAGGCAACAGGCTGTTAACCCTAGCCTGGAGACTGCGGACGAGACAGGCGCCAGAGGGGACAGCTGAACACAGCCGCGCCGGCGGAAGGGGCGTATGCTGGCGTTGTTGCATGACCAAGCCTCCATTTAAAAAAAAACCACCCAGAGGGGTTGAGGCAGAGAAGGCTGACACGATTGGCAGATGTCATGAACGTGCAGGGGCACCCTCAACCGGTGAACCCTGGAGTTGACACTGCTCCAACACACCAGGGAATCAACCACCTTGGTGTTACCCAATGCGGCGGTTGTTCCTATAACCACTCAAGAAAAAACTCCAAAACACACCTGCGAGTATACACCGGCTATACCGCAGTACAAGTGTTTCAGTTTTCAAAAAGGGTTAACCCAGGCCTACGGGTCGACGAAACATTACTTCGGACCGGGCCTGGCGATACGGGAAGCACAGGGCCACCAGAGGAGGTCAAAGACCACCCCAACAGGCCCCTCTTCGCCATGCGTGAGAGAAGAGCGAAAAAGAATGGAGAACCAGCCCCAAGCACACCGTACTAGGTATTCCCAGGAGGTCTCCCAACCAAGTACTAACCAGGACCAACCTGTGTAGCGGCCGAGATCCGACGAGATCGAGCGTGTACAGGTTGGCATGGCCGTAAGCCATTACGACAGTGCTGAGTAAAAAATGTACCCAACCAGGGTCTCCATAGCGCTTAACCCTGTGACACCGGGACCGACCTGGCATTTTTCCCCCTGAAAAAAGCCCAAGTCCCTCAGGGTACCAGAACGGCAGATCTGTATCCCCGGCGGACAACGGGTTCAACTGATCCGGACCAGCGTGACCAGAACCAGTCCCGTGCCCTAACCACGCCGACATGCCTACTCCAGGAGAAAGGGCAGATATGCGTGTTGATCTTAACATGAAAAGAAGGCGCCACCCAGACGTTCGGGCGAACCGCGCCCGGTGGCCCACCCCCAGGGCGTGAGACCCCTCTACATATGTTCAGATCCATTCCGTTATCATCCCCCAGACATGAACGAGAATCCGTCGATAACCAACCCAGGTCGTGGGATGTGGTCGTCGGAAGAGGAAAAACCTCCATCCCAGTTGCTTTATAAAAACGCCGTTTTAACCTCAAGCAACCAAGGCGTGCCAGTCAGTCGCCTGTTTACAGCGAGCTAGCACTATACGTGCGTCGGGACACACCCACATCAATGAACAGGCTATTTAGACCTGTCATTGAATCCCCAAGGCGCCCAGGGGAACGACAAGAGGGGTGTGACACTTCCTAACTCCAACTCTTTTTTAATAGAAAAGAAGGAAGCACCAACAGTATGTATCCCAGTCTACACAGCCGGGGGTAAAAATTGTTCACATTTTTACATCCCACCACCCTCCCATAGGAAGGAGACGGGAATCCCCAGAGAGACTTCCCACGCGAGCTGTACAGATTGAAAAGAATATATTGCACCTTGAGCCATGTAAAAAATTGGTTTTAGGGCTCTCCGGGGAAGAGGCACTGAACCCATACACACTCAATAATCGAATTGAATCGAATACATACACAATAGAATAGGACACCTTCTAGAGGGTCCACTCACCTTGACAATCTGAGGAGGAGGCTCTGTACTCTGAAGGAGGCTCCCTCACATGGAAGGAGGAGTCCGAACTCACAGAAGGCCCGAATAGGCGCTTGGTGAGGAGGAGCCCTGACCACCCCCCGAAAACAGATCCATCACACGGACCTGAACAGCACACGGAAGTCCTACCAACAGAGACGCGCACGGTGACGTACTCTATGGCGGGGGAATTTCTGCGGTGCACACGCCCAATATTCCAGGCCGTGGGACCAGGAAACTCACCCCCCCCCCTCACCCCGTAACGTGCCGAACCGCAACGTGACAGGAACCTTGAAGGACAGGGGGTGTACCCCTGACCAACAGAAAAAAGGGGGAGAGGAAAGGTTACCAGTTCACCCCTTTACGACCCCACACCCATGATACGATGTAATGACAAAAAGAGAGTATGACACAGTCATAGTCAGCTCTATGAAGCGTTTGACAGCTTCACACAGCGCATGAGCTAACCTGCTATCTGATTTTTACTAAGGAAAAAACACAGAATAGAGAGGGCTCTCTAAGAGCCCCGGTCCAAACTTACACATGTGCTTCTGTGGCCAATCCAACCCAGTTGTAGGTCGCATGACACACACAACCCATCATCACCTACAAAAAATGGCAAAAACACTCTACAGAGGAACGCCGTTTTTCATAATGAGAGAATACATAATTCTCGATTAGTATCGGCCACAGGCCTTGCTAAGCACACACGAAAGCGACCAACAATCTTTTCTCTTAGGAAAATAAAGGTTCTCCAGCAGATTTAGCACAACCTCAGCAATCAAGCTAAGGGTTACATCGTATCCCTACCACACATTGACACAATGTAGTGCAACAACATGTCCACTCTGATAGGAGGATGAAGAAGTCCCCAGGGAACCGGGGGGAAAAACACAATCCTCCTACTTTACCCTTAATACGGCCAGTTAAAACAGGAAAACCTGTCAATATGTGAACACACTGTTTATTGTCATTACAGGCTGAGAAAAGAACCATTCTTTACTCATTTGTCACTAAGCATAGCTTCATAGGTTAGTCAACCCCGTGAGTACACGGTACATATAAACACACATGATGTTTCTCACACAACAACCAGATCATTTTCACATCTGTAACAACAACCCGATTTGCACGGAGAAGCTAATTACCAGTGACAAGACAATTCACACATAACTCGCGTCGTATCCTAAATGTATTGCAGCAACACACGTTTTTGGAAAACATCGTTATTTACAAAACATTTAGAAGGTAAAGCCAGAAGACGTGTATAAGGTCTGGCCAAACCTTGTCCTACCCGGAGCGTAGATCAACGAAGTGCAGTCTCAAGACACCGTAGTAAACACAGCCGTCCTGTGTTGCCGACCCGGCCAGCGTCGCCGCTCCAACCCGTCGCTACGGTCCCCTTTGTTCACGCAATCCTTGCCGTCCTGGCTCAGGGCAGGGTCGAGGAACATCCCCTGTCAAAGATGACGTCGTAGTCAAGAGTGTAAAACATGTTATAATCAAAGCACGTTCAACAGAGTAGCATTAAGCTAACGGCCGCCCTAACCGTCGGACGCTACCGCCCCCGCCCGCGAGATGCCGAGCGAACGGCGCTCGCGACCAGAGAGTAGCTTCGAATCCCCCCCGCCTCTCCCCGTGAGGGAGAGGAGAGTCGGGAACCGCGGCGGCGCGCGAGGTGCCGGAGCCACCCCGCGCTGGACCTAGGCCGATAGCAGCAAGCTAATGTTCCCCAGCCTAACCTAGTAGGCCACCTAGTGATCACAGCAGGCCAGCGCCGCAGCTAACAGCTGACTGGCTAACAGTAGGCCACCACTAGCACGTAAGCTAAGCAGCTATCACCTGAACGTGTACACAATGATATAACACTCACCCAGACAGGCCGCCGTTCTGAAACCCTCCTCACTTTTTAAGAGAAAAGAGAAACAAGATGTTAACACAGTTTTACAACGGTGATTTTACCACACCCAACGGAGCCAGCACAATACCCAACTGGCCTGTGTAGCTGACTTAGAACACAGATCTTCCGCTATCGAACATCTATGCCCATATCTCCTCGTGAAGGAATACTCTCATTTGGATATGAAAGAAGGGGCTACACGGTGACAGAGAGATATCCACTCGTCCAGAAAACACAGGGATCACCAGTGTTAATGGTCGCGGCCCACTAGTTAAAACTATAATGGGCTTCAGACCAAGGTCTTCTGTCGCCTAAGAGGCTGAACAAAGGACCCTAGCCTGGGGCCGGTTTTCATAAACATTGTCAATTAGCCCCCATAGCACTAACAGACAAGTGGAGCCTGCCAGCAAAACATAACTCACCAAACCTGGAACCCACCGCTTCTCACAACAGCGGCGCATCCTACAGCCCAGCTGTGTCTTTACCGCAACCAGCACACAGCAAGGAATGCAGTTGGAAAAGCATGTAGCGGCGCGAACTCCCAATACGAAAACCGGTGGAGGATTTTTAGAATGATCATCATCTTCTAGACACTCCAGTACGAAGACAATATCGCTGTATTTCCTCGAAAATAGTGAGAGAGAAAATAAAGATATGATGTCAACGTATCCTTGCTTTCCAACTCTTCTCCTACCATCACATCACTTCAAGTGTGGGGATCTACCGAGGCACTTCCTTGTGGTGAAAGCGAGAAGGAGGCGAGTGGGTGGCCCCACCCCTGCTTATATGGGTAAGCTGATAGGGGTGTGGTCAGACAAATATTGGGATTAAAGGTACATTGTGGTCTTTATTCAGTGCATGTGCACGTGTGCGAGGACAGTGCAGAGAGTGACGCCGAGCGAGAGCTAATACGATACAGAACTTGATAAAGAAACTAAAAGAATTAGAGAAAGAACACCAAAGCTCAAAGAACCAAAAGACACTTAGACAGGTAAAGGAAGTTAGAGGAAAGATAAACAAAGAACTGCTGACAGAAATAGAGAAGAAAGCTAGATACATGAAACAGACATACTATGAAGGAGGACCGAGAGCGACCAGACTTTTAACTATACGAATCAGGACACAACAAAAACTGAACACAATACACACAATAAGGGACACGAACACAAACAAAATACTAAGAACACCAGCTGAAATAGAGAAGACATTTGAAGAATACTATAAGAAACTATACACACAACCGATAGCGGCAGGAGAAGAGGAGATAGAGACATTTTTTGAAAAAGTTGATCTACAGTACCATCGATAGGGAAGGAACAGAACGAAATATTAAACGCTGAGATTACAGAACAGGAAGTGGGGAATGCGATCAGTAAAGCAAAGAGCAGTAAGTCACTGGGTAGCGACGGATTCCCCTCTGAATTCAACAAAACATTTAGACAGGAACTGAGTCCCATATTAGAAGCAGCATTCAGACACACGATGAAAGAAGGCACAATGCCACCTTCATGGAAAGAAGCCATAATTACTACAATTCCAAAAGAAGGGAAAGATAGAGAACTATGTAGCAGTTTCAGACCTGTGTCCATACTTAATGTAGATTACAAGATGTATACATCAATAATATCCAAAAGATTTGAGACATTTATGACAGATATTATAGACGAAGACCAGACCGGATTCATTAAAGGAAGACAGACACAGGATAACATAAGGAAGACAGTGCAGATGGTAGAGGAGATACAAAAGGAAGGAGGAAGTGCAGTATTAGTTAGCCTAGATGCAGAAAAAGCATTTGACAGTGTAAGCTGGATATTTCTATATAAAGTATTGGAGAAATTTGGATTAGACAAAAACGCTATGAAAACAATTAGGGCATTATATCAAGAACCGACGGCAAGGATTAACGTAAATGGTAGTCTGCCGGACCGGATTAAACTATAGAGAGAGCTACCAGACAGGGTTGTTGTCTTTCGCTGACGCTCTTCGATGTATTCATCGAACCACTGGCTCAACTAATTAGACAGACCAAAGACATCAAAGGGGTGGAGATAAGGGGAACAGAACATAAATTGGGACTGTTCGCAGGCGACGTGATAGTATATATGAGACAACCAGACACAAGCTTTCCGACACTGATGGATTTACTGACAGAATATGGATATTACTCAGGGACTCAATGTGACGAAGACACAGACTTTAGCACTGAACTACACTCCAACAATAGAGATCAAAGAAAAATACTAAATTAAATGGGACATGGACAGGATCTAGTATTTAGGGGTGAACATTACAAGAGGGGTGGAGGGATTATACGAGGCAAACTATACACAGATTAATCAGAAAATCAAGAGAGACCTAGAAAGATGGACAGTAATGCCCCTAGATTTCAGCTCAAGGATCAAAATCATTAAGATGAACATATTACCAAGGTTATTATACCTATTTCAGTCTTTACCTATATTAATACCACAACAACTATTCAGGGAATGGGATAGACAGATATCAAGATTCATTTGAGGGGGGGAAAGACCAAGGATCAGATATGTGACTCAACAACTACCAAAGGAGAAAGGAGGAATGGCAGTACCCAGTTTAGAAGGCTATTGCTATGCAGCACAGTTTAGGACAGTAGCATGCCGGTGCAATGTGAATTATGAAGCCAAATGGAAAGATATAGAAACCAAAAGAGAGGGATTCAAAGTGCAGGCACTAATAGGAGATAGGGAGCTGTTCAGAAGACAGGAACAACTACTAGACCCAATTACCAAATTCACTATAAACATATGGAACACAATAGTAAAGAGATACAAGCTAGACAAATGATCCAAGATACTGGGATGGATAACACACTGCAACAAATTCAAACCAGGGATATACGACCATGGGTTCAAAAGATGGGGAGGGGGGGGGGGGTAACAGCAATATGTACAATGATAGAAGGAGGGGAGATGCAGACTCTACAAAAATTGAAAGAAATATTCGGACTAGAGAATAGAGACCACTTTAGATATTTACAGATTAGAGATTACTATAACAAGGAAATAAAACAAGACAGAGACAAAGAACAGAATGGGGTAATTAAGATAATGGTAAAATCATATGAAGGAAGCGGAGGGTTATATCAGCACTATATCAGGCAATAATGGACAGTAAGGGAATTACAACCTTGTATATAAAAGAAAAGTGGGAGAAAGAGTTAGAAATAGAGATAACAGAGGAGGAATGGTATAACACATGTAAGATACAACAATCAACCACAGGATCAAGGATATGGAGGGAGTTTGGGTGGAAAAACATAATTTGATTATTTTATAACACCAGAAATACACCTGCACAGAAACCATGTTGGAGAAAATGTGGACAAGAAGTAGCGAACCACACACACATATTCTGGGGATGTCAGAAAATAAATGAAATAGTAGGATACGAAATACCCCAGGCAGGCCAAGTATTGTATCTGGGGAACCTATCACAGGAAGGAATTCAGGGGGAAGACAAATACTTGATTAAGATACTATTAGTAGCAGCCAAGAAAGCTTTGACTAAACTGTGGTACAGAGTAGAAGCACCGACGAATGAACAGAGATAATAGAGGGGATACAAGAAATGGAGAGAATCACACATATGCTGAGGCTGCAAGAGGAGAAATTTGAGTCAAAATGGGAAAAATGGGAGGAATATAGGAAGAAAAGGAACGACATCACAGAAGAATGAAAAGGAAACAAGAAAATAAATGTAAATGTAAATAAACAATGTAAATATAGAATGGACCGAAGGACCCATGTCACCCTTTTTTCTTTTCTCATTTTTGTCTATTTGTTTTTTATTTTTATTTCTTTTTGATATTATGTCTTTATAGTTTTGTATGTTGAAATGTATTGTCTATGTTGTTGAAAAAATTAAAAAAAAATGTATGTAAGTTAAAAATAACGTGATACAGATTTTTTTTTTCTGTTTCTGGTGTGGCAGCAATACGTTTCCGTACATACAGTATCAGTAACAGGAGTCTTCAATAACATTGAATGGTGATTAATTTGGTGAATACATTTGTTCTTGTGTAGCTCAACCTTAAGTCTACTTAATACATGTTGTTTTGCTGAGAAAGACCGCTCATCACTGCATCGTTTATACAACTTGGTTTAATCCAAAAGTCTTTGTATGGAAGATTTGTATGATGAAATTAGACATTCCCAGAATGTCTTGTTATATTTCATTGGCTATGCTGTCTGCTTCGCACTATGGGAATACACTCGGCACCTAATGCGCGTCAACTGAAAACTTCTCACATGCACCTTTCATCTGCCCGACCACGCCGGACTGGGGAAATAATTCATACCGGGAGATATAGCGCGAAATATAGCCCCAATCAGGCCACTTTTTAAGTGGGGGGTCTGGGGGTTAAAAAGTGGGGGTTTTAGTTACAAAGACTTAATTTCCTGCATTCTGGTGAATTTTAGTGCATGTGAATCACAAATTAATGAGCCAACAATTGCTTAGTACAATGTACTGTTATGAACCTCAAATAAAACTGTTGTGGCACTAGCAATGGTACTCTCTCCACCTTCAAAAAGAAAAAAGCAAGAGCACAACATATTTTTCTATTTACTATTATAATACAGTTAACCACTCTCTCCACAAGTCAAGTCAAGTCAAGAGTTTTAATTGTCACGGCATACAGGTATACAATGAAATGCGGGTGGTCTCGCCCGCAACGATGTGCAATACAGTGGTACAACATATAATAGAATCAAAAAATAAAAAAACAACATTGTGCAGTGAACAGGTAACAGGTAACATGGAGTGACATCTCGGTATCTGTACATAGTTATTTACAGAGCATATGGGACATGCTAGTTAGCTTTGGTAGTGCAATACACTGTTCCTGTTATTCTAATTTAAAGTGTCCTTTCCTTTTGGCCATAAGTGTGCGTGTGTGCGACATGAGTGTGTGCCTGCTCATGTTAAAGTGTTAAGTGGCTGCTCGTGTGTGAGCGTGCACAGCGTGCGTGTCGTGTGTGTGTTCATGTGTGCTTGTGTGTGGATAGTTCAATGTTCTGAGCACTCAATGTTCATTGTTCAGGGCTCTGATGGCCTGGGGGAAGAAGCTGAGCCTAAGCCGCTCTGTCCTAGTAGCTGGGGTTCGCAGGCGTCTGCCTGACCTCAGCAGCTGGAACAGGCTGTTATTGGGGTGGTGAGGGTCTTTCATTATCCTGCAGGCTCTGGATTTGCACCTCTTGTTGTATAGAACCTGCAGGGGGGGTAGTGCAATACCCGTGGTACGCTCGGCTGAGCGCACCACTCTCTGTAGGGCCTTCTTGTCCTGTGCCGTGCTGTTTCCATACCAGGCAGTGATGTTTCCGGTCAGGATGCTCTCTACAGCTCCTGAGTAGAAGGACTGGAGTATCTTCCCCGATACTCTGAACTTCCTTAACTGTCTCAGGTGGTAGAGGCGCTGTTTCGCCTTCTTTACTACTGTGTCTATGTGTGTTGACCATGTCAGGTCCTCTGAGATGTGGACCCCCAGGTACTTAAAGCTGCTCACCCTGTCCACGGTAGCCCCGTTAATCATCAGTGGTGTGTGCGTCTCCTGCTGTCCTCTCCTATAATCCACGATCAGCTCCTTGGTTTTACCAATGTTCAGGAGCAGGCTGTTGTCCTGGCACCAGCGTTCCAGTACCTCAACCTCCTCCCGGTAGGCCTTCTCGTCGTTGTCCGAGATCAGCCCCACCACCACCGTGTCGTCTGCGAACTTCACTATGGAGTTGGAGCTGAACTTGGCCACACAATCGTGTGTGTAGAGCAGTGATGGGAATAACGGCGCTATAAGTAATGACGTTACTAACGGCATTCGTTTTTTCAGTAACTAGTAATCTAACGGATTACTCTTCCAATCTCAATAACGCCATTACCGTTACTGCAAATAAATGCGGCGCGTTACTATGAATGAACCAGTTTCTTTCATCAGACAGATATCTGCGCTGAGGGGCAATATGTTCTTCCTTGTTTAGTGCGCAAATTCTCCACTCATCTCCTCTGCAAGCACTGCTCCACTGTGTGTGTCTGTCTACTCTGGTCCAATCACATTCAGCTTCCCGTCAGCGTGTCTCCCCCCCACCCACATTCTGCGAATCAGAGCAGAGTAGGGCGGGTCTTCACGGAATGCATGTTGTCTTTCAGAGGGGCCGAGTCAGAGCGAGTTGACAGCGCATCGACAGGTTGTCTAATCTGCGTGTACTGTAGCTAGTAACCTCATTCCCAGTTGTATCCCCGTGAGATAAATGTAGCTAGTAGCCTAGTTTCGCCAGCATGCAGTTAGTAGAAAAATGTGGCATGTTCAAAGAAAGTAAAAGAAAAGTCGACAGTGAAAATCGCTGCAATTCAAAGCTGCATGGACTAAAACATGCGTGCATGCATCCTCCCAGCACCAAGAAACGGTAGCTCTTGTGAAGAGTGGCAATATGAAACGCCACTATGAAACAAAACAGTTATTTTGATGCAGCCTTTCCTCAGAATTCAGTGCTAAGAACCACAAAAATAAATGGAATGAAATCATATCAAGCTGCAAGCAGAATTATTGTTAAAAAAATGCACATGCATTTCCATAGCTGTGGATGAGTCCACTGACACCACTGAAAATACTCAGTTGCTGGTGTTTGTGAGGTTTTAGTGAGTTTGTTTGTGAGAAGATTGGATCAGTTGTACTTTTTTTTGGAATACTTTAAACCCTTTTTTTGTGGAATATTTGATGCGGCCCAGCCTCACCCAGACTCTACCTCCAGCGGCCCCCAGGTAAATTGAGTTTGAGACCCCTGGTTTAGAATGATTCGATTAGATTCTTATATCTGTATGTTGTGTATGTCATAAATGTCATTGTTATGGTTTGTAACCGACCCCAATCGCACAACACAAGACAGGTATGATGGTTTGCCAAGAAACAGATATTTATTGAGAACAGGGAAAAAGGGCACTGTCCCTTTAAGGGAGAAAACACAAAACACTGGAAACACATGAGGGGAAGGTAAAGTGCCTTTAAGAGGCGGGCAGGAAAAGGAAACACTAAGGGAAGGTGTAAGGGAACGCCTAGGGGAACATTAAAGGAACGCTAGGGGAAGGTTAAAGGAACAGAGGAACTAGAGACTAGAAGATGTCGGGACAAGGAGAGCTAGGGAACAGGAGAAACGGGGACTAGGGGAACTAGGGACAAGGAACTAGGTGGAACTAGAAGGGGAGAACTTGGGACCAGGAACTAGGTGGAACTAGAAAGGGGAGAACTAGGGAACAGAGGGGACTGAGGCCCGCGGAGGCGGGCTGGGGAACCGGGAGGAACTGGGGACAGAGGACCGCGGAGGCGGGCTGGGGACAGGGAGGAACTGGGGACTGGTGGGAAAACATCTGGGCCGCTCTGCAGAACAGAGGAGAGGGTTAATATTCAAAGGGAACAAACAGAGCAGATGCAGAACAGTCCAAATAACAAAGTAACAAAGTAAATACTATCTTCGTGTGAACAAACACACAGTGGGAGATGAAATGTCCAAAATAATATCCACGAGAGAACAAAACAGAGTGGGAGATGAAATGTCCAAACTAATAACTAAGAGAGAACTAACGGAGGCAATACGCTGGGTGAGTGACATCACAATCAAAACTCACCCAGGCGTATGCGTAATGGTACAGGAACAGCAGCGGGACGAGGGCAAGGGGCATTACGCTGAGTGAGTGACATCACAATCAAAACTCACCCAGGCGTATGCGTAAAGGTACAGGGACAGCAGCGGGAACGGGGGCAAGAGGCATTACGCTGAGTGAGTGACATCACAATCAAAACTCACCCAGGCGTATGCGTAAAGGTACAGGGACAGCAGCGGGAACGGGGGCAAGGGCACTACGCTGAGTGAGTGACATCACAATCAAAACTCACCCAGGCGTATGCGTAAAGGTACAGGGACAGCAGCGGGAACGGGGGCAAGGGCACTACGCTGAGTGAGTGACATCACAATCAAAACTCACCCAGGCGTATGCGTAAAGGTACAGGGACAGCAGCGGGAACGGGGGCAAGGGCACTACGCTGAGTGAGTGACATCACAATCAAAACTCACCCAGGCGTATGCGTAAAGGTACAGGAACAGCAGCGGGAACGGGGGCAAGGGCACTACGCTGGGTGAGTGACATCACAATCAAAACTCACCCAGGCGTAAGCGTAATGGTACAGGGACAGCAGCGGGGCGAGGGCATCGCCACCGGGTGGCTGGCTGTCCGAGCCGAGGGACAGAGTGCTGGAACAGTGGCGGTGGCGAGGGTGTCGTCCACCGGGTAGCCGACTGTCGGAGCCGAGGAACAGAGTGCGCGCCACACCTTGGTGTGCGCGTCGGAACAGTGGCGGTGGCGAGGGTGTCGTCCACCGGGTAGCCGCTGTCGGAGCCGAGGAACAGAGTGCGCGCCACACCTTGGTGTGCGCGTCGGAACAGTGGCGGTGGCGAGGGTGTCGTCCACCGGGTAGCCGCTGTCGGAGCCGAGGAACAGAGTGCGCGCCACACCTTGGTGTGCGCGTCGGAACAGTGGCGGTGGCGAGGGTGTCGTCCACCGGGTAGCCGCTGTTGGAGCCGAGGAACAGAGTGCGCGCCACACCTTGGTGTGCGCGTCGGAACCGAGAGACGCATCTGGTGCGTCTGCGTGGAGGAGTGTGCCAAGCAGGAAGGTCTGGAAGATGCGCGTCTGTGCGCTGGTACGGAGGAGCGTGCCAAGCTCGAAGGTCTGGAAGATGCGCGTCTGTGCGCTGGTACGGAGGAGCGTGCCAAGCTCGAAGGTCTGGAAGATGCGCGTCTGTGCGCTGGTACGGAGGAGCGTGCCAAGCTCGAAGGTCTGAAGTGGAACACTGGAATACCTCCCGTAGAGGATTAGAGAGCGCAGTACAGTGTCTCCCTCCAGGCAAACGGCGGCAGGTGGCGAAGGCTTGAGCGCATCTGGCGCGCTGGTCTGGAGTGGAACACTGGAATACCTCCCGTAGAGAATTAGAGAGCGCAGTACAATGTCTCCCTCCAGGCAAACGGCGACAGGTGGCCAAAGCCCTTGAAGATGCGCGTTGCGCGCTGGTGACTGGAGAGCGTGCCAAGCCCTTGCAGATGCGCGTTGCGCGCTGGTGACTGGAGAGCGTGCCAAGCCCGAGGGTCCGGGAGATGCGCGTTGGTCTAGATGTGCGTCAGGACGAACAGCTGCGCAGGGGTCTGCAGTGGAACGCTGGGGTGCCTCCCGTGGAAGTTACAGGGAGCGCAGAACAGTCTCCTCCACAGGCTACGGCGACAGCAGACGAAGGCTGGAGCAAAACATCTCAAGGCTGGAGAAATCCATATACAGCATTGGTAGACCAGAGGATCTCCCGAAAGAGTCTAGATGTTAGAGAATATGACTCAGCATGAATACAACACGACCCCACGCCGAAACGAGGGGAAGAGCCCTGGTATTTAAAGCCCACAGGGGGACTAATTAGCCTGCCACCACAGGTGCGAGAGATAATAGAATATCAAACAGGTGTGGCCACTAAGGGTAAGGAACGAGAGGGTGGGGGCTAGAGAGAGTGAGTAGGGAATTCCTAACAGTAGGCTTAAAGAAGACAGAGAAAAGGTAGTGAGCAGCGGGCAAAACCTCACAGTATCCCCCCCTCCAACGGGAGCCACCCGGCGACCCAAAACAAATACAGACAGAGTGGCAGGGGGCAAAACAAGACAAAAACAAAGGCACTGGCCAAGCCAGCAGGGGAAGAACCACAAGAGTGGGGCTAGCAAAAAAAACAGGGCCGCCGAGGGGTAACTAGGGTAGTAGAGGGGCAACAGGAGGAAACGGCCTAGAGGAACCGGGTCTGGGGAACTGGGTCTAGAGAAACTGGCCTAGAGGAAACCGGGCCTAGAGGAACCGGGTCAGGAGGAACTGGGTCCAGAGAACTAGTCTAGAGGAACTGGTCTAGAGAACTGGCCTAGAGAACTGGCCAAGAGAACTGGCCTAGAGAACCGGTCTAGAGAACTGGTTTAGAGAACTGGCCTAGAGAACTGGTCTAGAGAACTGGTCTAGAGAACTGGTCTAGAGGAACTGAGGGGCAAGCAGGGTAGCTAAGGGGTAACCATGGTAGCACCGGGAAAGGGCTAGCAGAGGGAAAGTTAGCTGCCAGGGCACTGATAGCTACAGGGCCTATGCTAGCTGTACTGCTACATCAACATAGAGGCTGTGCAAGCTGCCGAGCTAGGCTAGCAGAGGGAAAGGGTAGCTGCCAGGGCACTGATAGCTACAGGGCCTATGCTAGCTGTACTGCTACATCAACATAGAGGCTGCGCTAGCTGCCGAGCTAGGCTAGCAGGGGGAAGGGGTAGCTGCCAAGGCACTGATAGCTACAGGGCCTATGCCAGCTGTACTGCTACATTAACATAGAGGCTGTGCTAACAGCCGGGGCCAAGCTAGCAGACCGGGGCCATGCAGATAGTAGAGGCCTAACAAGCTGCAGGGGGGTCAAACAGGGCTAACAGGGAAGCCAACAGGGCTAACAGGGGAGCTAACAGGCTAACAGGGGAGCTAAACTGGGCTAACAGGGAAGCCAACAGGGCTAACAGGGGAGCTAACAGGGGAGCTAGAGGGGAACTAGAGGGAACAAGAAAAAAAAAAGGCAAACTCAACATACACCATCTGTGCTGGCTGGGGTCGTCGATTTGGTGGGGTCGTACTGTTATGGTTTGTAACCGACCCCAATCGCACAACACAAGACAGGTATGATGGTTTGCCAAGAAACAGATATTTATTGAGAACAGGGAAAAAGGGCACTGTCCCTTTAAGGGAGAAAACACAAAACACTGGAAACACATGAGGGGAAGGTAAAGTGCCTTTAAGAGGCGGGCAGGAAAAGGAAACACTAAGGGAAGGTGTAAGGGAACGCCTAGGGGAACATTAAAGGAACGCTAGGGGAAGGTTAAAGGAACAGAGGAACTAGAGACTAGAAGATGTCGGGACAAGGAGAGCTAGGGAACAGGAGAAACGGGGACTAGGGGAACTAGGGACAAGGAACTAGGTGGAACTAGAAGGGGAGAACTTGGGACCAGGAACTAGGTGGAACTAGAAAGGGGAGAACTAGGGAACAGAGGGGACTGAGGCCCGCGGAGGCGGGCTGGGGAACCGGGAGGAACTGGGGACAGAGGACCGCGGAGGCGGGCTGGGGACAGGGAGGAACTGGGGACTGGTGGGAAAACATCTGGGCCGCTCTGCAGAACAGAGGAGAGGGTTAATATTCAAAGGGAACAAACAGAGCAGATGCAGAACAGTCCAAATAACAAAGTAACAAAGTAAATACTATCTTCGTGTGAACAAACACACAGTGGGAGATGAAATGTCCAAAATAATATCCACGAGAGAACAAAACAGAGTGGGAGATGAAATGTCCAAACTAATAACTAAGAGAGAACTAACGGAGGCAATACGCTGGGTGAGTGACATCACAATCAAAACTCACCCAGGCGTATGCGTAATGGTACAGGAACAGCAGCGGGACGAGGGCAAGGGGCATTACGCTGAGTGAGTGACATCACAATCAAAACTCACCCAGGCGTATGCGTAAAGGTACAGGGACAGCAGCGGGAACGGGGGCAAGAGGCATTACGCTGAGTGAGTGACATCACAATCAAAACTCACCCAGGCGTATGCGTAAAGGTACAGGGACAGCAGCGGGAACGGGGGCAAGGGCACTACGCTGAGTGAGTGACATCACAATCAAAACTCACCCAGGCGTATGCGTAAAGGTACAGGGACAGCAGCGGGAACGGGGGCAAGGGCACTACGCTGAGTGAGTGACATCACAATCAAAACTCACCCAGGCGTATGCGTAAAGGTACAGGGACAGCAGCGGGAACGGGGGCAAGGGCACTACGCTGAGTGAGTGACATCACAATCAAAACTCACCCAGGCGTATGCGTAAAGGTACAGGAACAGCAGCGGGAACGGGGGCAAGGGCACTACGCTGGGTGAGTGACATCACAATCAAAACTCACCCAGGCGTAAGCGTAATGGTACAGGGACAGCAGCGGGGCGAGGGCATCGCCACCGGGTGGCTGGCTGTCCGAGCCGAGGGACAGAGTGCTGGAACAGTGGCGGTGGCGAGGGTGTCGTCCACCGGGTAGCCGACTGTCGGAGCCGAGGAACAGAGTGCGCGCCACACCTTGGTGTGCGCGTCGGAACAGTGGCGGTGGCGAGGGTGTCGTCCACCGGGTAGCCGCTGTCGGAGCCGAGGAACAGAGTGCGCGCCACACCTTGGTGTGCGCGTCGGAACAGTGGCGGTGGCGAGGGTGTCGTCCACCGGGTAGCCGCTGTCGGAGCCGAGGAACAGAGTGCGCGCCACACCTTGGTGTGCGCGTCGGAACAGTGGCGGTGGCGAGGGTGTCGTCCACCGGGTAGCCGCTGTTGGAGCCGAGGAACAGAGTGCGCGCCACACCTTGGTGTGCGCGTCGGAACCGAGAGACGCATCTGGTGCGTCTGCGTGGAGGAGTGTGCCAAGCAGGAAGGTCTGGAAGATGCGCGTCTGTGCGCTGGTACGGAGGAGCGTGCCAAGCTCGAAGGTCTGGAAGATGCGCGTCTGTGCGCTGGTACGGAGGAGCGTGCCAAGCTCGAAGGTCTGGAAGATGCGCGTCTGTGCGCTGGTACGGAGGAGCGTGCCAAGCTCGAAGGTCTGAAGTGGAACACTGGAATACCTCCCGTAGAGGATTAGAGAGCGCAGTACAGTGTCTCCCTCCAGGCAAACGGCGGCAGGTGGCGAAGGCTTGAGCGCATCTGGCGCGCTGGTCTGGAGTGGAACACTGGAATACCTCCCGTAGAGAATTAGAGAGCGCAGTACAATGTCTCCCTCCAGGCAAACGGCGACAGGTGGCCAAAGCCCTTGAAGATGCGCGTTGCGCGCTGGTGACTGGAGAGCGTGCCAAGCCCTTGCAGATGCGCGTTGCGCGCTGGTGACTGGAGAGCGTGCCAAGCCCGAGGGTCCGGGAGATGCGCGTTGGTCTAGATGTGCGTCAGGACGAACAGCTGCGCAGGGGTCTGCAGTGGAACGCTGGGGTGCCTCCCGTGGAAGTTACAGGGAGCGCAGAACAGTCTCCTCCACAGGCTACGGCGACAGCAGACGAAGGCTGGAGCAAAACATCTCAAGGCTGGAGAAATCCATATACAGCATTGGTAGACCAGAGGATCTCCCGAAAGAGTCTAGATGTTAGAGAATATGACTCAGCATGAATACAACACGACCCCACGCCGAAACGAGGGGAAGAGCCCTGGTATTTAAAGCCCACAGGGGGACTAATTAGCCTGCCACCACAGGTGCGAGAGATAATAGAATATCAAACAGGTGTGGCCACTAAGGGTAAGGAACGAGAGGGTGGGGGCTAGAGAGAGTGAGTAGGGAATTCCTAACAGTAGGCTTAAAGAAGACAGAGAAAAGGTAGTGAGCAGCGGGCAAAACCTCACAGTCATGAATTGAAAATGGGGGACCCTGATGTAAACAAGACGAAAGTCTTTTTCTGATCTGCATCCCCTTAACAATTGTGTGTATTGAGCCGTACTGCTGTACCCATTCTGCATTCTGTTAATTAAAATGTTCAATCAATCAGTATATATTTGTTATTTATTTTTGGTATAGTGCATAATTTAATGTTGCCCAGTTGTGGCCTGTTGAGGGGCAATACATATAAAAAGTTCCAAAACATCTATTGTATTTGTATGATCCACTATATAAACATAGTAATTATAATATCTACATACATGGCATTTGATTGGAGGCTAGTCTCACGTTGTCCCACAGCAACATTAAAATAGTTTAGATTTGTGTATGTTGTTTATGTAAAAAAAAAAAATGAAAGTAACGCAATAGTTACTTTCTGAAGTAACTAGTTATTTTTATAATTTGTAACTGAGTAAGTAATTTAGTTACTTTTTGGAAGAAGTAACTAGTAACTGTAACTAGTTACTTTTTAAAAGTAACTTGCCCAACACTGGTGTAGAGTGAGTACAGCAGGGGGCTCAGAACACAGCCCTGGGGGGACCCGATGCTCAGGGTGGTGGTGTTGGAGGTCTGACCCCCCACCCTGACCGCCTGGGGTCTTTCGCTCAGAAAGTCCAGTACCCAGGCGCTCAGGGCGGAGCTCAGACCTAGCTCGATCAGCTTGTCCACCAGTCTGGTGGGGACTATGGTGTTGAACGCTGAGCTGTAGTCAATGAACAACAGTCTCACATAGCCCCCCTTCTGACGGTCAAGGGGCTAATAACCCTTGCCATAATTTCAGTGCGCCCCCTAACTTTTGATTGCAAGGTCTGACATTGACCCCCTTTTCAGGAGTTGACCTAGAGCCCACCAAGGTCATGCATATCAAATTTGGTCAATGTCAGACCTTGCAATACACTGTAAGGCACTGTAAGGCTACTGTCCTGCTTCACTTCCAGTGATGAAGCTAAGCTATGCTAACGGAGCGTCTATTCATAAAGCTAAAATGCACGCACAGAGACAAAAAAGGTATGTATCTTCTTGTCTAACTCCAGGGAAGATGTTAAATAAGCTAATTTCCCAAAATGTTGGAGTTCCCCTTTAAGGTGTTTCATACAAAATATAATCGATTCCACTATACCCCTGTAACGGGGTAGACTGTATCGGTACCTATGGCACAGTGAATCAGTCCAGATATTATACATTATTTTTACACAAACAGCATCTTTATTGCGTGAACGATGCAAAACTTTCAGGTAGAAATAAGACAAGTCGACAATGTAGCTATCAGCCACACCATCACTGAAACAATATGAATTGTTTTTGTTAGTAGCCTATGTAAAACCCTGCATAGTACTGGGGACTTTCGCACACACATCTGACACATCCTGAGTACATTTGGATAATTGAATGTGAATGATACATTCCTATCTCTGACTTCACAAGTCTGTCCAGGGTTAGTGATGTATAAAGGACCCCGCCCTGGATACATTCCTATCTGTGAACACTATAATCACGGTAAAACCTAACATTGCATTATTTTCATGGTTATAATGTATAAAATACATCTTTGTTTTAAGATGTTTCATGCTAAATGGTTCTTAAAATGAATTTCCTTCAATCATCGGAACTAGGATCAAACAACCTCGCCGGTAATACTGTGCATTTAGCTTTTTTTCTGCAAAATTATTATGAATTATAATATTGTATCAACAACTTTCATAACGGTTTTATATTACTTTCATACATGTTAGCCATACTACACACTAACTATGGTGAGTGAGTTAAAATGTATTTGTCTTAGAACTGTTATCTTTGAGCTGTTTGAATATCTCCTATCGTGTGTAACTGTAGGATTTAATGCATATCGAAATATTGAGAGCATAAAACTCAGGGGGGCTAAAAAACTAGACGCTACAAAGTCATTCATAAATGTATAATATACCTTAGAACAGGTTAAAGAAAATACCTTTGGGGCTTGAACGTACTAAAAATACATTTGTAATGTTTTTACCTTATCAGTGTGTAAACGTCTATTTTAACTGTATCGGTCAGTTTCATGGTTTTAGATGTTTATTTTAAGTGTATCATTGACACTCAACCAATAAACAAAAAAAATCCGAATTCACTAGGATTATGTGATATGATGTTCTTTACATTTACCATAGTTTCTGCTAAATATCCTGTAATATGTTTTTACATTTAGCAAAAATATAAATACACACTGTCTATAGTAGATACAAAAAAGATTTTGTAATACACTGTTTAGAACAATGCTGTTTGCAAATAGTCTGTTTTACTTATGTAGCACATTAGAGTTGCATTCTTGCATGACAATTGGTATACTTTTTTACCAGGTAGTCATTTGAGACCATAGATCCCTTTTTTTCCCGAGCTAGACCTGGTCCAAATGACAGATAAAACATAACCAAACACCTAAAAATACACAAAAAGCAGATTGATAAAAAATGAAGACAGGCAAACGAGCCTAATCACTGTAATTACAACATCAAACTGCTTGTCTTACAAAGTAGGGATGTGTCATGGGGGTGATATATGTCAACCCCTTGACAAATTAACATTATCCTCCCATGGAGTCTATTGATTCAATCTAGTAAAAATCTACCTGTTTCATGATTTTAGATGTCTATTTTAAGTGTATCATTGACACTCAACCAATAAACAGAAAATTCAGAATTCAATAGGAGTATGTGTTATCATATAAGGAAGAATAACACTATGCAACAACCATCTAATGCACTCACAACACACACATCCAAACGCATTCACTCACTTTAAACTAACAACCCAATGCAGCACCCACTCTCCACACTTTAGAATACCTAAACACAGTTTATATTTATTGGTATTGGATTTGCACTACACCCCATACCTTTGTACACCTTACTGTAAATTATGCCTAAATTGTACCTCACCTTCATTTCTGCTTTGTACTATATATTATTGTATATTAGTATTGCATAGTATATTGTATGGTAACTCATTTACTTCTATTCTGCACCGAACATTGTGTCTACGTGACTTCTAGTTGTACATGCTATACTATTTTATTTCATAAAATAACAGAAAGCGTAACAGAAAGAAACATTTTGTATAAAAGTATTCTGTACTTCTGTATGACAAGTAATAAAGAAACTTGAAACTCATGTTTTTACATGCACCAAAGTACATTTACCATAGTTTCTGCTAAATATCCTGCAATATGTTTTCAGGTGAGAATGATATAATTGCATATTGTCTACATTAGATACAAAGATTTATGCCTTGCATTGTTTAGAACAATGCTGTATGCAAATATTATGTCTGATTTACTCATGTGTACCACAATATAGTTCCAATTCTTTCACGAAAGTTGTTTACCAAGTAGTCATTTGAGATCATCGACCCCTCTTTTAGCTAGACCTGGTTCCATATGACTGCAACAGCAAAGACCTTAAAATACACATTTTCTGAACATTACATTTGAGGTACAGCAAACTATATTGAATGGGTTTTTCGGGGTAAAAAAAAAAGAGGATGGATGGTATTGACGTACTATAGTTTAAATGTTTTTGAAAGTCCACTACAGATATAGCTAGCATAGAAGGTCTAGCTAGCATAGAAGGCCTTTTAGCCAAACTCTGTGCTATTTCAGGATACTGTGACATATAAATAGGGTTAGATGTGTTGGTAAGGTTTCAACCATAGTAAAAGGGTATTTGACCTATAAATGTATGCCTAGCATTGATACAGACACTATGGACATTCAGGCCTTGAGGTGATCTATATCCAAAAATAAGTCTTAATTAAAGACAGATGAAATACCCCTATTGAAACAGTTAAAGCAGCTTACAGATACACCCTTACAAGTTATCACAAACACTGGTGTATCTGCAATCTGGTATGTCCTAAATGTCTGGATGTAGCATTACTGTCTATCTGTATGCCATATAGACCCTGATTAATTGAAAATGGGGCACTCTGATGTAAACAAGACTAAAGTCTTTCTCTGATCTGCAACCTCTTAACCTCGTCAAAGACTCATTTTCCAGTCAACAATGTATTAGTTTTACGAAGTAAGAAATAATAACTACAACTTATCTGTAAGCACCGTGTCCCAAACTGTCAAATAGTTGGTATTACAACATTTACATTTAGTCATTTAGCTGACGCTTTTATCCAAATTATAATTATAATACAACTCTGTCAGCTGTGTAACAATATTCATCAAAGTGTTGCATGTTATAGTGTAGGTTAGTTTATTAGGACAAATGTATGTTTAGGGGGATAGGGTTAAGAAAAAATACATTGTCTTCACAAGAAATGTATGTGAACCCATCCATTGTGTGAACAAAAAAATATGCTATGAGTATAATGTTCTACAGAGTTTTACTCTGAGTCTGCATGTCCCTTTAATCTTCACGCCCCCATGCGGTGTTTTGACACCTAACAGGGCCCCTGTTCACACCACCGAACAGAGACACAGAGCCTCACAGACAGATATTTTCAGCACAGCTCTTTAAGCTATCATATCTTTAACTTTTATACCTAATCATATCTTTAAGTGTAATAATTAATGTGAATAATACAAAACACTGTAATGCATCCTTTTTTTAAATAATCTATTTTAAATAAAACGCTTCACAGGACCGTATTAACAATACATTCAAACCCTAGACCCCTGCAGGCTAATGAAATGGTTCACTTTGACACCCAAAGATCACTAAGGGAATACATTTTTTCTGAACATATACACTTATTCTGAAACTTTTTTCAGTGTCTAAAGATTATGTCTTTATCCAAGAAACTAAAATATAGACACATTACATCAATATAACAAAAAATAAACACACACACACTACATACATAGATACTTATTGTGGTTAGTTAGAACCCCTGTTTACAAGTTATCACTCTTTTTTCAAACAACATCAGCCTATTATTCACTTACATTTGTATTTTCTTTTATTTAGACTTTTGCTTAAACACACTCTTCCATATGAAACTAAAATATAGGCACATTACATTTGTAATTTTCTGAACACAATTGTCTAAAGATTGTGACATTGTATTTTCTTAAAAAATATCCCCTAACATGCATTTGGCTTTATCCACGAATAGACACAAACATGCACATACACGCATAGCCACACCTTGTGGGCTGCGAGTTTTTTCTGCAGAAAGGAGAAGTAAGACATGTCGTAAATCTTTTGGAAATGACAGAAGCTGCATACAGTAGTTTCAGGCTTCCCTATTCGCTATCGTCATTCTCCCTCTACTATGACAGCGAAGGGGGCTGTCACTTCAGAATTTCAGAGAAGCACTTCCGGTTTTAGCACAACATGTAGTGCACGCATTTTGCAATTGCTCCGCTCCCACCAACGCTAATTTCGTTTAAAAACATTATTTGGACAGTAAAGAAAGAGAATAGACCACATCGTATGTATTGTTAAGACCCTCTACTAACCATATCAAAAGACAAAATGGTTAGAGGTAGAAAGACGACAGAGAAAATAACTACGGCAACTTCAACGGCGCAGGACGTAACAAAACGAGGAAGACACGTCCTAACCGTCGCTGGTTCTGAGCCGACGGCGACAAGCTCCGAGGAGGAGAAGGAAGAGGACAATTTACCGGGATCATCGATTACGGTCCCCGAAAGAGAGTTAATAGAGACCAACATAACAGAAGGTACAGAATCAAGCTCCGTGAAAGCGAGAGCAGCCAGATATATGGATTCCAACGTCACTGCATCTATGCCGCCAACTGAAGAAAGCAGTACTACCACTTCACTCGACTTCAACACCACCACTCCACCCGACTTCAACTCTCTGACTATCCTGATAAAAGAACTGATGGTCGCTGATAAAGAACAGATGGTAGCTTTCAAAGCACACGTTGAACACATCGATACTAAATTCGAACAGGTTATGAGAGCGATCGCCGATCAGTCCTTGCGAATCACGACAGTGGAGAACACGGTGAAAGAAATTACACATGCAGTCAAGGCGAACGAAGGTAGCATGACAGAGATGGGAGAAGATATGGAAAAAGTGAAAGAAGAACTCCGGAGAGAAATAAAAGAGCTTAAAAAAGAAGCGATGGAGAGGCAACTAGAAACCCAACGTTACCACAGGCGGAATAACATCCGCATTGTGGGGCTTGATGAAGCAGTGAACTGCGAAGATACCAACTTTCCAATAGTGTTATCAACGATTTTGGATAACACCGATCCAAACAAAGTGCCAGAAGTGGAACAAGTTTACAGAATCGGTTCCCAGGGGCAAAGTATCAACGGGCCGAGAGTCATCATTGTCACTCTGCGGAAAACTACAACAAGGGATGACATCATCAAATATGCTCGCAACCAACGTGGGAAACTGAAGTATGGTGATAAACCAATATTTATCTACGAAGATTTGAGCAAAGAGGCCATCATCCGACGTCTACCATACAAAGATGTGATGCAAAAGCTGTACAAAGCCGGCTACAAGCCAAGGCTATCATATCCGGCGCTGTTATCATTCTTGGGCAATAACGGCCGCAGGTCAGGTCCATATACACCTATTGAAGCTGAGGATTTCCTGAATCAAAATGGAGCAAATAACCCAAAGCATGACGAAAATGCCGGAAACAGTTAAGCCTCTCTCTCAATATATACCAGTGTTGGAATGACTTTATTGTGTTCATCAATAAAGTCATTCCACCAGTGTTGGAATGACTTTGTTGTGTTCATCAAAGTAGCAAACGATATGCAAGCCGTCTATAACAAAGTGTACTGTGTATAATACGATTCATAATACATTATAATTTCAGTCTCTGGTCTCTGAGGGGACAAATAAATATCATTGCAAAAAGATCTATCTGGAATATTCTGGGTTTATCGCTCAAATGCCCTGGGTCTCTTAGATCATTCTGGAAAGTAAAAAAGTCTAGGCACTAGTATATTCTACAACCTTCTAGAATATAAGGCACCATGACAACGAAGCATACAACTCTAACAATAACATTCGGTGTGTATACACATAGCAGATAATAAATTAAATGAAGTTCAATCAGTCCTTAATAATACTTTAAAAATTAACCACACATAAACGTATGAACACGGCAAGGTTATTCTAACAATTTAAGTAATCACTCCATTAAAGGCACATTGAAGCGCTAAAAGGCGCTGCTTTTCTATCTTATCTAATCAGTTAAATCGGTTCTAGTGGCTTCTCAACGTTGATAATTATTTATCTCTTATTCCTTATCTATATCTTTCCATTGATTTTTATTTTATTTAATTTTTTCTTCTCATTACTCTATATTTTTTAAATATATTTTAACTTACATTGTTCTTTTCCAATGTTCTTCACATTAAGGTGTCAATATTACTCTATATTTTTTAAATATATTTTAACTTACATTATTCTTTTCCAATGTTCTTCACATTAAGGTGTCAATATTGCTCTACAATCTTTTCCTTTTTTTTCCCCACACGTTAGTGGAGGGTTCAAAGGAATATGTCGATAAAAGTTTATTCTCTTTTTTTATTTTATTTTTTATTTTTATTTTTATGTTATTTATCACAATACTTCATTACAGTAAGGGAAGGTGCAAGACCAAAAGCGACATTCTATTGCAATAGAATGGAAATGTTAGATCCTATGGCAATTAGCATAGGAAAATTAGGATTACAATGCTCAGTTTGGGCAATCCGGTGGACCATGGGAGAAAGTCAATCGCGGAGGATGTGTTCTTGGAACACAGGCATGTTCGACTTTCTGGGTGAGGGGAAAATAGGGGATTTTTATTTGTATATATATATGTTTTTAAGCTCAGCTCTCAACGGGACCTCATTAATTGGATGTACATCTATTGTAGCTTCATACTCCAGAAGCATTACCAAAAACTACACGAAAACATGCATAGACTATGGCTAGTTTGAATATAATGGTATGGAACACCGGTGGGATAAACAAACAACACAAGCGCAAAAGCGTGCTCACACTGAAGAAAAAAGAACATGTGGACGTGGCTCTATTAAGCGAAACGCACATTTTAGAGGGAGACATAAATACGTTAGCGGATAACATATACCATAATATTAGTCACTCTTCTTTTGCTACGAGAACTAGAGGGGTAGCCATAGTCGTCAGACGCAAATTAAATATCGAATTGAAAGGGGTATGGTCGGATGCTGAGGGGCGCATAACTATAGCTAGGATTATACACAATAACAGGAAAATTGCATTGGCAGCGGTATATGCCCCGAATTTGTACGAAGTGGGTTTCTTCACTTCACTAACAGGAGAAATGTTAAACCATCCCGAGTACTCATATATAATAGGTGCGGATTTTAATGCCATTTGGAACCCAAGGATGGACAAAACTTACCTTTCCTTCTCCAGCGAACAAAAGAATTCATCTAAAGCATTAAAAGATTGGTCGAAATCAACAGGAGTAACTGATTTATGGCGTTCACTTAACCCCATGACCCGCAAGTACTCCTGTCGTTCGGCGAGACACAACACACTATCCAGAATTGATTACGTCTTTGCATCCCCGAGAATATTTGATAAATATGAAGTGGAAATGACACCCAATGCGCTATCAGATCACTGCTACTTAATCCTGAAAGCAACATTTGGTACACTATCTGCCCGGGCCCCAAGATGGCGTTTTAATTCGATGCTGCTTAACAACAAGGAATTCATTACACAAATTAAAGAAGCTCTCACAGTATTCCTACGGGATAATGCTAACTCGGTGCAAGATCCCAGAATATTATGGATGTCGGTAAAGAATATGATCAAGGATTTCTCGGATAGATTTACCTCCATATTGCGCAAAAATCAAAACACAAAACTGTCTGAAATGGAAACGCTTTACTCAACGCTTTTTAATTCTTTAAAATACAACAACTCTACTAGACTAGATAACCAAGTTAACATTCTAAAGACAGAGATCAAAGCAATGTACAGACAAAAATCGGAATTGCAAATACGCAGCACAAGACAACAGCAGTACTTCCAAGGTTCTAAACCTAGTCACCTATTAGCCATGCGACTAAGAATTAATGCAAAATTTGCAGATATAACTGCCATTAGGAAACAACAAGCTCTAGTAACAGAACCCAAAATAATAAACGATACATTCAAAGAATTCTACTCCGATTTATATAACTCAGAAACGACCTTTGATCAAGACAAATTAGACACATATCTTAATCAAATTACTCTCCCTAAACTTACGGAGGAAAACGCTAAACAGTTAGAAGTACCGATCACATTAGAAGAACTCAAGAAGGCCATATCCGGAATGAAAAACGGCAAAGCTCCGGGAATTGACGGTATCCCATCAGAAATGTACATTTCTTGCTGGGACATATTTGGACCCTTATTACTAAATATGATCTTATACTCAGTCAAAGTGGGAAGCTTCATTGAACACCAAAATACCGCACTCATTTCAGTTCTTCACAAAAAAGACAAAGACCCCACTGAGTGCGGTAGTTACCGTCCTTTAAGCCTCCTCGGAACCGATGTCAAACTGTACTCTAAGATATTAGCCATCAGATTGCAAAAGCATATGACGTCTTTAGTTCATCCGGACCAAACAGGCTTCATAAAAGGTCGCCTGATCAATGATAACATAAAGCGAATACTGCACGTACTAGATACAGACAAAGAGGACATCACACCTAAGGCGATACTATCCCTGGATGCTATGAAAGCATTTGACAGGTTGGAATGGTCGTTTCTATGGGCAGTATTGGAAAGGATGGGGTTAGGAAAAGGTTTCATTGATATGATTAAAGTACTATACAAGGACCCATCGGCCAGGATTACAACAGGCACATTCATCTCCGATATCTTTCCGGTATCACGCTCAGCCAGACAAGGTTGCCCTCTTAGTCCCGGACTATTCGATCTATCATTAGAACCTTTAGCACAATTTATAAGACAATCCCAACACATAGAACCAATAGTAATCAAGGGCACACATCATAAAATTAGTTTATATGCGGACGACGTAATATTGTTCATGCAAAACCCCAACAACACATTGCCGCTTATACTCAAGTTGATAGAGAACTTTGGTGATTTATCGGGATTTAAAATAAATTGGCCTAAGTCGGCTTTTCTTCCTCTTAACACCAGTGCAAAAAAAGAGACAACCCTCCCAGGTGCGATACCCATGGTCAAACATTTCAGATGCTTGGGTGTGGAAATATTTCCCACCATAAGACAAACGGTGAAGCACAATTACACAAAAATACAGAACAAAATCAAAGACGACCTGGACAGGTGGGCAAAACTTAAAAACTCAGTACAGGCAAGGGTATCAATAGTTAAGATGGATGTATTACCAAGAATCAATTTCTTCAGCTCAATGCTTCCGTTACCTCCTCCAGAGGGCTACTGGAAAAGATTACAAACCTCCACATACAAATTTATTTGGAATAACAAACCACCTCGCATAAAAAGATCCACCGCACAGAGAAATAAAGCAGACGGTGGCATGGCAGTCCCAGATTTTTTACAATATTTTAATGCCTTCACATTAAGACCATTGAAGAAGATATGGTTTGACCCCGAGGCTTTGGTATCTTGGAGAAAATTAGAAGAAAACATAGTAGCCCCACAGAGATTGAAAGACATAGCATACACTAAACTTTCAATCAAGCATTGTGAGCGAGAATTTGGCCCAATAATTACCCATGCAATCAGGACATGGCGGGAAACACAAAGGAAATTTCATAACCCTCAAGTATGGCATAATCACACTCCCATATTCAATAACAATGCTCTCTTAATGGGAAAACGACCTATAAGATTCCCTATATGGGAAGAGAAAGGCATACACTCATTAGGGGATATTTTTAATAACAAGGGCCTCTGTAGTTATGTCGAAATATGCATAAAGTTTAACCTCACCGAGTCCACATGGCTTTTTTACATACAGTTACGACTTTGTATGAGATCTCACGGTGTTCCATTACTCATACCAATTGAACACCACAGATACCACAAATTTTTCTATGAAAGAGATACATTGGGAGGTTTTGTATCAGGTTTTTATTATCAATTACTAACGTCCTCGTATGAAACCCTTCAACTAGACAATGTCTGGAGGAGGGATATACCAGACCTGGAAAATGACTTTGATTGGCAAGGAGCCTGGGCAAATGTCCGACTTACATCAAGGAACCCGGATCATCAACAAATCAATCTGAACTATATTCACAGGACATACTTGACTCCTATAAGGCTGTGCAAAATGGGGCTTATACAAGACTCCAAATGCTCCCAATGTACAAATGGGGACGAAGGAACATTTATGCACATGTATTGGGACTGCCCACCAGTTAAGGCATTCTGGAAAGATGTGTCCCAACAATTATCAATACTCGTATTTTGGAATATACCTGTACACCCCGCGGTATTGCTATTGAATGATGTTTTTGAGTTTGCAGTGAATCCACAACTAAAAAGATTGGTTTTATCGGGTATCACAGTAGCTAAAAAACTGATCGCATCACGTTGGTTTCAACCGGAAAAAAATTGCCGGAAAGTGTGGTTTCTTACATATCTCGATGTGATATATCAAGAAATATCTACAGCAAGAATTCTGGGGCTCAATGAATCCAAAATGTCAATGTGGTTAGAAGTGGTGGAGAGAATAAAAGCTAGCCTATAATGGTAGTGTCTGGTTAGGAGTGAGGGATAATGGAGGTACTATCCAAGAGGGGGTCCGGGAGGGGGGGGGGTTGAGCTGGAGCATATGTGTGTAGGGTTTTAGAAAATAGGTATTAGGGGTATATTATATACTAACATTTATATAATTGTAACTTCGCTGGATATACACTGTATACGGTTAAAATGTTATTATTGACTATTTTTGTTTTATCCTGTTTCTGTACTTGCATATATTTTAACCACCTTTACTGAAAGTTTCATTATACATTGTGTGTTGAGTACTGACTTTTAATAAGTTTTGTTTTGCAATAATAAAAAAAATTAAAAAAAAAAAAAAAAAAAATCAGAGAAGCTGCAGTTTGACAGAGAGGGAGAGATATTCAGTCTACTGAGTGGAGACACACACAGCATGGGGAGAATTCTTTCTACACACACATTTTCTTTCTACTCAAACAAATCTACACACACTCACAAACAGCATACTGACAGAACGGCTATTGAACATTTCTGAAGAATAATACATTGTATTTTACATTTGGCATTTGGAATACACAAAATGTATTTTATTCTTAATTCTGTAACTTAAACCACACACACACACTTATTCTTAAGATACACACATTTGAAATGTTTATTCTGCATACCTTGGAATACTTATTGTGAAACTATATTCTTAAGATACACAAATACATATTCTTAAGATAGATACATTGTATTTTTCTTAAGATACACAAATACATATTGTGAAATGTTTAATCTGAAAACCTTGGAATACACAAATACACATTGTGAAGACCATGGAATACACAAATACAATCTGAAAAATAAAAAAAAAAAACGTTTATTTCTGACAATAAAAAAATAAAACTTATTTTGAAAAACTTGTATTTTGAAAAAAAAAAAATTATTAAAAAAACGTGTATTTTGAAAAAAAATCTGAAAACCCCTCCCCTTCCGTAACCAGATGTCCCTCCCCTCCTAAAACCGGATGTCCCTCCCTTCGAAACCGGATGTCCCGCCTCATTGAATCCTCGACCAATCAGAGAAGGGGGCGGGACTTAGGGGGTCATAAATCATCCCAAAGGGGGCGTGGCTACAATCAATCAAACTTTCCAAATATGGTGTGACAGAAGCTGTATCTGTATACTCTCTCTCGTGGTCTCTTCCAATATTATTATTATATGTATTTATTATAGCCAAACCTCTAGAAGGTGCTTCACCAAGAAATTACTCAACAGAACCCTTTGCTGATTCTTGCAGAGTGTAAATAATCTGAGCTATGACAGCACCCCTCGTTGTATAGTCAGCTATCTGCCTAATTGACTGTAGCAAGTCCATAAGAGAGATGCCTCCCCGGTTTTGGTGGAGGAGTCATACTGTACGCCTCTTTTTCTCTCGCTCTAGTTGTCTTTCTTTTGCCATATTTCTCCATCTCCTCATTCTAGCTCAAGGCTGCTTTTATGAAGAGTTCTCCCTGATGTTAATACATCTCACTGATGTTAGACTGTATCAAGTCAGAGAATGAGAAAATGTAAAGAAGCTCAGGGTTGTAGTCTGTGTGAGCTGAGGTTTGTTTAAATTTTAGGGGCAGAAAATGTATCATCTGCAGAGAATAATGATTTTCATCAACGCAACCAAAGGTATTTACAGCATTTGCGAGTTACTAGGGCACACACTGGTGATTTAAGATTTAGAATCATCAAATAACTTTTAGATTTCCTTTTTGTTGTACAATGGGGAATCTTACTAATGAGCGGTAGAGATTGTTTATCTTGTTTTAGATTGTTCCATGCTGCTCCCTAGGGGAATAAAAAAACTCCAACAGTACTTCCTTATCTGTGGAACATAACAATGTATACTCACTACAGTATGAGATTAATGAGGAATGTAAGAAAACATTATTTAAATAATCTCCCGGCACAATAACCTCATATAGAATTTCACTATTTTGATTTCTAATTTGAATTCAGCTCAGTATGCTCAGTCCCTCGTCTTTCCAACACGTGTAGGAGAGAGTGGGGTAGGATGAGCCAATAATTATTTACATAAAATTACCTCTCTTGCCCCACATTAGGGGTAAATTGATTCTAGTCAAAGGGTACGTTGTGCCACACATGTGTAAACTGACCAACTGACTTTTTCATGTAAAAATCTGGACGTAATAAAAGATGATTTATTCCTTTATGAAATACAGCTGAATAGCACATTCGCCTTTCTTTTCAAAACTGTCTTTTTTTAGGTATCAGGCCATAGAATCCGTCAGCCAACTATGGCCAGCAAGCTTCCTCTTTAACTCAAATGATAAGATCCTCTTGGCCTCTCATTATCCTGTAGGTGTAACCACTTTTCAGATTCAAAGCACCTCTATGACCGGCAATGTTACTCACTCACTCACTCACTCACTCACTCACTCACTCACTCACTCACTCACTCACTCACTCACTCACTCACTCACTCACTCACTCACTCACTCACAGAATACATTAAAATAAAAAATAAAACCTGTTAGCCCTAGCCCTATTTTCTGAAAATCCGCCTAAAAATACATACCTAAGTAAGTGGAAGATTGCTCCACTGACCACTTCTACAAGCTCCATTTGCATGTTCCTGGTATCTAGGGGCATCTGTGGATCACAGGGATATTCCCAGTGTCAGAAATATTGTGTCTGTTACTAGGGTTGAGTAAATTGTGATGAAACAAAGTAGAATATAAATTATGATTTTTCTTTGCATCTTTGACGGTATATAACACCATGCTAAAAATGACCAGACATGAAAAACTGCCACTGAGCTCGTTCAGCACCTTCTTGAGATCACGTGTACAAAAAGAAATCTAAGCAAATGAATAAAGGGAATATGATTAAACAGAAGGTTTTGTAGATACAGTACTGAATTCTGCCATCCGGACACATGCCATTTGAAATATTATAATAGAATATAGAATATAAGGCCTAAGAAATGTATTTTGTGGTGTCTGTGATAGTACTGTCCTGTGATGTCTTGTGTGTTATTGTTGTTACTGTATTGTGTTGTGTTTTGTTACATGTAAAAATGAAAAAATGGGTGTCCTTCTTATTCCACTGTAAATGTCCAAGGCCCTCAAGGAGTAAAGTATTGAGCTCAAAGCTCTGCAGTCCAACTGTATCATCAGAACTTGCAGCTGGCTCTAGAGATAACATTTAGGATGCAGCGGGAATTGGCTCCCATGATCTACAGAGACCGGGGTGTTTTGTTGGTGTCTTGTGTCCCCCCGAGCCTTACTACTGTATGTATGGCCAATGAATCCACTTCCTCTTTGCCATGTTAGTCATTTATTCAAAATGTAAAAGTGGACCCAGAAACAATCGTAGGTGAATGGGCTTTTGCCTTACTAGAAGTATAAAAAAGAAAAGAAAGAAATCTAAACTGTATATATGATATATATATATTACGATGAAATTATGTATTGTAGATGATAAAATAGCAATACCTTGTTTTATAGGAACTGCTACCTATCATTTCATTAAGCTGTAATTTAAGGATTCAATGTCCCCGATGACATCACTGGTGGCCATATTCAAAATCCTTCGCTCTCAATAACTGTCAAACTAAATACATTTGTGCAAAACTGTTCCGGAGTTTTTGGATGTGTGTGAGATTGTCAAGAGGAAGAGAAGTTCAGCCATCACTCTCAACCCAGACACCAGATTCTGCTCCAGTTTCTCCTTAACAAGACGTACAGCCAGCCAACATCCAGTTTTCAGTTGCTGTGGAAGACGGAGCAAGTACCTGATGCATGCCCTAGATATATTTCCCAACATGAATCGTCTCCTATATACCCGACCCATAACAAGCAGAAAGATACTTTCTTAACTGTCAACCGGTATCATCTCTGTCAGGCACCAGTGGTGTCATACAGACTGAACTCTGCCCGCAAGTGTGTCAGGATAAACTTCAGTGTGCCAGACACCAGCATGATATCCTCTCCAGTAGAGACTGACTGAATCGTTGGACTATAATGAAATAATTGTGTTCAAGCCCCATCACCCCCTGCTGTAACCGTCAAAAGTAAGCTAATTTACACTTTCTGACTTGTAGTATTGCTTGTTTCAATATTGTTGTTTATTGGGTAACATATTGTTTTTCTAGTTTATTTGTTTGGGACACATTTGTCATTTTGTGTAAGCCTAATGAAAGCATCATATATCTCATTCTAATGTGTACTATAAGCCAATATTAGCTGTGAAGAATTGTCCCACCCACATTATTTTCTGTAGGCCTGGCCAAAAACTATTTCTGCCTACGCCACTGTGGACCCAGGCACCAGCATAGGCGGTGCAATATATTTTCCCAGATATGCCGTTTCATACTGTTGGTCTACTGAAACCCGGCTATTAAAAAAACATCTGACCATACAGCAAATGAAACAGTTTATTTTACTAACATGTTTGTTAGTTTTTTGCAAAGTAACTAGTCTCACTCACCAACCTTTAATTATTTCCTTCCCTGCCTTGCTACCCCACATGCAAGAGTAAAACATTTTAAATGAACAGCTTGTATAGGCTTGATCATCTGCAGACTTGAAACCCTGGCCAAATTACAAGGAGTCATGATGTAATTCTTCCATAGTCCCTAAATAATATTTCAGACCACCAAATCCATACAAAGACTAAGCTAAACCAATTTTACACAATATGTCCCCTTTAGGGAACTTATATTCTTGCTGCAAAAAATAAATCTGTTTATTTGTCTGTTCACCAGTTTTTGATATGATGAACATTTCACTCTAGGCCAGTGGTTCTGAACTCCAGTGTTAAAAGACCCTGACATCTAGTTTTACAATTCTACCAGGTGTAAAACATTTAAATTTAAAATAAATTAAAAGAAGAAGATATATATACATTTAATCCAAGAGAAAGCCATGCCCTGGGTAATGAGAGGATTCTGTCAATATATCGTAGTCAATCTGGTGTCAGATGTTTCGTATGCTATATGTCCATTTGTTCTTCATAGATAATAAGTCATAACTGAAAGCGAAAGTATTTCTTCCAGTGAGCTTGCACAATGTAGGCTGCTGTCCAACACTGCCACCAGTTTAAAAGTGGCCCAAATCTGACATATGCTCATATGTAACTCAGATCTGTATTTCTGTGTCACGTGGAATCACGTGGAATTTAGTCTTTTCAATTCTGATTTCTTATTCATACTGTATATGGCCCTAAATCAGATACAGGTCTGATTTAGTCCTCAGTCTGAACAGTCGGAATTCATGTGACTTTTTTTAGATTGACATTCATCACAATTTTGCGCTGGCGGGAGTCACTCTGTGAATACAAACATGGAAGAAAGCTGTGATGGAGGTGGTCAGTGGTGGGACAGTGAGGTGTTTGACTTGTAAGTATTTGGGGTGATGCTTCTGTACAAGCAAAACTTGAGGGGACGTACAGGATCATAACTGCTCTGTGTTTGACAGCATATTGAAAGATGAAATGGCTCTTATTCACCTCCTCCTCACCAATAATCATATGATCATGAATTAGCTGGCCTCCACTGCACATCAACTTATAAATTAAACCATAAGCAGTGTCCTCCATGAGCCAGGAGGTGTTCACACTGAAATCCGATATTGGTCACATTTACTGCAAGCCTTAGTGTTCAATTCTGATTTATTGCTCAGATATTTTTGTTTGGCTGTATGATTCACATTCTTTATTTTTTTTTAATGTGACCAATATTAGATTCCAGTGCAAACTGGTCATGCTCGTGAACTGACCCGCATGCGCAAATTAACAATAATAAAGATGGACGAAAACATGGAGGAAACGGAACTGTACCATTATTTGTCCGATTTGCCGAGCTCATGATTATCTGGCACTTCTTGTGTAAAGGCACATGTCTCTGTGCGGGAGACCCTGGCCTGCAGAGTAATGTAGGCCAAACCAAGCTCTCCATGCATAACTGCTTATGCACACAGCTTGGATGACAGCTTATTTTGGTCAATGCAGGCTAAAATACCCATGTTGTATTGAGTCAAAGTTGTCAATCATTTGTGACAGACCCAGGTTATCATATATGGTTCAGCTGGAGGAGAGGTCACAGGTACTGTACGCCTATTTGGGCCAGTGATATGAAATATGGACAGCAAATTGTTTAGGTATCCAGACATTGCTTTTCAAGATATATTATTCTCAGTTGGCCTGATGGTGGTGGTGCCAAAGGAAAGGTTGTGGGGAGACCCAAATTAATAGGTTTGTTCCTCTAGCAGTCTTGAATGTTCACAGCAGATTTTGTGACTGATCGACTGATGTGTCAGGAGATGCACTATTTTTTGCACTCAACTGTGAAAGTTTCACCTGATGGTTCTTTCTATGGGGTCATAATTAGATTTGTACCACCAGAGGGAGACAACAACGACTTTTGGTCAGCATTCACATGGATCAGCACAACCAAAGTGCAACTGCCGAGCCTCACCCAATGCAATCTTATCAATACTGTATATTGTATTATATGTATATAATATTCCTCTTTACTTGCTTTATTACTTACTTTTTTTTTACTGTATGAAGCACACTCTCAGGGGCTCATACAGAACCAAGCATTTCACCGTAAAGTATGTGTATTTTATTGTGATAATTAATAAACAAACTTGAAACTTGAACTTGATACACAGAGGTCAGGACAGCCAATGTGCAATCTTTATCTCATCAACAGCCCAATTGTTAGACATTTTGGGAGTGGGGAGTTCATTTTGTGTTAAAGCATAGTCATAGGCCACCCTTTTGGCTGAGCCTCACCCACCAGTGTGTCTCTTGTTTCCTCAAACTGCAAGAAAGCACATATGACTCACACACATTCTGAAAAGGCCACAAGAGACAACATAAAACATATGTACATGCCATATGTCCTTCATTCATTGGGGGGACATATTTATTACCAACTACTATAGCATGCTGCTGACTGAAGCACCCGTTCTAGTTACTATATGTTCACTTTATTCTCACCATTTTATGCTCACCTGTGTCAGGCAGCTCCCCCCTGGCTGCAGCTGTGTAATGATGATTGCACTGTATCACCTGCTCCTAGAGACCTGGCTGGATTAAACCTTGCCCACTGTTCCACCATAACTCTGGGTTGTCTCTTTGTGTCATCTTTGCCTGAGAAATGCTTTGTCTGCTGGGGTCCGCTTCTCACAACTTTACAATGACATTAATTAATGTTAATTACACTGTGTGCTTGTTTGGGAACTGTTTCCCTGTGTATATGCCTCCTGCATCTGACCTCTCCATGAATGCAAGGAGCCACATAAGATAAGATAAGATAATACAATTAGATAGATTATATTAGACATGGCATCCAACCAGAGTGCACATGTAGCAGTAAAGTGCAACAGCAATATACAATGTACAGGTGGTTATACTGGGTAAAAAATATACAAGTTAGTACAACTGAGTGTAGTGTTAATCAGATGTATATGCAGAGTGTATTATATAAATAGAGACAGTAGCACTACTACTGGCCAGCAGTGTAACTAGTAACTGTATGATATGTACAGATATAGATTTAGTAAGGGGTTGTGTGCAGGTAAGTCGAGACAGAAGATAGGTATATATGCAGTGAGGATAAATATATATATGGTATATACAGCATTATAGTACATGCTATCATACAGAGCTAAGGGTTATGTGCAGGTGTACAAGCGAGTATATGAGGGGTTAAGATAAGATACTTCTTTATTGTCTGTTGACACAGAATACTGCATTACAAAAAAGAACAACATAGGACAACCATGTTACAGCAGACTACAGACAAGACATCAGAGAAAAAACCTTTTCTTTCCCACATCATCCCACATATTCATCTGATGTGGCAGGTGTAGGTTGGATCACATTTCTATCCTGCTTGTTAAGTAGGCTTATTGAATGTGGTACAAATACATGTTTGAATCTTTTCAGTTTCCACTTGGGGGATCTGAATAAAGACACTAATGAAATTCTCAACTAAAGCATACTGTGTCTAACAACACATATATTCTCAGATGAGGGTCCCTGGGAGAGAATGTTATGAAATGGGGGGCCATGGCCTATTATGTATCAATTTGAGGGTCCTTAACATGAAAAGGTTTGAGAACCACCAGTCTATGGGACCCAGGAACAATGTCAGCCCCCCACCCCCCCCCCCCCCCTCCAGCTGACATTGTCCACCTCCCCATTTAACTAAATTACTCTATTGTGGGTGAACACCACCAACCATTACAGATGAGTGAGAATGATAGTAGTAATTACACCTTGGCCTTTGGAGAGCCACAGGTGTATGAATGAATATAATAAACATTTGTCCAAACGATGAGACCCATTTTCTGGTTCAAATTAAGCACACATTAAATGAGACTCTTGGCCTAATCTTCCCGAGCTCCCCACTGCTCGAAAGGGCAGAGGTATTATTAATCAAACATAAATACCCCAGCATCCCTCTGTAGTATCATAGAGTTGTTCAGCCCTGAGAACAAATGTAACATTTTTAATAGTAATGATGAGGATATGAGTAATGAGTACAGAAATACATCAGTGAAGTAGAAGTACTGTTACATCAGTAGGAGTATGAGGAGTAATGAGTGTGGAAATGAGAATGCTTCAATCATAAAAAAGGCATGCACATCCTCCTTTTTACTTAATGTAGCAGGGTGGATTATCCCTGCTTCGTGGGAACTGTGGTGCACAGTCACTAGGTAGCGAGACACAGTAGCACTCTGGCCCGCTGCACCTCCGTCTTTGGGGTCCGGAGCGTCAACTGGAGGCTGGCAGTGGGAGTGTATGAGGCCCAGGATTTACAAACCTGGTCCGGTACTCTGGTCTTCCTCCCTCTCTCTTGGGCAGTCAGCAGTACTCCCCAACACACCCTCACTCTCCACAATTGTCTCCTTAGCCCCCCCCACACCTAATGACTGGATGGTAAAGAAATAACTTGGTTCCCCCCGCAAGCAGTACCCTCCCTCAGTAACACCAGAAACCTTACAGTGGGAAAGGGAAGGTTGAATAGGAAGGGGTTAATAATGGAGATATTACCTGCATCAAAGGGTTAGGGTTAGGCTCAATAAAAGACACGCACACCGTGCTCCCGTTCAGGCTGAGTATTGTAATAGCATGGGCCTAGTTACAACATAGCTACGACTGGTGATTGTTGCACCATGGGTATCCTCATACAATGCTTGCAGTCTGGTAATTACATAATTACACCTAGGCACCAAGTGCTCTCACTGTACACGGACTAAGTACTGTCCACTGTACACAGACCAAATACTGCCCACGTCTGGGCAGGACACAGTATCTACCTTCCCTAAGGGTTTTACCTATACTGCTCCAGGTCAGTAATATGGGGAAAGGAGGGGGAACATAGGGGAGGAAAATAGAAGGATTCACTGAACGGGAAATATTATGAAACACACATGCTATCACGCTCAAAGGAAATGAAAATAAAACAAAATGTGAGCCCACAATTACCAAAACAAAAGCCCTATGCTAATGCCGGCATGTAATGTTTGGGGTCTGTAATTAGCAACGTTACTTCACCCGCGGGCTGCACCACACTGTGTATGATGTAAGGATCCGGAGCATAGCGTTTATACTCATCGAAAATGGCCTCCTCGCCGCGCCACTGTTGTCCGTGAGGCAAGATGGCGTCGAACACTCTCGGCGAGAACACCAACAGGCGGAGCTGGAGCAGAGAGGCAGTGTTGGCTGAGAGCGTGTGCTGGGCGATGCCGACCTCTGCTGGTCGGCGCGCACTCCCGTGCTGCAGGCAGCCAGGTGCAGATCTGATGCAGGACGCCGGTGAAGACAGCTGCTGACGGCCGGAGTAGACGGTTTGCAGGTCCACGCTGTATCCGGCACGCAATCTATACCGGCACTGTAACTACTATAACTCGAGTACTGTGAACTCAAATATCATTAGCCGCACGCTATCTATACCGCTCACTGTAACTACTATAACCCGAGTACTCCTATGCTAACCCACCGTTGCTCTGGTGGGGCTCTCTGATGGTTCCTCCACGGGGCTTCCACGGGCAGCTCCCGTCTTAGCTGCGACTGTTCACAACAACGATCCAAGCAGCAGAGGCTCTCCTTCCGGCTCTCTCCCCCATATATGTCCTCGCATCTCTCTCTGTCTGCTACTGCCCCCTGCTGGTCCCGCCTGCCAGTCACACCAGGGAAGGATGGTGATATAATCCAATAGTTATAATCCATATTCCAGTGCTCTTCGGAAGGGGACGCTTGTGTCATTGTTCGTGTGAATATCAATGAACCTAGTTAGAATGTCTTGGTGTAGAAAGGGGAGACAAAAGGCAAGTCAGCAGCTCTGAATAATAAGCAATACTTCAGGCTGCTACATTAAGATTAGAACTAGTGGATCCGCACACCAAATAGCTCCCTTGGATGATTATTATGCAGACGTGTCAAGCAGCAAGGCTCTTCCTCAGACAGAGGATTAGCAGTCTGAGGAAGAGCATTGCTGCACCAAACGTCACTCACTGGATAATAAATGTCCGCTAAAGGGAGCTATTCGGTGTGTGGATCCACTTGTTCTAATCGTAATTAGAATATTTTCCAAGGGAAATTACTCTAGTAGTAAGTACTACTCCAAGTATTGAAGTACTTTAGTTACTTTCAAACTAAAATTATAAGGATTTTGTGAATGTTACAATATTGTCCCCAGATGATTAACTGCATACTCAGGTTGGTGTGTCTGTAAATATTTTGATGGGTCATTTATAAGTTCAATGTTTGGGGATAGTTGTCCCTTTTTAATGAATCATGTAAAAAAGATCAGGTCCAGGTATCAGTTATGAAATGTTAAATCTAGAATTACTGTGTTTTCCTGTAAATGGCAGATTGTACTCATTACTCTTATGACCAGAAATAAAACGTACTTAAACATCTCCAATCTGTGATATTTCTGACCATGTCGATGTGGGGAGTATTATTCACGTATACCTTCTTGAGGAGTTTGATCTCAAGATGGATAACAAGATCCTTGGAACTTTCATAACCCATTGTACTCTAAACCGGAATATGTTCTACTCTAGTGTTTACAAATGTTACCAATGTAAACAAAACGTTAGCTACAAAATACAGCAAATATAAATATAAACCTTTTACCTGCTGTCCAGTGTTAGTCCTTGTATCAAAAGCTTAGTCAATCAACTATAAAAAAAAAACTAAATCTTTAGATTTGGATCACTGATTGGGCCTTTAAGGAAATGTTGAAATGAATACTTAACGATTTACTCAAGTTGAAGTAAATGTATTTAAATTACACTAAAGAGTCAATGTAATCAGTCACCTTCCACCTCCGGCAATCACTTAATCAATAGGCCTATGCACAAACTGCTGCATGTATTGGAGAATAAAAGGAGTAAAGCTGTGGATGTATACAGTGCCATTATAAACACAAGCATTTCAAGCTTATTCACAATTGTCCCACAGGAGAAAAACAAAAGAATTTTAGATGAAGGCGGAAATACACCAGACACATCACATTGACAGCAAATTACCATGTGTGCTGAATTAATCTTGTTACAGTCTACAGCACATTATCTTTCAATGTGTTGCATTTCGTTATTTGTTGTTAGTTTATCTGAATTGCATGTATTGTCTGGGGACACCCACAATAATCCATAATTTTTCAACAAAGGAGGAGCTGCACCACCCCCTACTGTTTCCACTGTAGGACTGCAAGTACAAGTGTGTGTGTGTGTGTGTGTGTGTGTGTGTGTGTGTGTGTGTGTGTGTGTGTGTGTGTGTGTGTGTGTGTGTGTGTGTGTGTGTGTGTGTGTGTGTGTGTGTGTGTGTGTGTGTGTGTGTGTGTGTGTGTGTGTGTGAGCGCGCGTGCGTGCGTGCGTGCGTGCTTCTGTTCTTGGGCCTATTCATGACCTGAACAAGGGCATCCCTCCAAGGACTTTTGTTGTATTTGCTTTCAAAGTTTCATGAATCTCTTTGTTTGCAATATGTTAGTAAAGCAGCTTTCAATTATGGATGCAGTGTAGCTGATATTTTCCTCCTGTATGTTTCCTCCTGCAGGCTGATTACAGCGGACTGAACCTGAGCGTGTTTAACCACTTCCATTACCACTGCTTACCGCTGGAGGTTGTGCCGGAGCGGAGCCCCTGGTGACACCTCTGAACGAGCCTCTGCTTAAGCATTACATCACGTGACGGAGTGTGTTATGTCATTTATTTCACTATTTCAAATGACCTGAGCTGGCACTCCAATACCAGAACCATTGTCCCAGCAACGTCTTTTCTTTCTTAGGAAACTGAAAGAGTTCACTAATAACAGGGTGATTCTACATAACTACTATCGCTGTGTGATTGAGAGCATTCTTACTTCCTCCTGTTTATGGTTTGGTAACATTAGAAGAAATCTCTGAACAGAATTGTGCATCAGGCACGCAAGACAATAGGGGTTAGTCTGCCAGCTCTAGAAGAGATATTTTACCCCATAATGCCCTGAGTGGGAGGGTAGTTTGTTTACCAGTGTTGTGGCTATGTTTGTGAAGAAACTGTTTAAGTAATTGGCTACATCCAGCGTGTCTGTGATGAGCATGTTGTCCGTCTTTATGTTTATGTTTGAGAATCTGGTTTTAAGTTTTTTACTGCAGCCTAGTTGGTTATTGAGTAATTGTACTGTATTGTACCCATTCTGCAATCTGTTAATAAAGTTTTCAATCAATCAAACGACAGTGCTGTGAAATACCGTCAAGTGTTGTGGTAACGTGTGTTGGTATGGTGTGTTGTTGTGCACAGTGCACTGGGGGAGCATGTAATAAAACGTCTGAACGTTACGTGCTTCACTACAGTTCATTGTCAGAGTACAAATCAGCTGATCGGCTTCCCAACAAAATCACGTGACACCGAGCAGCACGTGACAGTCTGTCTTCACTCGAGCGTCATGGCTGCAAGACCGGAGTAAGTTGCTTTCTGTCCCTTTCAACGTGCCAGTTAATTAATAGTGATGTTTGTTACCCTTTCTCTCTCAGAAACACGTTTTTATTAGATTTCGAGGTAGAGCTATAGCGTCCTGGCATTATAAAGCATAGCTATAGTGTCACGTCACGTAACGTAAGCTAACGTTGCTACAGATAAATACACCGACATTCGGTGCGAAGCTGACTTTGTTGCGAGTATTATTATGCTTAGGTTGCATTTCTATTCGGGTTATGATATGACGTTGATATGATAACGTTGCTAGCTTTTTGTAGCGTTTATCTTTGTTGATTGCAGGTCTGGTCGTCTTCCATAAATATGTTTCTAATGACTTGACTTGTTTTGTTTTAGTATTTCTTTATTTTATAACTGAATATAGCATTGCATTCCTCACACGTTTTGGAACACAAGTTGGGTTCTGTATCATCAGAATGTCTATCTGTATGTCGTGTATGTCATATAATGTTATGATGAATTGAAAATGGGGGACCCTGAGTGATGTAAACAAGACGAGTCTTTCTCTGGTCTGCATCCCCCCTGCATCCCCTTAACAATTGTGTGTATTGAGCTGTACTGTACTGTACCCATTCTGCAATCTGTAAGTTTTCAATCAGTCTAAAGACGATAGTAACTACAGGGGGCAGCGACGACAATTTAACAGCAACGTTAATGGTACCAGTTTTGTCAAAGTTCAGAATGGTGGTCCAGAAAGGACACACTAATAGATTAGCAAGCAGGGACATCTGCTCATCATCTTAGATTAGTGCCAGGGGTTGTTAGAAAAGACACACAGGGCTCCAAAAATATGTTAAGTGGAATACAGTGAGTTTAAGGGATACTGGATGAAGTTGATTAAAGAATGATTGGATCCATTCTTTCTGAATGATGAATAGTTGGGAGATTGTTTAACAATGGGTTAATAACCGTTAACAGCAAATCAAAAGGTGTACCTGCCTAAGAAAGTGTAATCTTGACTCGTTTTATTGATGTGTGTAATTCATAGCCTAATACCATTTAGGCGATCAATGGTGATATCTTACCCTTCAGAGATATAGCCTATCATAAGTAAGTGTTGCTTCATTCTTTATTGACTTGCACCAAGACAGGGTAATATTGTTCAGTTGTTCTTCTCTGTTGAATTGTTAACACTAACATCCATCTGAAATCATGTTCACTTCTGAAAGTGCCTAGTCACATCATTATGTTCACTCAAAATGAAGCTTGATGAGTCACCAGCCATGTACCATCGCCAGTTGCAATACAGGCGTTGGTTATGGTTCAACCTTTGGACATTTTAGGCTTAATTAGACATGTCTTGTTACATAACACATGTAGACTTTGACCAGAGATACAGGTTTTATCATTGAGATGTATCGGACCCTACCATGTGTGTTAATAACTTTTCAGAGCAAAGCTGGATTGGCTTAGTCCATCTAGGCGATTTAGTGTTTCCTCTACCCGTGGACACCAACCCGTCGATCTTGATTGATCTTGATCGACTGGTCGATCTTTGAGGCTGTCCCTGTAGATCTTTCAATGATTTTTTTTTTTTTTTTTCTTACCCTGAGAGACTGTCCACATTACAGTTCTACTTTTGTTTTGATGTGAAAAGTGATGCTGCACTTAGCACTGACTGAGAAAGTACACATTACAGTTCTACTTTATAAAATGCTAATTGTAAATATGTTTGTCAATGTTAATAATATGAGAGTCCACATTACAGTTCTACTTTTGTTCTGATGTGAAAAGTGATGCTGCACTTAGCACTGACTGCACAGCACTGACTGAGAAAGTACACATTACAGTTCTACTTTATAAAATGCTAATTGTAAATATGTTTGTCAATGTTAATAATATGAGAGTCCACATTACAGTTCTACTTTTGTTTTGATGTGAAAAGTGATGCTGCATAAGATGACTGCACTTAGCACTGACTGAGAAAGTACATAATAGTTCTACTTTGACGTTTTTAATGTTGGACCAAAGCATTGCATGTAATTAGAATACAGGCAAATAAAAGTCATTTAGTTTAAAGTACAATCTTGGCTGTCTTTTTCTCTCAACGCTTCAATAGGTAGATCTTGCCTTCACCAAAAAATAAAAAAGTGATCTTGGGCTTAAAAAGGTTGGTGACCACTGCTCTACATGTATTCAGTAGTGGTGGTAGAAAATGAATGAAACATTATAATTTAAAGGTGCTGTAAGTGGTATTTCTTTGTTTGTTAAAACAAGTGGTCTGTATGTTAAAATAAGAGAGAACACAAAAGTACCTTGGTAAGTAAAGTAACGTTAAAGGGGAACTATCTTATAAATGGCCTTTTTGAGTGTTTAGCATTGTTTCCTAGCTATGTGAACTTATATTAATATGATCTATGTCTCTAATTCTCATATTGGCGCATTCTTCCAATTCTCCTCTCACAATATTCACCCTCACTGAACTGAGTCATCTGAAAATGTGCTGATTTGTGATGTCAGAGAGACTCAGCTGCATGATAATGTGGCTGTGTGGCATCAGGCTCATGATGAGCTGCACACAGTGGTTGGAGCCCAGGCTCAAAACGGCTTAAGATCTTGAGGTAGAAAAATGCTGTTTTTGAGGACTTGATTAGAAATACAAAACAATGAAAAGAAAAAAAATTACAGAGGTGTTCCATAGACTCACAGGAATTGTGTAAAAGTTCCCAAATAGTGAAAGAAATGGTAAAATAGTTCCCCTTTAAAATATGTGTTAAATAGCTCTAAACTCCGACATCACATCATCAGTGTCTCCCAGTCCCTCTGCTCTGCAGTAAACGGAAAATAAATGTTCTGGTATCACATTCCCACTTTATCCAATTAAGAAAATACTAACGGCACCTTTTAATGCTTATTATGCTCAATAAAAAGCACAAACAAGCATAGGCCCAATGATCCACAATTATCCACATACATAACAGTTGTAATGCTGCAACCTGCACTAGATCCCAAAACAGGGATGCAGGTGGATCTACGCTCAAAATCACTCTACATAGGCCTACTATCTGCTACCTAACCTTTCATGGCAGCTGGCTTCACAAGATCACTCAAGAATCCATCTTTTCAGGCTTCAAGTTATGTGCTTCTGCCAAAATCACAGTGGTATCAGCGTCATTGGAACTAAGTGCCGGCCCTATTCCAGTTTCAAAGAATTACTTTCCAGATGGTTCTGTGTAACCTGGCTGCTACCACCACCACCACCAGTGTTGACAAATTAGAGGAAACACTGATAAACACCCATTTGTAGCCATAGACTAACATTATAACTAGGCCTGCCGCGATAAGCAATAAATCGATTAATTGCCGCGATAATTAAAATGAATGCAATGATTTTGACGGGCGCGATTAATTGCTATTTGCGCGTTTGTTTTAATGAGGCGGACCCAGTGCCCCTTGTCAGTCACTGTCCGTGTTGGGAGGCGGGCCGCTGGCTTTACTACAGAGCACAGCACAGGAGCTCCGTGGGGCTAACGTTACCCCTCATTGTGTCTATTCTACTAGCATTAACGTTACTCATACAAACAGAGTAAACACAGTTTTCAATCAATCAATCAATAACAACATTAACGAGACCCTCGTTGTGTCTATTCTGCTAACGCTAACGTTACCTCTCATTGTGTCTATTCTACAAGCGTTAACGTTAGCTAGGCTGTCTATGCTAACGTTAACGAGCATTAGGCTAACAAGCTGTAACGTTACCAGTCGCGTCTATTTGCTAACGTTAGCATTAGGTAATAACCGGTTTAAAATGGATGGTGATTACCTCACGTTGTGTCTATTCTACTAGCATTAACGTTACTCATACAAACAATCAATAGCGAGTTATATTGATCACGCTATGTACGATAGCCATGCTAAAACGCTAGCACAACATTAGCACCTAACCTAACAACAAGCCTTAACAAGTCAGCGATCTTTTTGCGAGACTAAACTCTCCGCTCGGTGGCAAATTGTGTTGATGTCGGTTTTGTTTAATCAATAAATGAGGCAGAATACACAGTGACTGTATCCTTTGTTTATTGCACTTGTGCCTGCTGCAAACATAATGATTATGAAATCCTAGAGACGCGTCTCTATTCAGTGGTCTGCAGTGTTTCACGTGACTTTTCTGGTACCCAAAAAGTACCTGATAATCACAACAATACTTCCGGTCCGGTCGGTGGGCTTCAAAATAAAAGTCTTAAACACCGGAAAAGACGGAGCGGTGGGCTTCAAAATAAAAGTTTTGGGAAATAAATTTCTCCAAAAAAAAAATTCTCTAACCGGTCGCAATAATATCGCTTATCGCGATATTTTCGGGGGCAATTAATCGCCCAGCAAAATGTGTTATCGTGGCAGGCCTAATTATAACTCTAAATCATGAAACAGAGTCATCAATTTGAAGCAATTTGTTTAAATCTAACAAGTGTGACAGGTAGCCTACATTTTAGATGTAGTCATTTAGCTGAAAGTTCTGTACTTGTAACAAGCAGGAAGGGTACAACTCTGACAGTCAAGGGTAAGTGGCATTGTTCGTCAAACTGTTGAACTTGAGTGCTACAGTCTTGAGTGCATAGTAGTATAATATGCTATTGCTAATATTAGCATAGTAGGTAGTAATATATAGGCTATATACAAAAAAATTAAATCCACTGTTGCCTAAATAATAGTTTTGTTTCCTTTCCTAACACTTTCCCTGCGGCTACAGTTAGGGTAAGGGATCTAATAATTTGTTATATAACTAGGGCTGACCTTCGAATTTTTTTTTAATTAATTAATTAAATATATATATATTTTTTTTTATCTTATGTTGTGGGACTTGTACAGCACTTTGGTAAACTTTGTTGTTTTTAAATGTGCTCTATAAATAAAGTGGATTGGATTAATGAATTAAGTAGCCCCTTTCGTGACTGTGACGCAGCCAACACGGCTGTGTGATTTCATTCAAGGTGGATCGCTGAAACTTCAGATTTCATGGGAACTACCAATCCCCCAAATCAAGAATGTTTAAGATGAATGAAGTAAGATTTTGATTCTTTGAAATATGGCCTGTGTAGACTAAACTATGCACAGAATTATGTCAGTCTACAAGGTCCGGCAATGTAGACCTTGTAGACTCCACTACAGACCAATTATCAGTGAATGTTCATGCATTTTTAAGAAGGGCTACTTCCACAAAAAAACAAAGAACTCACCAAAACATCTCAGTAGCACCTTATCTAAATGTTCTATTTCATATATGGAGATTCATATTTATTTATGTATTGCATGCATTTCTACATTTTATTTCCTATTTGTTTATTCATCCCAGTATCTTTCTTTCTTATGTGTGGAATTCTACAAGGCATTTACATTCACATTTACATTTAGTCATTTAGCTGACTCTTTTATCCAAAGCGACTTACAAGTTCTGTACGACAGGTCATCAGGAAGGATACAACTCTATCAGCTGAGTAACAATATTCATCAAAGTGTTGCGTGTTACAGTGTAGGTTAGTTTATTAGGACAAGTGCATGACAGTAAGGTTAGTTAGGGTTAGATTTTTTTTATTTATTTTTTATTTTATTTCAGATAATGGTTGAAGAAGTGCGTCTTTAGTCGACGGCAAAAGATTGGACGGGATTTGGCTGTCCTAACTGGGGTGGGTAGTTCATTCCACCATTGTGGGGCAAGGACTGAGAATAGGCGTGTAGGTGGTGTATATGTGTTTGAGGATGATATCCTTCAAACAGGCAATAGTGATGATATAATTTGGGCAGTGCTGAGCTGGGTTACTTTCCTCCAGTGTATTTGTCCCCCGGCCCCACCCAATGGCCCCATGCACACACACACACACCGAAGTAATTTTTTTTTTTTACTTCGATTTTTTTTTAATGTTCGAAGCTTGTGCCATCGAACAAAGCTTTGAAGTATTTAAGACAGCCCTATATATAACAGATCATTTTATCCCCCTCAAATCACCAGCTGTTGTAAGAACAGCATCAAATGCCTACAAAAGAATAGCCTAGAAAGACTATATACTGAAACCCTGTCTGCACTCTGTGTGGATATTTTTCCAATATTATCAACCACTAGAATGACTCACCCTTGCAGAGATGCAGCGCTGCAGCTACTGTGCACTTCAACCTGTAAACCCACTCTCCAGTCACAATAAATATTTAGGACAATACCAAGTAGACTGAGTAGATTCGTTATATTGTTTACACCAGGGCTTTGTAACCAGGCACACAGGCTCATTTGGAACAAAGATACGTGGGTCTCGCTCACTGCCCATAGATATTAGGAATTGTGTGTGTTGAGCTGGCAAAACACTTATGTTTATAGGTTAAGTAGCCGATTTAATTTAGCTGCCTATTTGGTGATATGAGAGGAGGAGAGTGCTCGCTCACTGCCCTGAGGGGGGTGTGTGGTGTTTTAAAGCATCCCTTAGTGCTGTTTTCTGCTCTTTCTACATTGTTGTACTAGAAGGAGGAGAATAGTGATTTGACTTCATATGCCTTTGGTGGGTTGTTATTGTTACTCCTTTACATAGACAATGTATCGCCACATCAGTGCAGTGTGAATTTCAGCTCCCCCATTGCAAATTCAAACTAAATAACAAGTTACCTACTGCATATTTAACTACAGGCCGGAGCTATAGGGGCTAACCAAAGTCATTGTGAATTGGCTGCTCCCTCTGCACTCATCTGCCACTTTAATTTCCACACAAGCGGCAAGGAATGTGAGAAGGAAAAGTTGCCTTCAACCTACAGTACGATGTTTGATCCAAAATGGAATAAAGAAATGACTGATGCCCCTCCCCTCACTTCACACTTAATGTTAATTTGTATGAATGTGACTTGATGTAATCCATGGTCCTCTTGTTTGCAGACCTGTGTATTGGCTGGGACAGGAGACCCTGAGGGTGTCTGCTGCCCTGTTTGCAGAGAACCGTCGGAGGCTCTGCCAGGGGCTGAAGGCCAAGGAAGGACTGGAGGCCAAATCAGTGGTGGTGCTCCAGGGAGGGGAGCAGAAACAGAGGTACTGTACTGACACAGACCTCCTGTTCAGACAGGTAGGACATACATTACTAAGTCCATACAGCAATACATTACTGTGCTTTGCAAGGTACCGCGCCCCCAGGCAGATGGCAGGAAATTAACCTGTGGTGCGTTCAACTAGATTTTGTTTTATTTTCAGAATTTGAAGTAAACACTGGTACTTCTTCATTTTTAGTTGGATTTAGTTTTAGTTTGATTTAGTTTTTAGTTTGATTTAGTTTTCAACTGCGTATGATACCATTAGCAGAATCATTATTATCATAATCAAATAAAGAACTAAATACATTTGTTTGCATTTAATTGTGTAGGCTTGCAGCATCATCGGAATAATTATCTGACATTTAAAAATGAACTTAGTGCAGCTTTCCTTAATTAAGCAAACTATCTTTCTGTCCAAATCTACCCCCCCCCCCCCCCCCCCCCCCGCACCGGTCAGCTAATCCATGCAAAAGAAAGTCTTTATTAGCAGCCATTGATTTAAAAACCTTGAACATGAACAAACAGTAAAATAAATGTCATGTCTGCGATGTTATTTTCTATCGAACACTACCTCTCCTTACTGCTTGCTAATGTTTTATCTCAAACATAAACATGATGCAACGACATATTGGCAGACAAATGATATACAGTAGCTGATTTGAGCTACAGTATAGCCCAGTTATAGCTTGTATGGTCAATTCGTCGAGTAGGCATTTTGGTGACCTTTTTACTGGGAGTGTGTTGCTCAACACAAGTGTCAAGAGAGTGCAGAAGGACACTACAGCATGTTTTGATACTCTATAGTGTTGAAGCAATTCGATCAATACTATACAAGTATTGCAGTTTGATATCCAGCCCTTTGAACAAGGATGTTTTTGAAAAGGACAATAATTACTGTGTTTAATTTACATGGTTGTCCCATGAGTGTAACATAAACCCAAACAACTAATTGAAGGTAGGCATGTTTGATATGCCTAACCAATCTTTTCCCCTTGCATTTGGACTATTCAGTATGGGTTGATGTGGGTGGGAATCCATGAAATCCATAAAAGCCATTAATGAATCAATTACCTGTGCTTTATGGAGCCAGATGTGCTGCCTAGTTTGTAGTTTGTGATCTGTGTTGATGGCGCTGCCCCGTATTAAACTGTTCTGTAGGAGTCCTTCTTCCATTGGGCTTTCGGAGTGATAGAGGCAGACTGCTTTGGAGCTGTCGATGTGCACACGGGGAAATCTCTCCTCTTTGTACCCAAGCTGCCGGAGAGCTATGCCACCTGGATGGGAGAGTGAGTGAGACTTTTCCATATGGAGTATTGGAAACACTGTAGCTACCATTGTCACACTCTTTGTCCATGGCTAGTAGTTTCTATGCACTGTGCAACAGTGGCGTCACATGGGTAAAATAACAGAGGATGCCAAAAAAAAGAATTATACTTTTTCTTTTATTAATACATTTTTTTTAATACTTCTTTTTCATATTTAAGCCAAATAATATATATAATATATTTCTCCCTCCCTCGCTCTCTCTCTCCCTCTCTTTCTGAATATTACACACACAACACAAATATATACACACACACAGTGGTTGCCTGTAGGAGGTCTGGTTTGATTATGAATCAGAGAGAGAGAGGGACACAGAGAGAGAGAGAGAGAGAGAGAGATCATTTAGGTTCTAGGTTGAAATTAATGAATGGCCTGATGTCGCCGTTGGAGTGTTTCAGCGTCTTGCAAGATATTGCTGACATGGCAGAACATACATGTATACAGTCTAGCCTATGGCTCGGCCCATCAAACGCAAGCAGACCAGTACAGTATGATTCGGCGAGTCGGCGCCGCCCCATCAAACAATAACACAGTATGATATGACACACACACACACACACACACACACACACACACACACAGCGGCATCACTTATGAAAAGTTATTAGGTACTCACCATTGTTGCAGCTGACGCGCCTTGGTCCAAATTAAGTAAAGTAAAGCAACTCGTCCACAAAGTTCTCCAAGTCCTGTGGGTATTCTCCTAAACTTTTCTGCAGCTGAGCGAATTTCAGGTCTCCTCAATGAATTAATCTGAGAGAGGAATTTGAATTTCAATCAATCAAACAATGCTGTTTGTTTAGACATTAAGACTCGCATAACGTTAGCTAGCTATCTCCGGGGGTTCCTGCCAGCCTAAACGTATTGGTGTTTTGATTCGAACGTGGCCGCGCGGCGTGTATATTTTCCCCAACGCAGTTTCACTTCCACGTTCGGTTTACGCGGCCGTGGCGATGACGTCGTCACGTTTAGCTTTTAATGTGATTTGATTGGTCAATCGGTGGAAACATTCTGGACTGGCCCGCCTCCACAGCAGCAAATTTGAAGACGCTAGACTACTTGGCTGTCAGACTGCCCCGTGTTAATGCGTGGGAACCCCTTTATTAAGCTAGAATCTTATTGGCTAATAATTGGTTGTGGAGTCCACAACCATGAACCACAATGTGGACGCTAGAAAAAGACACCTCCCGACTCTGCAAATGTTCTCTATTCTGCCTGAGCTGCAGTGAGCACAGTGACTGCCAGCCTGTCTCAGTGAGTCTGACAGTGTTAGAGAGTGAGAAGGAGAAGAGGGAGAAAAAAATATATATATATATATAACACAGAGATGAAAAATAATGATTTTCTTATTATTATTGTAAACTATATAAAAAAAATTATTTTTAATTTTAATTTTAATTTTTTACTATTCATATTTTTGGGGAAGCCTGGCTTCCCTTGGCTTCCAGGAATATTCGCCACTGCTGTGCAACACATAGTTTCAGTATGACAGTTCTACCACCTGACACTTCATGACTCTCGTTTATGATTAATTAGATCAGCAATTTAGTGTTCTCCAGGTCTCCTTCTACTTTAGTTTTTTTTTCTTTTAATGTTTTCCCTTCTGTGAATTCTGAGTCTGTAATCCTATTAGGGCTTATCTCCACTAAATAAATTATTAGTCCACTAATCGTCATGGAATTTGTCTACTAATCTATTAGTTGATTTAATCGATTTCCACATGTAATAATGCGGAAGGACCTCTTTAAATCTAAATGCTTACCAGAGATGTGATTAGAGTTTTTCAGGAAATACCTCATTCAGCATGGAAAAAAACATACAAATTGACTAACAAAGTCTTGGTCGATTAAGACCAAACCACAGATGCATCGACTATTAGGGGGCCCTAGATCCCATAGCCTTCATCATTAAGTGTATTTTGTCATCCGCTGACAGGATCTATCCCAGGGAACACTTTCAGGCGAAGTATGCTGTGGACGAGGTGCACTACACGTGTGATGTAAGTCTATTCTCCTGTATTGTTGTCACTAGTGTCCATGTCTTCTTGTGTCGTGTGGCCTTATCTTTGTGCCGTATGTACTTTGATGTGAAATCGTTGAATCGTGTTGTTACAAAGTGGAATGGGAAATCTCTGCAACTGTTGCCTGTTCTTCAAAAGGTGAAATCATTCATAGTGTTATCATTGTCCACGGCCCCAGTCAACATGAGACATGATGTTGAGACTATTTCCCATTCAACTTCACCACCATATCTCCTCAACCAGACGGCTGTGGGGGATTGTGTGTTTTTGAATATTTTTTGTTGAATCCACAAAAACGGCCTTTATCCCTGCATAATAAGGTGATTTATGTCTGCTCGATCTGGCTCACTCATCTGTGAAGTGAAAAATAACTAAAACAATGTCCTTCACCCTAAGACACTGGAAGGAGCTGATGGAGGCAAAAAGAATATGCTTACTGGGACTTTGCATTCCAAATGGTCTCTCATCAATTCTCTTTTATGTCTACAAACCTAATGTTAAGTTTTGATGACTCATCCTATATTCAGGGGTGTGATATTTTGATTGATAGAAAAAAACTGCAGTTTTTTATTGCGGTGTGTTTAGGGACTCCTTTCCAAGGCAACATGCATACAAAGGTCTGTCAATTAATCAAATCTCGTAGGCTTGAGCTTTCAATCATCCGCTAATGTTCCCCGTAAGTTGTAAGCAATAGTAAAATCTGTTTGTCATATTTCATCGCCGCCTCTTCGTTTTTGTGTTTTGCGTCCTTCTCAAATTCTGTGTGAAACAATTGCTGTCATCAAGCATTGAGCCAGCACTGCTATCAACACAGTGAACACACACACACACACACACACACACACACACACACACCTCACCCTGTAACTCAAAAAACGCATCAATATTTCCCTTTTATCCAGGCACTCATCATGAATCTTGAGCACTGATTTCTGTTTCATGGTGTCTATTTAGATTAAATATACATGCAGCGGTTCTGCTACTTGCCCTATGGTATGTTATGATGATGATCATCAATACCATAAACATGGGATGGTATGGTAGCGTAGAATTAGTAATAGAGGGACACGATGATGAGATCCAGAGTTCTAGCCCTGATCCAGACGTTTCAACTATGTACATGGATTCATAAGACGTTTCAACTAAATGTGTACATGGATTCATAAGACATTTCAGCTAAATGTGTACAAAAATAGAAAAACAAAAACATAGACACACACCCTTTCCCACAGTACCAGGGACCACATACTGTAGTTGTTATAAACATGTCAAACCTTTATTTAAACTCAAAATTCAACTGAGATTTCCCTCATTTACAGTCACATCGAGGGTACATACAGAAATGGGCATAAACGCATATAAAATCACAGTGTATCTGTGTGATGTGTCTTTCTCTCTGTAATCATTACTACCAACCTCAAGCTACAGTCTAGTACCCATATAACACTATATGACAGCCATGTACAATAACACTGTTTGTACTGTATATACATTTATCTATACCCGCTCATATTAGTTAAACCGCTGGCCAGTATCACTTACTGACTCAGTACAGCCAATTTATTAGATTAGATTAAAATGTATTGTCATCGTACAGCACAAGTACAGTACAACAAAAATAAGTTGGCATCTAACCAGAGTGCAAGGTAACAGTAAAGTGCATTAACAATATACAGTGTGATTAAATGTAAACAAGTTTAATAATGAAGCTACTGAGTAATAGGCTAATCTGATGTATGTACAGTATTATTATGTACACTAATAAGAGTAGGTATGGGGTATATATAGATATGTATATATACAGTATTATTGTACATGGCTATCATACAGTGTTACTGTATATGGTTAGACTATAGGTTCAGGTAGGTAGTTCTGATTACAGTGTAAGGTAGTTGTTGGCAGTGAAGGCGGTAGATGGGTATAGATTGAGAGTTCAGAGACCAATTAAGGGGCATTGGTCTCTGCTTTGTTAGCAGGAAAGCCAAAATGTTCATGAATGACCACTTAACTCCTTCACGGCTACTAGCTTTCACCATCTGCACTGTTTGGCGCCAGCACTAATGACCATTTTAGCGATGTTTACAGACCCATCGTGTGTTCTGTATTATAGCTATGGAGACAATAGTATGGCTAATTTTAGAGGCATTGTTCATAGTCTATTACTAATTACTAATCAGCTCATTTCTACACACTGTAGTTTGTTACACGCTACATGCTAAACATCGCCCCATTTCCGGAATAATCCAGTATTTTTCCATAGATCGCAAGATTTGACACATTATATGCAATAAGCCCAAATCATTCTGGTTGATCCCCTGAATCCCCAAATACTCCCAAATCAAAGGTATATACCAGGGGTCAGCAACCTTTTTGACATGGAGTGCCAGTTTGAAATATAGTTGTAACTAGTGTGCCATATCAACAATATTCCATGCATCGTACTTTTTTTCCCTCAGTCGGGTCTTTTTAATGAACATTTTTACATTATTACATCATTATTGTTATTATTAACAATATTATTATGATGGTTGTATCAACCCTAAATCTGAGTTGGGGGGGGGGGGGGGATGCAATGCAGACAAACAGCTGCATACACTGCGACCATTTCACTCACATTTGCCCATTCATTTTTGGACACATCACACACCATCGGTGTGTGTGTACTGTACGTGTGCTGTGTCATAGCTCCACCTACAGGCCTAATGGAGAACACCACAATGTGTGAATGTGAGGTATAACATGTAAAGAAGTTTCGATTGATCGCAAGACTACACTGTAAAAACAAAAAAACTAATAAGTTACCAGAACTTAAAAAGATTGAGTTTAGTTACTGTGCATTAAGGTTTTCAGTTTTCAATCCATAATAAGTTAAGAGAAAAATAAGTACACAACCACATTATTTCAACCTAATAAAACTATGTTTATTGTCATTGTTTTAAGAACACAAGTTGACTTGGTAATACTCACATTTTGAGTAAAAAGAAAAAAAGGCTTTTAACATGTGCAATGTTAAAATGAAATAGATAAATAAATAATAAAATGTGTTGATTAATCCCACTGGTCACAATGGTGACCGTAATAATGTTTTTGTTATAAGGCTCTGAAAATGTTACTGAATGATGTATCAATGTATTTCCAGCTAAATTGAAATAATAAACAAATAAAGGGTCTCAATTAAATATGTGTAGCTGTTTACATCCTGGCTGTACAATGAGAAGAAGATGACTGCATCAAAGCTCCCACACAAACAGTTAGTAAAAGCACTATATAAGCTCAGAACACAGCTCAGAACACAGAACAAATGTCAGAACACAGGACACCTCAGAACACAGCTTCATCTAACGAGGCGTCGCAAGGTTTAACTGAGGCTAACGTTAACATGATGGCACACACACAGTGCACACACAAAGCACACCCTCCTCCTCCTCCACTGGAGCAAGGCCAGCTTAGAGAGAGAGAGAGAGAGAGAGAGAGACATGACGTACTGTACTGTAGCTCACGTTACCAAGCAATTGTGTGCAAAGTTCAGCACCACATACACAGTGGACAGCTCCCCTAGCCCTACGCATGAACATGCCGCATATATGTGCGATTGTGCGTATGCTCTATTATGAGTAGATCCCTGCATATGCATGTTCAAGTTAACATGCAAACCCATGTATAGGAAAATAAACAGCTGCCTACCTGTTGCTGTCAGTGAGGTCCCTGGCCCTGTTTTGCCTTGCTGAGCTCCGTTATCTGGGGGCTGTAGTTGGTCACTTTAAGCTGGACACATGCTTCGGAGTGGTCGGTTGTCAATCGACTCCGGGAGGGGTTGAGCACGTACTTCATGTGCGAAAAGATCTGCTCACAGAGGTATGTTGACCCGAAGACTGTCAGCAAAGCCATTGCAACGTTCCGTAGACAGCTGAACTTCTCCGGTACAGATGCCCAGCAGGAGAAGATGCAGGCTCTGTGGTCTTTCACTGCCGTGGTTTCTAGCTCTTTGTGTAGCTCTGCAAACTTGGCCACCCACAGTGTTGAACTCTTCAGCTCGATCAGCTGCATTTCTATGTCCTGTGTATCCAACCAGTCTATCAGAGATACATCCAATTCATGTCCATCAAAGCTGTCTGGCTTGATCAAGAAGGAGAACATGGGTCCATACTTCTGAAAGTCCCCAAATCGTATTATGAACTCCGACTTGAGCTCGCTCATGTACTTGCATATTTCAGCAGTGCTGATGCTGTGCTGCGAGGACAGACTCAGTTCCCTTACGTGTCTGAAGTAGCGGAACGTGGAAGTAGCAACATCATTGGAAAATACCGCTAGCTTGCCGACAAAAGCCGCCCACGTGTCAAACATGTCCAGCACAGTCTGCCCTGCGCCTTGCAGTCGTAGGTTGAGCTCGTTAAGGTGTCCAGTGATATCGGTGAGGAACATGAGTTTCACAACCCACTTCTCATCCTCGAGCTCTGGGTAGTCTTGGCCCTTTTCAGCCAGGAAGGTCTTGATAACACCAAAGCAGCCGACAAACCTCTCAAACCTTCCCACAGCTGAGCCACCTTACTGCACAGTACAGCGGGATATCTTGATATGCACATTCCGTTTCCTCGAGCAGGGCCTGGAACTGTCGGTGTGTCAAAGAAGATCGCTTAACAATGAAGTTAACTATCTTTGCCACTGTAGCCATAACCTCATTCAGATCCGACTTTGACATCTTTGCGCAGAGGTTTTCTTGGTGGATTATGCAGTGGAGTTTCATGATGGCGTGACCGACTTCTTCCTCAATTAATTTCACCGCTCCCTTCTGTTTCCCGACCATGGCGGGCGCTCCGTCTGTAGTCACTGCAAACATCTTCTTGATGTCAATCCCTCTCTCCACAAAGTGTTCCATAAAAACCTTGGCTATGTCCTCGCCTTTTGTTGTGCCAGTCATTGGCTTTAAACAGAAGAGCTCCTCTCTCACAGTTGAGTCACAGTATCTGACCATGACTGCCAAACGTGGTATGTCGTTCACGTCCACGCTCTCGTCAAGCGTAACGCTAAACACCGGAGCATCTTTTAATCCAGCTGTTTGCAGTTCTCTGTTTTCTGACATTTCATTGATGCGTTGCTCGACACTTCGAGCTGACATGGGGATATCTTTTATCCTTGATTTTATTGTCTCTTTGTTTGGCAAGCCTTCAAACAAAACATCTGAGCTACAGAGAAAAGCCTCCTTGATATACTCGCCATCAGTGAATAGCTTTCCACATTTCGCAATGCAATGAGCAATGCGATAGCTTGCTTCAGTTGCATGGTTTTTAGCAGGTGCTGGCTTGTTTCCCATACCTTGCCACGGCACGTTTAATGGATTCTGCCTTATCCGCCTGATCTTTGAAACTTTTATGATGCTTCATCTCAAAATGGCGTTTCACACCTGACGTTCGACAAACTACATTTTCCAAACATAAAGTACACACAGCACGGTCCTTCGGTGTTTGTTGAGCATGTTTTATGTCCGGTAAAACACAACTGTGATCGTTACAAAAACATGGTTCAGGTTCGGTAAAATAGACATAGAATATACCTTACCGGCTTAGCCAGAAGGTATTCCAAAAAGAATAATTCCAAGTCATCGCGATTACCAGTGTACTGTATATGTCTATACTCGTTTATATGGGAAATACGCTTCAGGCAACGACATTTAGAGGCGATCGCTGTGTCTCTGTTCAGGCAGGAGGAGGAGCCCTTGCAAAAAAAATAAAAAGGAAAACGTGTATCCACACCAAGCCATTCCAGTTCAAAGGTAGGCGATACTGCCACCTGGTGATATTCGATCGTCATTGCCATTCCAACGTAGGTAGATGAATCATAGACACCTAGATCAGGGGTTCAGGCCACTGAACTTAGAAGCAGGCCAGGCCAGTGTTTCTAGTTGCAGCAGCGCAATAGTTAGATAACCTAGGTGGGGAACAACCAGGAGATCACTGCAACTCACACAAGTTTGATCTCAAGTGACTACGTGGTAAAATAAAAATCTCTTTCTTGCTCTCACACACACACAAAGGATGTGATTGGTGGAGGCGGGACCCTTACAAAAAACTGTTGTTGCTAATCATTGACACATGCTAGCCTGTAATAATCCCCCCCAGAAAAATCTACTTTGCATTTGATATATTGCAAATTATATGCCATCACACACACTGGCATTTAAAGGGTTAGAATTATCAAATGAATATGTGGTGTTATGATCAGGGCTGAAGTTGAATAAAAGATTGTATTTCTTTCAATCTGACATTACAAAAAAACAGAAAATCCATCAATCAGTGTTGTTGCTAATCATGCATATGCTAGCCTGTTTTTTAACAATAATTTGTGATGCCATCACAAACACTGGCATTTAAAGGGTACAAATAAAAAAATTCCTGCACCAGAATGCAGGAAATGAAGTCTTTGTAACAAAAGAAATCCTGGTGGGGGACCCCCAGACCCCCTGCTTAAAAAGTGGCCTGACTGGGGCTATATTTTGCACTATATTTCCTGGCCTGAATGATTTCCCCAGTCCGGCCCTGGTTAAAATCCTCCAATGTTTATTAGTGTGTGTGCGTTTGAACGTTTGCTTGTTTCAACCATACATTTCCATTTATAAAAAAATATTATTACCTCCTATAATAGTGGGGGTCGCGGCTCTCTTGACACCGTTATTTGGGGGTCGCGGCCTGAAAAGTTTGGGAACCCCTGGCCTAGATGACTCCGGCTGACCGTATAGAACAGGGATCAAAGGAAAATATCAAAGGATCAAAACCCGAGTATACTCAGGTTTTTGGCGCTCAATGCATGGCGAGATAACCCGACTATACTCGGGTATGGCCGTGAAAGAGTTAAGGGTCGTAGACGTCAGGCAGCAATTGATTGCAAAGGATTTGCAACCAAATATTAAAAAATTACAACTTTATTTAAGTTTATGTTCATTTATCCAATAATACAATTTTGGTCCCCTAAAATTGGGGCATTATGTATAAAAAGGACTACAGTTCCCTCACGGTTCACCCAATACCAATATGAATGTAAACAACAAAACAATTATCACTGTCTTAAAAATTAAGACTTCACTCCATGTACAAAAGAGAACAAGCATCCACTTGTCTTGTTTTCTCAACTACAAAACCCATTTCCTCAAATTAGATAAAAAAGAAATCCCCTATTCATCGTATGCCATTTAATTTCATGTTAGTGTAGGTAGGCCTACTGAGGAATGGTAAGCCATCAGATTGACTTCACATTTACTGAGCTAGCTTTGTTTTTAAGCTGTGCAGAGACTTTGTGACGGACATGTGGCACTGGCGGGTATATATATTAGCTTAACGCTCCCAATATGTCCCCACAGTTATTGTCAGAACATTATTGAGTCACGGATGTATCGCTTGTCAATTGAGCCGTTTGCAGAGGAGTGGTGAATTGATTTGAGCTCTGCTATTTAATGTGTTGCTCGGTAACAGGATGGGGGGTCTTGTGTAGAGCCATATCAGTGCTCGTCTGAGTGACCTTTGGGTTTGCAGACCAATAGAATAAGAAAACGGGAAGCTACATTGTCTCCCATGCTCTACTCTGTGCATCATACCTCCTCTGTGCTGCCCTTTTATGCTCCTGCAGATCAATGATGTCCTGTCCAACCTGAAGCCAGCAGTCCTCCTGACACTGGTAGGTGTTACATTGCTCTTCACACATGTATATAAAATCTGGCGCTGTCAGTAAATATTTAAATGGTGAAATATATCCCCTCTTCCATGTACGAGTTGGGCTTCATTTATTTGTCACCCAGAAAGTTGATTCAAAGGTACAATCCAGAATTCTGACGATTGTGTATACTAGTATATTTTATTGAAGCGTTTGTATTATGGGAAATTAGCTTTCTTGGAACTTTCTCAGCCCACCATCACCCAAAATGATTCCAGTGTTTATAGACATTATAAATGTACCAAACATTTAGCTGTTAAATATCGCTGGGCCATGTATCAAAGGCTCAAACACAATACTGTACATTTCAGAGTGAAAAGGAAATACCTTCAATCCAAAAAATCACTATGTAAAAACTAAGCCAATAGTGGGATGACTATTTCAACAGGGGGCACCATTGTGCTGTTGTACTGTAGTGTGTAGACATTAAGATACACTTTAAAATCCTGTTCCACCCCACGGGGACGGTGCCGACCCCTTTTTGACATTATTATCATATATTAATATTTTTATGAGTGATGCAATAAATTAACGTTTTTAAAATCAAACGTTTTCAAGTATTATTATCACTACTATGTCACAAATACATGTAGAATGTAAAACGTTAGGTTGGCAATAGTTTAGCAATAGGTTAAAAGTGAGTTTATATCATTTAAAGTTTTTATTTTTCACTCGCGTTTTTGACGCGGAAGCGGAAATGGAAATGTTGAACCATGGGAATTGTAGTTTTTTTGCGGCCATTTTGAAGATCGCCTCGCCAGCTATCTCCCAGCGTCGGAATTTCTCAAAACTACACTTCCTGTGGTCCGCTATGGTCGTTCAAAGTTCGGCGTTCTGAATGAATCATATCAATAATTGTTATGATTCGCGATAATAAGCTACAAAAGGTAACGTTTTTGACAAATATTGAAACGCAGTCAGTTTCTCCACACTATTGTAATCATGTAGGAATAATTAGATCTGAAATTAGTTACAGAATGATTACACTGTGGGAGAAATAAAAAAGTACAGTCGATTACATTAAATATCTGTATATGTTATTATGCATGCCTGGTGATACTATATCCAAATTGAACTCGGCCATTTGAAAGATACTATATGTATATATATATAAATGTGCGAATTGGCTATAATAAGGTAATGTATAAGCATATATTCTATAATAATATTTCAAATTGCATTGGTCCGGATGGGAGAATTCAGTACTGTATATACAAAACCTTCAATTTTATCATCTTCCCTTTATTAATTTCCTTAGATCTTTTGTACACATGATCTCAAGAGGGTACTGAATTAGCTCAGTGGCAGTTTTTCAAGTTTGGTCATTATTATCATGGTTTTATTCACTGTCAAAGATGAAAAGAAAAATCATAATTCATATTTTCCTTTGTTTCATCAGAATTTAAGCAAGCCTAGTAATAGACACAATATTTCTGACACTGAGAATACATTCATTGAGGTCCATAGATGTTCCTAGATACCAAGAATATGCAAATAGCCCTTGTAGAAGTGGAGCAATATTCCATTTACCTAGGTATACATTTTATGCAGATTTCACCTGGGGTGGAACAGGTTAACAGGAGACTTTTCAATATAATGGCACATTCCCAAAGTGCGGTAGATAGTCTTCTCTTGATGTGAAAAGGCCTTTGACATGTCCTGAGAATTCCTTTTTCAGTCGTTGATGCAGTATGGCTTTGGTTTATAATTTCACAAATAGAGGCTTTGCACTGAATGTTTGTGTTGTTCTCGGTCTTCCAATATGGCTGCATGTAACCATTGGTAACCACTGATGAGCCGTACTGTATTGTACCCATTCTGCAATCTGTTAAATAACGTTTTTTTCTTTTTTCTTTTACTTCAATTTGTATTATCAGTTTCTTGATTTACAAACAAACATCCACGTACAACATTACAATTGGCGGTCAAAATTATAAGAGACAGTACAATACAATTCGACAGATACGAACTAAAAGATATAGCTGATGGTAGAAAATAATATCAAAATCAAATGAAGAGTTGACCTAAAATGAATGAACTAAAAAAAGAAATAAAAAAAATATATATAACAGAATAAAGTGACATGGGTTCTTTGGTACCTTCATAGTTCATTTTCATTTCGATTTCTATTTCTCTTCTTGTCTCCTTTTCACTCTCCTGTGATGTCGTTTCTTTTCTTCCTATACTCTTCCCCCTTCTCCCATTTTGACTCAACTTCTCGTCTTGTAGCCTCAGCCTGTGTGTGAGTCTCTCCATTTCCTGTATCCCCCCTACTATCTCTGTCCATTGTTCTTTCGTCGGTGCTTCTACTCTATACCACATTTTCGTCAATGCTTTCTTGGCTGCTACTAATATCTTAATCAAGTATTTGTCTTCTCCCTGAATTCCTTCCTGTGTTAAGTTCCCTAAATACAATACTTGGCCTGTCTGGGGTATTTCATATCCTATTTCATTTATTATCTCTCCTATCTCTTCCCAATAGTTCTTTATTATCTGACATCCCCAGAATAATGTGTGTGTGGTTTGCTATTTCCTGTCCACATTTTCTCCAGCATGGTTTCTGTGCTGGTGTATAGTTGCCCTGTATTTCTGGTGTTATAAATAATCTAATTATGTTTTTCCACCCAAACTCCCTCCATATCCTTGACCCTGTGGTTGTGTGTTGTATCTTACATATGTTATACTGGCGTAAAAGGAGTTGAGTTCATCCGTGAGAGAGGCATCGGCACTCACTATTGAGGGGGGGGCTGACTTTATAATCAGTTATCGTTCGTACTCCCCGCCACAAGCCTCTCGTGTCGTTCTGTGCCCTCTGTGTCTCCATCTTGTTCGCATATCGCCATGTTGCAGCCCGAACCTCTTTGTGTAGCATATAAGCTGCTACCTTGTACTCTTCCATACTTCCCGATGCTGTTTTCTAGTATTTTAAGGGCTTTTTTCAGTGGCCCCATTAACTTTTATATTAGTTCTGTGGCTAACTAAGGATACGAAAGGAGTCTACCCTTTGATGAGTTGGAAAGGGGGCTGCGGATCCAAAACCGTGAACTTACCCTTAAAGATACCCTTGAAAATGACATGACCTCACTTGTTTTTCTGTTTGTTTGTTTGTTTGTTTGTTTGTTTGTTTGTTTTGCATCCAGCGAGGACAAAATACAGATAGTGGAAGCACCACCCGCGAAGCCTCCTTTGAAGGAATTAGCGGGTATGTTTAATTGGAATCAGTTATTCATTAGTAATCGTACATTGTTCACAGAGGTTGTTGGGAGTTTTCATTACCAGGGATGCAGCAGGCACACCCGCATGCTGGTTTGGTGGTGATTCATCTAATTCTGGAACTAATATGATTTGAAGAAAAGATCTTGCTCTTGCTTGTAAGTTATTAATTCGTGGCAACATTACTGTATGTTCTGTTGGCCTTAATCCTTCTCTCTTTCTGCTTCTCCCAACCTAACATATATCTTTGTCTGTATGGATCCACGCTTTTGATCCATTCCACTGGCGCTTTGAAAAATAAATGCTATTTTTAAAGACCTCGATTTCTGCTGCTATAGGACCTTGTCATAATCCCTTCATCTTGGGGAGGGGAGAGGGGTTTGAATACCTCTCCTGAAATGCCATAAATGTCTTTCTCTGTACTGTATTTGAGTAATGTGTATTTTCTCATTAACGTCTTCTGTACAACTGTGTCAATCAGATTCCAGGTGAACAACACCCTCTTGCACCCGGTCATAGTAGAATGGTAAGTGATTTAAAATAAAATTCTACTATTTCTACTTTCACCTTTGTTCAATCAGACCGTCACAAATATTGGCTATTGCAGCATCCTGGACAGACTTGGGACATACAATGTCTGCTGCTGTCAGGAGCAGGGGCCTCTCTCTGGGCTGCTGTTTGCCTCCCAGGCAGAGCTGTAAGCCAGCTTGCTCAGCTGTAATGGTCTTCGTGCTCGCCTGGCTGCCCTTGGCATTAGGCGTTGCTCCCTCCTGATGAATTGACATTTCTGAAATGAGGTAGAATGCTATTCAGGCACACCTCTTCGGAAGAAAGACTTGATTGAACCCCCCCCCCCACACACACACTGTCTACGTTTTTAATGAGCATTCATTTATTTATTTATTTAATAATTTCTACGAACCCCGGTTTTCATTAGCGTAACCATTGGTTACAGCAGCTCTCGTGTTACATCTCTGTAACTATTTCTGTGGAAGCCTCATTAGACTCAAGTGTCTGTCGCACGCAGCCGTCTGAGGTGGCGTGTCTGCGTCTCTAGCCTGGGAAGGGAGAAATCGTTAAGAAATAAACCATGAGATACACAGTGGATACGAATCCAATTTCAAAGAAAATCTCCTCGCCACACTTCATTAGCAAGCTGCTTCTAGGCCATTCTTTTGTGACATTCAAGGTATCACTGTTTTGAAACGTAGGAGACTTGAAAGCCCAGTATTGATGCGAGTCATGCCTCAACTTTACTTTAGTCCCTCAAGTTGATGATTTCTTTTTGAGTGATTTAAAAACCGACAAAACATGACACTGCCCCCAAAGTACATTCACCAATTTGCAGGTTTTGCTAAATCAACAAACGGATCATAATGACATTATCCCATGTACATTAGAATAGTTAGAATAGTTAATAAAAAAAAATCCCTCTGGGAGAGGTAAGAGCTGAAACCATTAATGTTCCATCTCACCATCTACCGTGCAGCACAGAATTGTTTATTGTTTATTTGGATCCCCCTTATCTGTCACCTAGGCAACAGTTATTCTTCCTGGGGTCCACATAGAACAAAACAAAAACATACAAACTGTACATGCATAATACCTATATTTAACAAAAGAAGAGAAAACATTAAGTAACAAACACTTAAGATATCCAAAATGTAAGAGTCAAACACAAAGAAAAACAGAATAATGGACGGTTTCAAATAAAAAGTCACTTTTATACACGCACACACACATGCTTGCATACACGCAAATAGTTGACACAAAAAAAAAGAATCAAGAATCAAACACTAGAAAAGAAGAAGAGACCATTCAGACCAAGTAAAACGCTTGTCGGGTCGGCAGCATTGGATATATGATCACTCCTCTCACTCCCTTGTCCCTGTCTCCTCTCTGGCAGCCGGCTGCTTAAGACCGATATGGAGCTGGAGGTCCTGCGCTACACTAACAAGATTTCCAGCGAGGCCCACAAGATGGTAAGATCCTGCCACGCTGCACAGACCTGTGGTCGGGGGGTTGGGGAGAACTTCACATGCTCATCAAGTTTGATCTGGATATTTGGATTTGGGATAACAGCATCCTGTTCAGACTAGAGATTTGAGCTGGCTGCATGCTAGCGGTTAATAAAAAGGTGTCTCTCAACCACCTATTGACTATAAAGGAAGGAATATCTTCTTTATGCTTGGAGGTGTATTGTTGCAGACCCAGGAAAGTGTCGAATTTAGTGCCATTTGGCCAGACTGTGGCGCTATATATATATATATATATATATGGTTCTTCATATATCTTGAGAATCGTTCATCCAATCGGCTCCACACTCGGTGGGTGTATTGCTGAGGAGTAGGGAGTGCAGTGTCTAATTTGGTGCCATTTGGCCATATGGTGGTGCTATAGTCCAGGTGTATTGCTGAAGACCCATTATCGTATGTTGCCTTCTATACGATGTACAGTCAATAATGCCAACAGTCCCATAATGTACAATAATTTGAGATTTCTTTTGACAAAGTTAAGAAAATGTGTGCTGAACAGGAAGGTGAGTACAGGGGAGAGGCGAAGAGGAGGGCAGAATCATTGTTGGAACAGCCAAAAAGTAATGCCAACAAACACCAATTTGTTACTGTATCTTGGTTATGACTCTCGTACGATAATGTCCCTCAAAATATGATCATTTTAACCTCTTAACTGGAGCCCAGAAAAGTTGCCATTTTTAAACTTGAACTTGAGGACTGCATACTTTTTTTGAAAAGCGTATCTTTATACTTTATACTTATAGCACATGCATACGCCTGGTCTCTTTTGAAAGATAACATTCTGAAGTGTCTGATACAATAAAGAGAGATCACTTGTAGTGCTAATGAAATAGAGTAACATAGGTCTAAACTTGAGTTGTAGAAAAACATGTTACTCACGTTTTTCTGTAGTAGTTGCAATATCCAAATATAGTATTTCCAAACAATTTGGTATGAGCTGGAGTACATGTCCAAATTTTCTACAAATCCGTTCAGAAATGAGTGATTAGGAGCGATTTTGGTAAACTGGAGGGAAAAAAAAGCTCTCCAGTAAACCATTTCCTCATTGACTTCAATTCATTCTGCGTTTTTTTCCTCTTCCTGTTATCGCTTGTGACTTTTCACCTAGATCCCTGGTTCGCAGATCCCCAGTTGGGGTATCATTGGAAAGCCACACTCATTGGCTACAACCCTGTCCAATAATTTTGGAGCTAGAGCCCCGGGGATGTCTGGGGTGGTAATCAAAGCTCTGCCGTGTACTTTGGCGCACGCCTCACATCGGCATGTAACTCGAGAACCGCTGAACGGATTATGTCGCCTGAAAGGGCAATCGACAGGCAACAAATAGGGCTTTAATTCTATATATATATTGTATTAAAGAAAATGCAGATCCGAGCCACCGGCTAGAGGACGGCAAAGTGGCGCGCCGCACCTGTGGGCAAATCGTCCTCGAGAGGTCCCGCGGCCGGGTTGGTGCCAGTTAAGAGTTTAAGCCTCTGGTATGATATTTTAACCTTTCCCATCTGGCAACACTGCAGGTGGGTGTAGTGTCAAAGCTGGTGCCATTTGGCCAGATAATGGCGCTATAACGACGAACTGTACGCATATCTCGAGAATCGGTCATCTGATCGACGTCACACGCGGCAGGTTTATTGCTGAGGACCCAGGTGAGTGCAGTGTCGAATTCTGTGCCATTTGGCCAGATGGTGGCGCAATAACAACAAACTTTATATTTGGCGGCTGTATTGTTGAAGACCCAAGGGAGTGTAGTGTCGAGTGTGAAGTCGATCGGATGAACGGTTTTCGTGAACGCTGCAAGCAGCCATACCTCGGTTCTCCACAATGCTGCAAGCAGCACTTCGCGTTCCAAATGGCCACGTGCTCGGACAACGCTGCAAGGCAAGCAGCAATACCGGGAGCCAAGCAATGGACCTGTCTCAAACCCTGCCCTCTTTTCTTGATCCTCCAATCACAACTGTCGCTTACCTCGGACAAACCAGGTTTGTCCGAGGTAAGCGACAGTTGTGATTGGAGGATCAAGAAAAGAGGGCAGGGTTTGAGACAGGTCCATTGGCCAGTTCAGAACGGGCACTGCATGTGAGATGATGGTATTTTAAGAACTGGACATTCTAATGCTGATGTGACAGCAGCTAATGCCATTGAAAGCTATGGAGTTTAGAAGAATTTGAAAACAGAATTCCATGAAAAGCCTTCTAAATGACTTGCACCTGAAATCTTCATGCAGTGGCTTTCATTCACTTTAGCTATGGCATTAAAATAACCAACGTTTGGGCCTCAGGGTTTCCTACAGGCACATATCTGATGTTTATCCTCCTACTTACTTTTCTAGCTTATGAAGCATGTGAGACCCGGACAAAAGGAATATGAAATGGAGAGGTAAGTGGATTATTTTGTCATTTCTGCCTGTTTTTTTTTTTTTTTTAAGGATAACTATTTATTCTTGTCCTAGACCTTATTCTTTCTTATAATCTGGCATGCTGGTTTGATTCCAACCGAAATCACTCTCCTGGCTGCAGTTAAATCCTCTTGAGACGAGCACAACGACGGTCGAAGAACATCCTCAAAAACACACAAATAATTATGTCTTTATTTAACAGCGTGTCCAACTGTCCATGACCTGAAACTTGAAGATTAGTAATTAAATATTTCCTGGCAGCTGCAGTGGCCCAAATTATGAGATTTTGTTTGGAAATGATAAAACTATAATGGTCTAGGGTCGAAAACCTCCAGAGTTATCCTTTTAAGTTGGTTCAGGGTTCCTTAAACTATGGGCCAGGAGTCAGGACCCAAAAGGTGTCGCAGGCATATTTCTTTTGGGTCCCCACATGACCAGAATACTGGTACGTTTTAATGAGTCTGGGGCCTTAGGCAAGGCTAGATTCAGTCCTGGGGCAGCGGACTGAGAGCAGGGGACACAAACGGGCTGGATAAGCTGGTCAGGAAGGCCAGTAGCGTGGTTGGGGTGGAGCTGGACTCCCTAGCGAGGGTGGCGGAGAGGAGGAGCCTTGCTAAGCTCCAGGCCATCAGGGAAAACTCCTCCCACCCACTATACACAGACTTGGCGGACAGGAGGAGCAGGTTCAGTGCCAGGCTCACACTACCTAAATGCAGCACTGAACGGCACAGGAAGTCCTTCATTCCAACAGCCATCAGACTATACAATGCATCACTGTGCCTCACTGCATCACTGAGCACAGAGTGGCAGTTACCATCTTCCTGGACTTAGTTTGAAACAGCACTGTGCAATATTACACCTACTGTAGACCTCAGTATATTTTTACTGTATTTATTTACTGTATATTTTATTCCATTTTTATTCTATTTGACTCTACTCTTATCTTAGGCAACTTGATTTGATTTGTTTTATTATTCTTATTCGTGACCTGTTCTGTCTAAATGTTTAAATGTTGAGAGATTTGCAGTGTCAAATTTCCCACGGGATAATAAAAGTATTTCTATTCTATTCTATTCTATTCAGGCCCACTAAGTTTGGTGCATGAGCCCAAAACGTTTAGGAACCCATGCTATAAACAAAAATATTTTAACTTTCCCAAACTCATAGAATTGTAATTATGATGGATGACATTCCAGCTAGATGTGTACAGTTCGTGATGATGCTGTGTTTATGTGTTGTTCCAGCTAGATGTGTACAGGTGAGGATGCTGCATTTATGGTTAGGGTTAAGACGGCCAGTGTGTTCCTTATCAGTGTGAAGGTGTTCTCCGCTGGCTGCGTCTCATTCAGATGTACCACTGATAAGCTGCTCTGGACTGGCTGGCACCACACAGATCAGCCTGGCTCCCATCACGTTCCTCTTGAATGGGACCTCCTGTCGCTGTGATTCAACACCCCCTCCCAGTCTCCCCTCACTAAGTCACTGTTTTGGCAAAATTTCATTAGTGGCTTAGAGTGCCTATTAGGGCCCAGACTTTGACGTGTTAAATGAACAACAAGAAGAGGCTTTTACAGCGAATTAGCAGTTTGGATTACCCCCCGCTGGTGCAGATGATAGAACAGAGGAGGAAATGTCATGCCTCAGTGTGCATTAGTACTTGGAATGGCTGTGTAATTGTTATGCAGTCAAACAGGGCACTCACAAGTTGTAGTTAACATTCTGTGTGAAGTGGTTAACAGCACTGTGGCACTCTGTGTCATTTTAGGCACTGTAACATTGAAAGAAAATAGGAGACATACTAATGACACTCGCTATTTCAGTAAATGGGTTCAAAATGGGCCTAGAATGTAGACATTATAGGCTATATATCTAGTTTGCTGTTGGTTGACTTAGAGTATATCACTGTTGATCTTGTGAGTGCATTGTGGAAATGTTCATAGCAACTGGATTTAAGGAATAGTGCATTGGGGCGTGATGTATCCTGCTTAGCACAAGATGGTCCAATGTCTACTGGATCTGTGCTGAGCTCATCATCCTGCCCTCTTTTTGAATTACTGCGGTTGATATTTACAGAGGCTTTATTAATCATTTAATTAATAATTGAGTCCCCTTCAGGTCACTACGTGATTCTGTACATTTGGGTTTATAGGGTTGTTGTAGGGTTGTTTCTTATACAATGGTTAAGTTTATTCTTAAGAGTACAAGTAGAAATTGAGGGGAGATGGGTTAGTAACATGCTTTTTACTCATTTATCTTTTAAAGCCTTTTGTTAGACAGAATTTGTGAACTTTATTTGTCTTTTTGAATCTGATATGGGAATGCCTCCTTAAAGAGTTTTAAGAACATATTAAGATGTCCATACGTTTAACATTAGATACACTGAGGTTTCTGAGAGAAACCATAGGTGGGGATGATCACCCTACTGAATACCCCCTGTGTCTGAATTGCCACCTCTTAAGGTTCCTGTTGGTAGCTGTGATCTTGGTAGGTTTGGTGATGAGAGAATAATTAGGCTGCGGTTAGACTTTCGTTTCATTTTCATTTCATTTTCATTTTGAGTTTCGCCGCAACGTAGCGAGGCGAGTCACACTTTCGTTTTGTCACCTGGAGCACAGTGATGTAGTACACTGCCAAAGCAGTAGGTGGCAGTAGGTGGCGAACATGAAGGCAATTTTCAACCAATCAGAACTTGAATGTGCCAATACACTTCCTGCAAAGAAAATGTCAACAAGGCGGGCGCCACCATCTTTGCCTATTTACCCAATGCAGCACTTCTTTTTCAGCAAAGTGTAATAAAAGTGCAATAAACAAAACGGATACATTCACTGTGTGTTCTGCTCTCTCATTTGTTGATGAAACAAAACTAACATCAACACAAGTGACCACCAAGAGCGGATAGTTTAGTCTAAAAAAAGATCTGTGACTTTGTTTAGCTACATTGTTAGCTGCATGCTAACGTGAATGGAAGATGCCATTATAACAGTATAGCATTGTGGCTAGAAGCTAACGTTAGCTCACGCTAGTTAGCCAGCACCAAACTGATGATATCGGGAGTTATCAGTAGCTAGATAACATTAGAGACAACGCCGTGTGTATTAAACAAAGGTGAATAGATGACTGGGCCATTTTGTTTAATGCTTGTTAAGATTGAAAGAGGAGCTCTGAGCTAACAGGGTCTGATAGCTAACGTTAGCCAGCTGCTCATGCAATCGGTAATGCTAGCAGAATGAATGGATGTAAACTTTATTTAACATATTGCATAATGGGTACAATACAATACGGCTCAATACAAACAATTGTTAAGGGAATGCAGACTGTTGTAGCTTGGACTGGGGTCAATAACAATAACTTGACAACACATGGTAGCTGCAGCTATTTGGGACAGCTCTGCTGTCACCGGAAGGGCACGCAGATGGTATCTACTGCGCATGGGCGTTTTCGCAACAACGGCTCAGTGCAAATTACACGACTGTTGTCGGCGAGTTTTGGCGCTACTCCAAAACGGAAAATACAATTTAGCGTTTTCAGTAGGGCCACAACGTATCCGCCAAAAAACTCATTTCTGTGTAAAAGGGACCGCAAACGTATTCAAAAACGTATAAAAACGAGCACAAAAACAGTGTGTGTAACAAGGGCCTAAAAAGCAGAAACGGCTCTGATAACAATTCTGACCCTGACAAACTCAAAAGGGCCAAAGTCATTCAAGTTTCTTTATTAGTTGTCATACAAAAGTACAGAATACTTTTATATAAAATGCTTCTTTCTGTTTTGCTCCAGAGATTGTGCTAGATAAAAATAGATGAGTATAAAATAAGTAAGTATAAAATAGAAGTCAAGTACGTAGACAAAAGTGTTCAATATGTACATATAGACAATATACAATGCAGAGTAGAAAAGTAACTGAGTTACAATACAGTACAATGCAGAAATGGGATTAGGTACAATTTACAGTAAGGTGTAATGAGGTATGAGATGTAGTGCAAATTCTTTACCAATAAATATAAAGTGTGTTAAGTGTCTAAAGTGGGTAAAGTGGGTGCTGCAGTGAGTTGTTTGTTTAAAGTGAGTGTGTGAGTGTGGATGTGTGTGCTGTGAGTGTATTTGATGGTTGTTACATAGTGTTATTGTCATTTAACATCCTGATGGCCTGAGGATAGAAGCTTCTTCTGAGTCTCTCTGTGCTTGCCATGAGACTCCGGTATCGCTTGCCTGACCGCAGCAGTTCAAAGAGGCAGTTGTTTGGGTGGCTGGAGTCTTTGATTATTCTCTTAGCCTTACCCATGCACCGCTTGTTGTAAATGTCTTGGAGAGTGGGAAGCCCACCTCCAATTGTGCGTTCGGCTGAACGGGCCACTCTCTGTAGTCTGCTACGGTCTTGTGTGGTTCCAGTTTTTAAATCTGATGATCATAATGTCTTTGGTCTTTTTAGTTATAGATTAACCTCTATTCTACCATGTCTTTCTAAGGTCTTAGGGGGGAAATAGTGTGTAATAGAATGGCTCAGTTTTGCTCTGAACATAATCTTTAAATTATATTTTGTATATACTAGAGCAGTGTTTCTCAACTGGTGGGTCGCGACCCAAAAGTGGGTCGCGGGGCCATTTTGAGTGGGTCGCGGATGTGTGTATATAAAAAAATAAAAAGTAAATTTTTTTTTTTATTTTTTTTTGTAATATTTTTTTTTTGCACTACCTATCTTTGTGAAAGTGGCTTCTCAGCTCTGGTTCAGCTGAAGACAAAGCAGAGGAACATATTGGACATTGAGCATGACCTCAGAGTTGCTTTGTCTACCATCACCCCAGACTTTGAGACTCTTGTCAGGAGCAAACAACATCCCCAGTTATCCCATTAGTTCCCTGGGATGTTAAGCTAAGAAGTCTGCTAGGAAGCATAATTATTTATTATTATTATTTTATTTCATTGGGTTTTTAGCCCTAGTTGCACTTTTGTTGCAACCCCAGTTATCCCATTAGTTCCCCCAAACATAGGTCTGTTATGTTAAGCTAAGAAATCTGCTAAGAAGCATAATTATTTATTATTATTATTTTATTTCATTGGGTTTTTAGCCCTAGTTGCACTTTTGTTGCACTTTTTTGTGTTTATTTCATGTTTTTAACAGTGCGTGAAAGATTGTGTATTACTGCATTTATTTTTTTTATATAAATCATAGTGGTTAAAAAATGTGGGTCGCGACTTAATGACTAAGGAAAATGTTGGGTCCCGAGGCTAGACCAGTTGAGAACCACTGTACTAGAGTAATGTGAACTAGATGTGACTACAGTAGATGTGAAAATTGTGGCCGATACCGATAACCAATATTAATATTGCTGTTCTGGCCGATACCGATATTTACCGATGTCGATATCTCTGTATAGAAAACACTTTTTTATGATGATCAAATAAAGAGCTATTTTCCAAAACGCTTTTTTTTTTACTTTTTTTTTGTATTTTATTTTTTTATTATTTTTTAAACAAACACATAAACAAACATGACGACACACGATAAGATATACAAACACACATATGCTCCAGCTCGTACCCCCCCCTCCCGGACCCCCCATTGGATAATCCAACCATTATAACTTGTTCCTAACAAGACACTACCATTATATGCTAGCTTTTATTCTCTCCACCACTTCTAACCACATTGCCATTTTGGATTCATTGAGACCCAAAATTCTTGCTGTAGATATTTCTTGATAAATCACATCGAGATATGTAAGAATCCAGACCTTCCGGCACATATTTTCCGGTTGAAACCATCGTGATGCTATCAGCTTTTTAGCCACTGTGATACCGGATAAAACCAATCTCTTTAGCTGTGGAGGTACTGCATACTCAAAGACATCATTCAGCAGTAATACAGAGGGGTGTACAGGTATATCCAGAGTTAAGAAATTTGATAATTGCTGGGTCACTTCTTTCCAAAATATCTTAACTGGTGGGCAGTCCCAGTACATGTGCATAAATGTCCCTTCGTCCCCATTTGTACATAAGGAGCATTTGGAGTCTTGTTTAAGACTCATTTTGTTCAGTCTTATAGGAGTTAAGTATGTCCTGTGAATATAGTTAAGATTGATTTGTTGATGGTCCGGGTTCCTTGATGCAAGTCGTACATTTGCCCAGGCTTCTTGCCAGTCAAAGTCTGTCTCCAGGTCTGGTATATCCCTCCTCCAGACTGAGTCTAGATGGAGGGTTTCATACGAGGCCGTTAGTAATTGATGATACAAATCTGAAACAAAACCTCTCTATGTCTCTCTTTCATAGAAGAATTTGTGGTATCTGTGGTGTACAATTGGTATCCTTAATGGAACACCGTGAGCCTTCAAACATGCCAATAACTGTGCGTAAAAATAATATGTAAACTTTTTTTTACTTTTGTAACTTATTTTCAGAAATGACAGATATTTTGAAACTATTTAAGGCCAAAACATGTAAAAAGAAGGGAAAAAAAGATTGAACAAATATCTACCCATATCGGCCCCATCTTGATATCGGACTGATACCGATGTGTAATAAAACTGCCATATCGGCCGATATTATATCGGCGGCCGATATATCGCGCATCACTAAGTAAAACATTCCACTACAGTGGCGTTGGTTCAATTGGTGGATACATTATCTAAGGCTCTGGACAACAATTAATGATTATGAATTAATGATTTGTCCAAAGTCTTTGATATTTCCTAGTAGATTATAATAATCTTGTTATCAAAGCTGATACATGGTATCAAGGGGATTGAACTGCAGTAGATCAGAAGCTGCTTACATACTACTTTACTTATCTGACTATGTAAGTAGAGTACCCTTTACAAAATTCCATTCCCAAGAGTTCTCATTGATGAAAAACATTGAGATGCATAGCAAGTGTATTTCCTCTAATTCCCTCCTTGGCTGTGGGTGCTCAGCTACCATATACTTTATAGAAAAACCACCAGCTTAGTGCAAACAGCGGCACTTAAAGAAGATATTGTCTTCCACTCAGCTGATTGTAAAAAAAGAAAAAAAAGGAAGTATAATAATAAATAATAATAATAATTAAAAAAAAATGCATAGCATTTATTTCCAGCAAAATTGGCAAGAATATTGGTGTCATCAGCTAAATAAATTTTTTCTTACCGAGACAAAATCTCTGTACTAACGTTACCCTATAAACCTTCCTCTCCTACTGTAATATTGTTTTGGCTACTGTACAAGACTGACCTCAAAAAACACCTTTACATTGTAGAACCGATTTGTTAGAATAGCTACCTGCTCTGAACCACTGGCTAGCTCTTCACTTATATTCCAAAACCTCTGAATTATCAATATTTATGATATCAATGTATTTCAAATCTGTCTGTTTTTCAATCGGATCATTTCTAAATTGCAATCCCTATCACAGTTCTTTAATCTACATAATTTCATTGAGCAGTCATTAAAACAACACAATGATTCAGTATCTTCCAGTGACATCACAGTATTATTCTTATTCATACTCATTACAACTCTCAATAACTAACAATGTTTGTATACAAAATAGTTTAGAGCTTTGGGATATGTGTGTACAAAATGGTTTAGAGCTTTGGGATATGTGTGTACCAAATAGTTTAGACTAGCTTTGGGATATGTTGTGTACAAAATAGTTTAGAGCTTTGGGATATGTGTGTACAAAATGGTTTACAAAATGGTTCAGAGCTTTGGGATATGTGTGTACAAAATGGTTTAGACTAGAGCTTTGGGATATGTGTACAGAATGGTTTAGAGCTTTGGGATATGTGTGATATTACATGCATAATAAATCTGTATTTTGTGAAGTGCCCCTTAAGTGGAGTATTTTGCATTTGATCCTGTTTGCAGCTCCCAATAAAGGACCTTGTCTAGTTTACATTGGTTCCATTGAGAGGGAACAAAGAGAACCTTGTGAATTGAAGGCCTTTACTGCAACTGAGACATAGACAAGCTAATTACCGTATATCAGACACCAAATTTATTTTCTCAGCCTTGCTAGATTATTTATTAATGGAATTCAATAAAACACTATTGTAAAAGCTATTTATTTACAGTCATATCTAATTGCCTTTGGTTTGTGAGAAGTACAATTGGGCACAAGATGATACCAACCCTTGTAATGTGCCGTCAGGAAGAGATGCAGAGGTGTTTTGATGTGTGATGATTAGAGAATGAACGTTAGATGGGTTTCTGAAAGCGGGAGATCAGGAGGAGGCCACTGCCAAGCATTTCAGCTGATCAGCACTCTCTCTGATCTCTGGTATATTGAATTTATTCACTTTAGTATGTGCTACTCTCTGAATGAACGTTTGTTTGTCTTTCTGTCACAGTCTGTTCCAGCACTACTGCCACACCCGAGGAGGAATGCGTCACACCTCGTACACCTGCATCTGCGGAACGTACGTTTCTGCACAGAATGGCCTTCGTAGGGAACGTTGTGTGAAATGGGATGCGTCTCCCGACGTCCCAGTCACAGTGATGCTATACTGCATATGCAACCGCTCTGACTTGTTTCTAGATACATTTCCTCCTCTAACAAATGTACCTCTCCAACCAAGGACTGTGTTGATTTGTTGTCCTGCCAGAATCTGCGAAGCTTCTACTTCTGCAAGTGGCAGAAGTCCTTGAGTGTATCCAGGGCATCCTCCGAGCCACTGTAGCGATCCAAGAGCAGCTCCAGGTTTTTCTTAGTTTTGATGCTCTGCAGTTCAAATGTATCGTCAGGGAAAGCTGGCTCTAGAGATAACGTAGAGGATGCAGGGGGAATTGGCACCTGCTCTACTGTATATCTGGGGTGTCCTGTTGTGTGTCCCCCAGCTTTAATCATCTGTGCCAGTTGGAGTAGCATCACTTCCTCTCCGCCACAGGGCCACTGTTGGTGAACAGCAGTATTTTATAGGGGGGGGGGGTTAATTTCAGACTTCAAACTATTCACTGGACTGTTATATGTTTTAATTAGGGATGTGAGTGATTAACGATCAGTTGATCAAATCACTGGGTGATGTGCTAAACTAGAAATACTAGTTGGTTCATCTAAATTGTACATGTAGAATTGCCAGAACAAACCACTACATTTCTAATGGCTAATTAATATACAAAAATACATTTGCAATTCACATTAATCGAGACATACAAACATCCTATGTTGCACATCCCTACCGTCTGCTCTTTGGCCTTTTGTATCCTGTAATCTTCTTTTATTATTATTTTTTAAGCCAGTATAATGAGTATTTCCTGGGGATTAGTGGTCAGCAGATGGAAAGTATTTTCTGCTGGTACATGAGAGCCTTATCATCTCATGAGCTCCTGCTGAGACGCTGGAACTGGGCTTTCATGTCAAAAGCTACATTAGGCAGGAGCCAAAAGAAAACATTATCCCAAATCATTTGAGGGGATTATACTGTACCTTGAATGAAAAAAGGTAAAAAAAAAAAATATTTAGATGGAATCTTATTAAAAACATCTTCAGAATGAGCTGGTATCAAACCCACTTTAATAATCACTTGCCGTTGTACTATAGTGGTATGCCATGCACTTTCATTCACTTTGAAATGTCATATTTAACCCTACATGGCCTGCTATTTTCCACTTATCTGATGCCCAGTGCTTTTAGATTAATATATATATTCTCATTTTTTTAACAGGGGCAACAATTCCTCAGTCCTCCACTACGGCCACGCTGGAGCTCCCAACGACAAGACTATTGAGGATGGAGACATGTGGTACGTCCCCCATGGGCCTAATCCTACTGCATCTCCACCCACACACACATGATATCGGGACTCCTGGGCCTAACAAAAATAATGGTTGGTTTCAGGTTGCCGACCGACCCTGCCGATTTAGGTGCGACCCAATATATTTTATGAGTTTTAAAAAAAAATTATATATTAAAAAAAAAAAAATCCGTTTTTTTTTTTTTTTTTTTTTTTTTTTTTTTTTAGAATAAAGTTTCATAGAAATCTTAGTCAAACATTTAGTATTATGGATATTAAACATGCTGGCAGAGTACATGCATCCATGTTGTTGTGAACATTTTAACCCTTTCACTGCCACACAACAGCCGGTTAACCCTTTCACTGTGACAATACAGAAGGTTAGCCCTTTACTATCACACAACCGACGGCGATGCTCCATCATTAGCATCATTAGCTCCGCGGATGCGGAGCTAATGATGCTAATGATGGAGCATCGCCGTCGGTTGTGTGATAGTAAAGGGCTAACCTTCTGTCGTGTGGCAGTGAAAGGGTTAATTAAATAAAGAAATTCCCTATCCATAGTCGCCGTGGGAAAGAATAAAATAAAAAAAAAATAAAAATAAATTCCCTACCTACCCATGGCCAAACTGACAACCAACCTGAAACCAACTATTATTTTTGTTATTTTTGTTAGGCCCTATCTCCATCATATTGGATGATATTGGCCTGAGTTTGAACCTCAGGCCTACGGCTGCACTCATACTGATAGAGATTTTAAAGTGGCTGTTTAAGGCCCGCAGTGACCCATCACAAGTACCTTTGAACAAGGTCACCCAGTCTCTGCTCAACTTTTCATTCGCACTCGAGGGCGTCCTGCGAAGCAATTTCTCCGAACTGGAAAGCGATAAAAGATTGGAGTGGCTCTCTTGGGAACACCGGAGATCATCCATCAACGGCTGAAGTGATGTGTTTTTGCCCCCCCCTGCAGTCTGTTTGACATGGGCGGAGAGTATTACTGCTACTCCTCCGACATCACTTGCTCCTTCCCAGCCAACGGCAAGTTCACGGCAGACCAGAAGGCCATCTATGAGGCCGTGCTCAAGGCATCCCGAGCAGTCATGGCTGCCCTCAAACCAGGTACCTTTTTTAAAGGATAAGAATTATAAAAAAAAAATCAACATAGCATACGAAAAGACCAAAAACCTACAATGCATTTTTCCTAGTACAAGTATGGTCCACATAGCTAACACCAGATTATAGCTCTTATCATGTCATTAGTGACAACTGTGTTGTAACCACAGTTAATAAGAATCCTCCAGAACCAAGCCGCACATAATTATAAAACACGGCATGAAACGTTTTGTGGAACAAGGGTTGTTTCATGATCTGTCTTACTTTGACTGGGAGAAAATGTACCTTTTATTGCTGATGCCTGGAAATTCCCAACGATAACATCAGGTTGGATGGATGAAAATGAATGGATATCGCTAATAAAATAAATAACGATTAAAACCCGACTATCATCGTGACTGGCGTCCAATGAGTTAATAGCTCACTAACAAAATCCCTCTTATATGGAAATCTGCCATTGTTCTTTCCCTATTGAAAGGGAACAAAAAGATGTGTACAGGTTGAAGGTATATTACTTCTAGCTCCCTTCGCGTATCCAAGAGTGTGCCCCAGGGATGGGCCTGGGACCTCTCCTATTCACTATACTGTATATATATATATATCAACAGTCTTAACTGAAATGTTTCCAATGAAAATTGTAACTTTTATGCAGATGATACAGTGATATACTACTCTGCGTCTACACCAAAGCAGGGGCTCTTTGTCAGCTAGAACATGCTTTTAATACTGTACAACTCACCCTGTGTGATTTAAAATGTGTTTTGAATGCTGGCAAAACAAAACTGGTTGTTGATTTCAAATGCAAAGACAAAGCCACTGAACCTTCCATCGATCATCACTTTTCAGGGCTCAGAGATTGAGTCTGCATCTCAATACAAATATCTATGAATCGTAATTGATGATTCTCTCTTTTAACACATCCTGCGCCAAGAACGAGTTACGCCATTTTTGCCCGCCATGCGTTGAGCGCCAAGAACGACTTACGCCGTTTTTGGGATCAATATTAAAAAAGATTACGCCGCCTGGTGGATGGTCGAGCGAGTTACACTCTCGCCAAAACCGAAAGTGCCGATCGGTGCGTCGAGGAAATCCCTCCGGCAGTCACATCTTGTTACGGGACTCCAGACAAACACTATAGTGCATTTGGATCGCTTTCTAAACTTAATAATTGATATGATTTCGGCGTTTATTGCGCCATACAAACCGAAAATGGATGTAGGAGATCGGCGTCCAATAATTGGGATCTTTCTCCTCCAGTCTCATCGGCGCACGGTAAGAGGACACTAACGTTATTTTCAGCCCGATTGTTTATTCATTTCACTGCAAACCATCTGATCAACGTATCAACCCATAGTAAATAAAGTCGTTACTGACGATCAAGGAATTATAAACGACCCCCCCCCCCCTTCCTTCACGCATGATGAAGCATAATATATACCGATCATATACATTTGAATTTTTTAATATAGCGTGTATAGGAAAGAAACGCCAATCGATAATCTATTATGCTTCAGGGCCTATAACTACTGTTTTTTGGAATTGCAGCAGAAAAGATTAAAAACATACTTATATTCTCGATGCTAGTAACACAACAATGTATGAATGAAAAAATATAACGTTCCCACATCCTGAACGATAGATCGATGTTGAATGGGCCATAGTAATGTCAATATAGCAATAAAATGTAAAAAGTTATAGCCCTGCAAAGAAGGTAAACATCTCCATAGGCTTTCAACAGTGGCATACTGGCTATATTGATGGATATAACCCATGGCGCCCAATGTGTTAAAGGCTAAGATAATACTTCTGTCGGCTCTTTTCTCTGACCATCATACATATACGTTTGTTTATTTGTTTATTTTATGGATCCCCATTAGTCTACACCCATGGGTGAAAGACTATTCTTCCTGGGGTCCGAACACATAACTTACAACATTACAGTACATTACATTACAGTAATAAAAAAATATATAACATAAGAAACACTTTAGCCTAAGTACATTCTCAATATCTTTAAAATCTCAAAATAAAACAAAAGAAACACACACACAAAGGCTCTAGCCCCGAATACAATACTAACTAAACTAACAATCTTACTAAATAAATCAGTAACTCAACTGTATTTCATTATTCATAATATCATTTTTCAACTTTTTCTTTAAAAGTAAATTTGTTGCGGATCATCATTATCTTCACAGGTATACAATTCCAATTTGCAGCAGCTCTATACATTACGGTTCTCTTAAGTGCATTTGTTCTTGGTAGAGGTAGAGTAAAATGAAGACCCACGGCGTGTCTGGTGACATAGCCATGTCTAGTATTGGTGGGTTGTAGTTCTGACCTCGGAGCAGGTCCTAAATTATTATAAAGACATAGGTTTACCAATTTTATAAATATTAAACAAACATTTTACAAAAATTTTACATTAAACAGAAATGTTGGCGTTCCCCAATGCTCTATTCATTTGTTGGTTCTAGCTGTATATTTAACTATGTGAAAATTAGGCGGTCAGGTGGCGTAGCGGAGATTGCGTTCGTCACCAACGCCGGAGATGCTGGATTCGCGTGTTCGAATCCAGCTCCCGGCGTTGTCACCAGCTTGGCTGGCCGTTCACACTAATACAATTGGCAGTATTAGAGGGTGGGAAAGCTGGAGGGTGGGTCCTGGGCGTTGTGGACAGCGACCCCTACAGTTCGGTCAGGGCGCCTGCTCAGCGAGGGTAGGATCTGGTGAGAGGTAGTGCGGCCTCCCACACATTACACTCGCTGGCTGCCGGCAGGCTGCACATGCGTCGGAGGAAAGCATGTGACAGTCTCCGGTCTCTCGGACCAACAGTAGGGGAAAGTGCGCAACAACCAGGAAGGGTGGGATGGAAGAAAAAAATAGGAAAAAAGGAGGGGGAAAAAGAAACCAAAAAAAGAAAAAGAAAAAAACGATGTGAAAATTAATACATACTTAACTACGAAAGTAAAACAAGCAGAACATACAAGCTATACGTTGTAACAAAGGTTTTCACAGCTAATACATTTATTTGGGGTTCAAGCCCTGTAGACCAGGGGTCTCAAACTCGCGGCCCAATTGCGGCCCGCTGGATGATATTTTGCGGCCCCCCCAGATGATTTCCAAATTAAAAAAAAAATAATTAAATAAAATATTCCCAAAAAAAGATTAAAATTTTTAATTTTTTTTATGTCATCACAAACACTGGCATTTAAAGGGTACACATTTAAAAAATCCTGCACCAGAATGCAGGAAATTAAGTCTTTGTAACACAAAATCTCCTGGTGGGGGACCCCCCGCTTAAAAAGTGGCCTGACTGGGGCTATATTTCGCACTATATTTCCTGGCCTGAATGATTTCCCCAGTCTGGCCCTGGTTAAAAGCCTCCAATGCTTATTAGTGTGTGTGCGTTTGATGTTTCAACCATACATTTCCATAAAAATAAAAAATAAAATACTTGAAACCCTTTTTGTGTGGAATATTTGATGCGGCCCAGCCTCACCCAGACTCCACCTCCAGCGGCCCCCAGGTAAATTGAGTTTGAGACCCCTGCTGTAGACCAATCCAAATAGTAGTACACATAATTAGGGATGTTCGATATTGGCTTTTTTACCAATATCCGATATACCGATATTGTCCAACTCTTAATTTCCGATACCGATATCAACCGATACTGATAAATACGGGGTTTCCCCCCAACCAAAAAACTTTCTAATTTCAGGTAATTAACATTACATAGCTCTTGTTGTGGAATTAACACATTATGCATACTTTTGACAATAAATAAAATAAGAATTTGTTCTTACTTGCTTGCCTGGGTAAATAAAGCTTAAATACAATTATTATTATTATTATTTTGTAACCGATACCGATATTCTCCGATATTACATTTTAATGCCAATATCGGCCGATAATATCGGACATCCCTACACATAATACATTATACAGTACATCTTCCTTTCTCACAGAGAAAGTGTCTCACAGTGTCTAGTACCATGAATTAGTTGTTTGAACTACACCAGCCAGCCAGACATAAACTAGTAGTGTTGGGTCTTATGTTGATCCAAAATTCAGACTTACTATATACTGATGGTTGTTGGTCAAAAACACTAACATGTCATATGAGTGTGGCTCCAGTAGGGCGTAAGCAGAAAAATTCTTAACACTAGAACAGCTGGACCTGTCGCATGACCAGGGGGGACACTGATGTAAACAAGACGAAAGTCTTTTTCTGGTCTGCATCCCCTTAACTCATTGACTGCCACGCTGTTTTCCCATCTTTAACTCCCTGGCGCCAGCGTTATTGACCATTTTCACGATGTTTGCGGACCCATCGTATATTCTATATTATGGCTATGGAGACGATAGTATGGCTCATTTGACAGGCACTATTTATAGTTCAACAGGGACAAACCAGTTCATTTCTACATACTTTCATTTGTGCGCTATTCCACGCTAAACATCGCCCGTTTCAAAAGAATCCAGTCTAATTTTCTAGATCGTGAGATAATAATAATAATGCAGGACCTCTTCAGGGAGTCTTTAATCGGCATGCAACGAACTGGACATGCAATTGGAGCGGCACACACACACACAGAATGATATGACGTGTTATATGCATATGCGCAAATCGTTCGGGTTGCTCGCCTGAAACCTATATTATTTCCAAATCAAAGGTATATACCATATAGATGTTTGTATCTTCACAAAAAAGGGAGGTAGGGACCGCACTCTGAATATCGTTGGTTTTTATTTTCAAAGGACACAAAACGTTTTCAGCCATCCGGCCTTCATCAGTGTGTAAATGACAACTGTGACAAACATAACTTAAGTAGGCTGTACTTGACACCAGGTGGGAACAATCGGCAATCAGTTAACAGTTAACAGGCTAGGTTGACGTCATGATTGGTAGCAGGGCTAGATTGACAAGTAGAATACATAATATCACAATATCACAATATCACATAAATGTGTATGATGGTAATATATGAAAACACCAAATTGATACACATTACAATATTTACAGACCTGTATGGAAATAAAAAAAGACAGTACATTGGAGTGCATCAGGTTGTTAAACCGTTCATTAAACAGTGTACTAGTTTTTCTCTCTCATACAGTAGATAACTTAGGGTAGCATCTATAGGAATGGAGCCAAAATTGGACTCTTCATTCATCCCAGATGGAATACATCGATTTGAGCCGATGTCAATACAATATATAATTTAATTTACAACTCTGTATGGAACAAAAAACAGTACATTGGGGGTATCAGGTTGTAAGACCGTTCATTAATCAGTGTACTAGTTTTTTGTTTATACAGTAGATAACTTATGATAGCTAGAGGAATGGAGTCAAATTGAGGTAATTAATTTTATGATCCATTTCGTTAAAATGTCGTGCCACAGGGGAATTAATGTCAGTCCGCTTTATATTGCTTCTGTGTTCGTTCAATCTGATTTTTAATTTGCGGGATGTCTGTCCAATATAGTATTTTTTACATGGGCAGAATAATAGATAAATTATGTGTGTGGAATTACATGTTATTAGCGATCTGATCTTGTAATCCTTCCCGGTGTGGGAGTCGTGAAATGTGTTTGTTTTGATCATGTGGCTGCAAGATGTGCATGATCTACATGGGAAGCTTCCATGAATAAAAGGTTCTGGCTTTGAATAAGAGTCCGCTCTGACAAGGCGGTCCTTCAGGTTTGTAGCTCTTTTTATGTGTAAAACGTGGAGGGTGTTGGAAGCGATCATTTAACGTTCTATCCGATGATAGAATATGCCAGTGTTTCATGACTGTGGACTTGATAACGTAACTAAATGGATCATAAGTAAGGACATAATTAATGGTGCCTGGTGTTCTGTTTCTTTCTTTCTTTCGGAATAGTTCTTTTCTTTCGATTTGGTTTACTGTGGCCATGGCAGAGTTAAGACACTGCTTTGGGTAGCCCTTTTCATCAAAACGTCCCAACATATTTTCACTTTCGGAGTGGAACTCCTCCTGGGAGCTACAGATACGTTTGAGTCTGTATAGTTGACTTACAGGCAAGCTTTTCTTTAAAGGCACTGGGTGGTGACTAGAAAACTGTAGGAGATTGTTTTTATCCGTTGGTTTTCTGTAGATAGTTGTGGCAATTAGGTTATTAATTTTAGTTAGTTTAACATCTAGGAAGTGAATGGATTCTCGGCTCTTTTCCATACTAAAAGTGATGGATTCTACACAAGAGTTCAAATATGACAAAAAGGATGACAGCTCTATTTCGTTTCCTGACCAGACCATGAAAACATCATCGATAAATCGAACAAAATATTTGATATGGGGTCCATATAACGATAGGTTATGTAGATAACCTAGTTATATTAGTATTGGCTAAGCGTCCCGCTCTGAGCCTTACGAGATACTCCTATCTCCTGTGATACCTAATGTATCTCCCACGAACAAAAACACATGCACCCCACCTGTATGGGGCCCCGCCCCTTATGGTGGTACCGCCCATATAACCATGACCCTGGTCATGAAACACCCTTCCTCGCCAAAACCCGTCCCAGGAAAAGATCCCTCAAGAGGGAACTCAGGGCGCGCAGAGCGGGATGCTTAGCCAATACTAATATAACTAGGTTATCTACATAACCTATCGTTATATTTCGTATTGCATCGCGTCCCGCTCTGAGCCTTACGAGATAATGGGGAAGAGCGGGCGCGAGACCCGACAGATGTACCCCCTGAGGACCCGTAAGCCCACATCAAGGGGTGCGGGGAGCCCTGTCACCCCATCCTTCCTAACGAAGGGGGGGCGCAGTCAACTCCACCTGAATGCGAACAAGAGGGAGCCAGAACCCCTTGAACACACCGTACAGGCGGAACCACGTGTGACTCAACACACTGCGGCCCATACCCATACACTCCTGCTACCCGACCAAAGGACGGGAAGCAGGAAAGGCCACAGACCCCAGAACCGCCTGGGAGACAGAACCCCCGGTCATGTCCATGAGGAAAAACCTTACAAAGGAGCCCGGGGAGGACCATGAAGCTGCAGCACAGATGGCCTCCACCGAGGCCCCACCCAGGAGAGCGGCAGAGGCAGCCACCCCACGAGTGGAGTGCGCCCTGACGCCCCCAGGGGGATCCTGCCCAGCCAACGTGTAGCAGAGGGTAACACCCTCGCACAACCAATGGGACAGGCGCTGCTCCGACAGTGCCTTACCAGCACGAGCCCCACCGTAACAGACAAAAAGCTGGTCGGTAACCCTGAAATCCTGAGTACGGCTGAGGTAAATCCCCAAGCACGGACTGGACATGACCGGTGAAGGCCCGCATCTAACTCACTAGTGTGAGGAGGAGGACGAAACGCCTGAACCACAATATCCCGGGAGCGGAAGGAACTCCGGATATTCTTAGGCACGAAAGCAGGATTAGGTCGCAGAGTGACACCGCAATCGGTCCGAAAAGACAGGCACTCTGGACGTACCGAGAGAGCACAGAGCTCACCTACGCGTTTAGCGGAAGTGACAGCCAGAAGGAACGCGGTCCTGAAGGACAGCTGTCCCAACGGCGCCCGCTCGAGCGGCTCAAACGGGGCCAAGGGCAACCGACCGAGGACCAATTGAAGATCCCAAGTCGGAGCCAAGGAGCGTTGCACCGGCTTAACGCGTCGAGCGCCAAGCAGGAAACGCTTCACAAGAGGGTGGCTGAACAAGACATCCCCTCAAACCCCTCATGATAGGAGGATATAGCTGCTGCATATACCCTCACCGTCGAAGCCGACAGTCTATCAAGGAGAGACTGGGGGTAACTAAGGACAGCATCCAGGGGGCAGGAGACTGAGTCCCGGCCCCCCGCCTTACACCACACTTGGAACATACGTCATCTGCCCGCGTAAGCGCGACAGTGGAGGGAGCATGCGCATTCCAGATGGTAACACCATCAGGATCAAGAACCTGCGCCCCTCAACGTACCCGTCCCAACAACTGACCTAACAGATGTATGGGGAAGAATCCCTGGCGGCACGGCATCGGTCCCAGACCTGCCTGGCCATGTCCAGACACAATCCTCACCCGTCAGGATGAGGGCCGCCCCGCGACAGTACACCTGCACCCACATTCTCCCTGCCGGGGATGTGGGGAGCCCTTAGGCCGCGCAGATGGAGGACGCCCATAGCCAGCCGCCCGCCGCCTGGTGCAGACAGGGGGAGCGTACTCCTCCCTGTCTGTCGATACACGACACTGACGTCGTATCGTCCGTCCTGATCAACACCATTTGTGGACCAGAAGGACCGCTTTCAACACCAACACATTGAACGTAGCGCAGACCGGGCAGCATGGTTTGCCAGCTGCCCCCTACTGCGTTGGCCCGACGCATCACCAGCGAGGGAGGCGTCGGTGAAAACGCGACGTGAGACAGCGCCGTAACCGTCCTAGGACGGAACCTCCCGAGCGTGTTGACAACACGCTCTGAGATGGATGCCCATAGCCCTCCAACCGTTGACTGGGAAGAGGAATACTCTACATCCAGTCTACAGCAACCCCAGGCTGGTAGAGACCTGCCTGGTACAAGACCTGACGATCCACCTTGACCGCGAAGGACCAGAACGTCATCAGGGCAGAACACTCCGTAACCCCGGATGACGCAGAGGCCCCAGTGCGGCCTCCACGCACTTGGTGAAGATGCGGGGAGCCAGAGAAAACCGAACGGCAGCCTCTGGTACTCATACTCTAACCCTGCAAAGGAAGCGTAGGTAAGCCCTAGGATGGAAGATCGGGGATGCGCATACGCATCCTACAGGTCTATGGAGGAGAACCAGACCCCCACCTGACAGTGTTCAACAGGTAGGAGACGATCCAAAAAATGCTGAACCTTCCCATGGGACAGGTCCAGCCTGGGTCTTACACCCCTCCCTCCCAGAGAACACCGGGAGGAGAACGCCACGACGATGGCTTGCTTCGTCCACAGAGATTGGATCTCGTCGACCAGAGCTGTCCCTGCTGGAGACCCCGACAACAGGGTCTGTACCAAACCTGAAAACGGGTGGGGTTGTGTAAACACAAGTCCCCGCCTCACCATTCTCTCCATCTACCTCGACATATGGTACTGCCGTAGTCATATGTGACGACACTCCCAACGCACCCGCCGTCACGTGGCGCAGGTCCGCCAGGAACTGTAGATAGTTGGCCCGGTCCCCCCGCTGTGCGAAGACAACCCTGGAACCGTGCGAGGAGCGCGTTCCGTGTCGGAACACCTGCCCTGACACCACCCACGAGGCAATCGCACCCAAGGGGGAACCCCGACAGAAAGGGCCTGTCTGATACGGGGGGCTTCCGATCAAAAAAGCCCCCCCACTGAACACCCCTCCAGAACATGCTGAAGGAGTTGTTCTGCAGCCGGACATGCAAGGTGTAAGGCCCCCATGGGTTCCTACACACCGTAGTCCTGCAGTGATATTACTACCACCTCAAACCATGTGAGCTGCGACCACTTGCCAATATTTCAGGAGTGGGAGCACCAACATGATACCTGGCCTGGCGAAGGCGAGGCCGGGGAAGCCCGCACTGTGTGCCTCAAAAGGTTTCGAGCCCCCCTGCTGACAACACTTAAGTTGACAGACGTAACACCAGGCTCAACCAACACAGTTCAAGGTGTGGGAGCCGCTTGACAGCACAACATTCTCACGGACAGACCCAGGCTCAGCCATCAACTGGGTGTCAGCCCCTGTCCCCATGAGAAGCGAAAAAGGGGGGGCCGCCCGCGCATCAACGAAGGCACGCGGCCCGCAGCCAAAGGAAACAACTTTTTTAGAGCCCACTTCTTCCGCTGGTGTTGGGGAAGGGAGTGATCGGAGAGCGGGCTGCTCGCGGCAGGACGGTGGCGGCTTGTTTGTTCAAGCCGAACCCATCCTACATGGCCGATCCCTCGGCCGCCAAGGCTGTCGGCCTTGTGGACACCTGTCGAATCAACGCCCAGGATACCTCTGGCGGGGGAAAAACATGGCCGCCTGTCGAGGGCCCCGTCATCGCCGCTGACGAGGCCGTGCTCTCTCTTCTTCTGGCTGCGCGGTGTGAGGCGGTGTAGGGCCTAGGACAATACCGCCCGCGCTCCAGCAGAAGACCAAAATCCCCTGCGGAGAGGGGAACCCTGAGCGGTTATAGCTTGCGGCTGGGTCAAAGCTAATAACGTCAACAACCTCGCGCGATGTGTCGACGTCGGCTGGCCCCAAGGCCCCTCCACCAGACACCATTTTTTTTAATAGAAAAAACACCAATTCGAACACAGTTCTAATCGTTGCCAATTCCATACCGTGGCGGTACAAGCCTTAACAGCCCACCAGCCACTCGCCAGGCCGACCCACCCAAGGTGTCGGCCGGGCGGGGCATTGTTTCAATATATCAAAAACAAAGGACTGACGTTAACATGGAGCACCAGTGGTGATTGCAAACAGCACCCTCCACTGTGGTGTGCACCATGAAAAGGTTAAATGAATAAAAGAGCTAAACCACAAAAACTGTAGAATGAGCAAACCCATACACACAAAGTTAAGGGGAGACGGACCAGACCCGTCTTCATTCAAAATATTCACAACAGAACACCAGCCCTAGTTTAGCCCATTTACCAAAAAAGGTAAACAAAGCCCCCCCCCGCACTACTCCCCCAGTATACCGATTGACCGTCAGTATGAATGGTTTGAGAGGAGAGAAAGCTGTAGCAAGACAGACCTTCTCATAGCAGAGTGACAAAACGAAACAATAGCCCCCTACACAGGGCCGCCCCAGGAGATGGGGGGCCTCGCGTCTAAAAACGCACAGGGCCTCACATTTCTCCCAGGCGGCCCTGCCCTTATACTACTGCAGCTTAACGCCAGGCAATGTGGGATCCAAGACAACAATTGCCTGTGCACAGACACGCAACATGTTTATCATGTCGGCTGGACCCATAGCCCCACTACCCGACGCCAACCCAGATGGGAACACCGTTCAACAAACCCCGCCGGAACACAAGGTAAAATACCTGGCTAGGAACCTAGCCACGACCTACCCCGTTGTCAACCTATTTACCCGAAAAAGGTAAATAGAACTCAAAAACCCCACAACAGCTACCGACTGACCTTCATTGATGAACCGGGCAAGAGGCGGGAGAGTGACAACATCTCACGGCGGAGACATTAAAACAGCATAGCAATTAGCAGTAGTAATAGCATGCGGCAGTAGCGATAGCATGTTAGCATAGCTTTAGATGTTTTAGCAGCACGCCCAAGACAGCTTGGAAACCGTTCCCTGCAGAGAACGTTCACCAAACCATCCTGCCCCCGGCGCCAACACACAACATGGTTGTGTTAACAAAACAAACCAGCATTACTAACACTAATACCCATGCCTGAAGACACAGGGCCTACCTGAGTACAAGCTGGCCCGACAGCCAGCCTTGTACAGCTGAACCTCGATGTGCAGTCATCAAACGAGGAACATCACAGGCCCGTCGTGTCGCCGAAAACATGCGTCGAAGATGCCAGGGGCCAGCAACCTCCGGTAAGCTTCCAACATTATTAATCTTCCTTAATCTTTTCATTCCGCTAGCTCGTATGGTGCACGCATCCAATACGCTGGGACGAAAATAGAGGAAGGGTGTTTCATGACCAGGGTCATGGTTATATGGGCGGTACCACCATAAGGGGCGGGGCCCCATACAGGTGGGGTGCATGTGTTTTTGTTCGTGGGAGATACATTAGGTATCACAGGAGATAGGAGTATCTCATAAGGCTCAGAGCGGGACGCGATGCAATACGAAATATAACACATTGTTGTAAATGAAGTCCTCCTCGAACTTACCCATAAATAAACACGCATAGGCGCATGCGGATGGGGATCCCATAGCAGACCCATATTCCTGTTGGTAATAGGTATTTTCAAACATAAATACATTTCTATTCAATGTAAATTTCATCAGTTCCATGATAAATTCATGTGGGGGCGTTTGGTCTGGGTGTTTCCTTAGGAAATGGTTCAAAGCTTCTAGACCAAGGTTGTGGTTAATGTTGGAATATAGCGAAGTAACGTCTAGGGTTACAAGGATATCACTGTCACCAATATTTCTGACTAAATCTAGTTTAGATAGAAAATCAGAGGTATCTTTTATATACGAGGGAAGTTTCCAAACCAGTGGTTGGATGTGGTAGTCTACAAACTTGGAGGCATTCTCTGTGAGTGACCCTCTCCCCGATATTATAGGTCGGAGTGGAGGGTCGTTTGGGCATTTGTGCACCTTGGCTAAACCATAGATGACAGGTGTGATAGGGAACTCGTCCACCAGGAATTTTGCTTCTTTTGCAGTGACCCATTTATTTTCTTCAGCTCTTTTGATTATCTGTTTCAATTCTAGGTTGTAGTTATTCCTGGGATTCAGTAAAATTCTCTTATAATATTTGGTGTCAGTTAACATCTCTTTGATTTTTTCACTGTATCTAGGCGTATCCATTATAGAGATTCCACCGCCTTTGTCACAAGCCTTAATGGTGATATTTCTATTCTTGGCTAGTTGGTCTGCAGCCTTTCTTTCGGTTTGAGAGAAGTTTTTTCTCTTGCTATTAATCATTTGTTCGCTTTCCACAAACTGATTTTCAACTTCATCCTCTACCAGTCTACAAAAAGCATTAATAGAGTGATTGTTGACCATAGGGTTAAAAGTACTTTTGGGTCTGAACACTTTAACACTGGGATCTGGTAAGACATTGGATTCAGAATTAGCAAAAAAAGCTTTCAGTTTAACATTTCTGAAAAAACGGAACATTTCTTTTTTTATAGTAAACGAATCAATTAATGGTGTTGGAACAAACGATAGTCCCTTGGTCAATACCTGTTTCTCAGTGTCAGTGAGAACGTGAGAAGAGAGGTTGAAGATGAGGTTTTCGGGTGGTGGTCTCACCACCTGCGTTGGCCCCAATTCCTCCCTCTCCCTCCCCTTGCCCCTCTTTCCCCGCCGGGTGCGGGCCACATGTCGTGTGGATCTTCCTGTTCTCTGTCGCGTAGTCTCTGCGAGGATCTTGTCGGGGGTCCGGGCTGTCTCCGCCCGAAAAAACGGCGTTGTTGTGGAGCCTGTCCCTGGGATCGCTCGCTGCCAGAGGTATCTGACCAGTCGCTGGGTGGATGGGTTTTCGTGGGGCGGGGTCGCGGTCCGCGCGTCAGCCATGGGTAGACGCGGTCGTTCTTGTAGTCGGTGGTATCCCTTCTGAATTTGGAGAGTTTCATCTCCAGTATCTCCTGTTTATATTTGGTCATCTGGGCCCCGATGTCTTGGATAAGGGCTTCGTAGTCGGCTGTGCTGCAGGCGGCCTTGGTTTCCTCAGACTGTCGTTCGATTGATGATTTCACTGCGGGTAGCTCATCTTTGGTGTGTCTGATGATAAGTAACATCAGGTCTTTTGAGCAGTGGTTGAGTATCTCACACCATTTTTGGCAAAAATCTTCGTTCTCTCTCCCGATGGTCGGTTCCAGATGTACCCTCAGGCCTCTGGGGATCTTACCGGCCCGGTAGTATTCGCTCAATGTCTTTGCGTGAGACTCCAGTGACTTCACAAAGTCATCAATCGGGTGGGGGGGGTTCGTTTTACAAAGCTGCAATCGTTACCAAAAGCATGTTTTAGGTTCGGTAAAATACGACACTGTGATCAATACAAAAGCATGTTTTAGGTTCAGTAAAATATACCTAAAATAGACCTTACCTTTGTCAGAAGGTACTCAAAAATTAATAATCCCAGTAGTTCCATCGCGATCGCCATTACTCGTGTGCATTGGGCCTGGCTATAATACGGGAAACAATAGGTTTCAGGCGAGCAAATTGGCGACAGATGGCTGTGTGCTGATTCACTTTGAGGGGGAAGGGATTCCTGCAGCCGGAGGTACTGAGGCACTGAAAGACAACTGAGAGACCCAGTTCAAAAGGTAGGCGATACTGCCACCTGTTGGGATTCGATCGTCATTCCAATTATAACGTAGGCAGCGGGTGCCATGGAGACACAGGCAGGTCCGTGCGAGTGTTTAGAATGGGAAAATCGGGAAAAAAGAAAGGGATCTAAACCCGAACTATCTCTGGTTTGGTGCTCAACACTTGGATTTGAAACCCGAGAAAGTTCAGATTTGGCGCAGAATGAGTTAACAATTGTTTGTATTGAGCCATACTGTATTGTACCCGTTCTGCAATCTGTTAACACATTCGGCGCCAGACCCGAGATTTTGTGGGTTTTGGTAGTTTTTTCTTTTATTTGATCTTTTTATTCATTATTCATTCATGGACCTCGGTGTTCCCATAGGGAATCATTCTGAGATCGCCAAAGTGCAATACCGGCCGCATCCTGCTAGGTGGCAGTATCGCCCACCCTTTGAAACCTTATATCTCACCCTGTGTTACACTTAAATCCCTCCGGGTGCAGAATTTAGACGGAGCCAAGTAAACCGCTTCATCCGACCACTTCGAAACACATCTAGCACACTCGATCCATAAGTTGTGCCAAATTATGTCCGGGACCAGATGGACATCAATACTGGAAATCGCGATCAAACAATTGGAATATTCTTTTTGGAATAACCCTGATCAAAGGTAAGGACTATATTATGACATCAATTTCACCTTGATCCTACAATGTTTTCATCGATCCACCTGATCAGCGTGTGTGGTGGTAAAAACGAATGCTGTTACTGGCTATCAAAGCATAAAAAAACGACCCCCCCCCCCCCCCCCCTTTCATGCATTCATGATTAAACATAATAACTATTATATACATTTGATTTGGAAATAGTAGCGTGTCCAGGCAAGAAATGCCAACGCTTATAGCAGAATTCACGTAGCGCCCTATAACTTCAGTAGCTGAATTATCCCGGATCACTCCTAAACTATACAATATTCACCACGGGATAACGCGTGAATGTATGCATGAAAAAATCCTTTTTGCATGTTCAACGGAAGAAAGTTACTGTCAAATGACCATAGTATTGTCTCCATAGCTATAATATAGATATAGCTCTCCAAACAGTGACGCACAGTGAAAGTAGGCTATGGAAACCTGACGCATTAGCTACAAGGATAAGGCTAATGGCTGGCGCCCAATGTGTTAATAAAGTTTTCAATCAATCAAACCAGTTTTTTTTATTTTAGAATTCCAATAACTTGTACCAACTTGTAGTCGAAAAAGGATACAATGCCTTCACTATTTAGGATACAATGCCTTCACTATTTCTAAAAACAGAGGACTGAAATCAACTGAGCCAGTGGTTTTTGATTGCCCACTTTGTGGCTTTTGTCGCTTGGAACAAAAGGTGTGAAGTGGACTGAGATGCACCGACTGACTGACCGGGTTCACCTGGAGGAGCTGGTGAAGATCGGCATCCTGAATGGCAGCGTTGACGACATGTTGAAAGTCCACATGGGCTCAGTCTTCATGCCCCACGGCCTGGGCCACTTGCTGGGCATCGACGTGCACGATGTGGGAGGCTACCCGGAGGTCAGTGCTGCTCTACTACAAGGTCCCAATCCATATAGACCTCTCACACGTTGTTGTCATTATGACAAAAAGCCCTGGTGCCTTCTTTCCACCAATGGCGAAAAGGAACAGTGTTTTCCTTTTACGTTTGTCCTAGATACTGCTGGGTTAATGGGGAAATTGCGTTTCACCCAACGACCAAACGACGATGTGTTTTGTTAACGTTCCAATTTTTTTAAGCCAAATTGCTAACATTAAATGACCGGATGTTGCAGAGAACAAGATAAGATATTCCTTTATTGATCCCCTTGGGGAAAGTTGAGGCGTCATAGCAGCATGGTAATAGTAGAAAGACATAAATACAGTATAGGCAATACAATTATAGTAAAGATCAAAATAAGCAGTTTAAACAATAACATAATATAATTAACTCTGAATATAGAATATGAGCAAAAAATATACACCGACATTGGATCACTTACCTGGAGGTGACCTGACCTGCAATGCTAAGCTATTTTTGGATAGCGATTTTAACTGCCGCTTCGAAATTCAAAATCCCCTGCCTTATCAGAGAGAGAAATGTATATTAGAAGGCTTTGTTCACGGGACCACAGCTGCATGAACACAGACGAAGCTAGGAGTGATCTACTAATAGTCCATTCATTTTTCTATAGCTTCAGGAGAGATGGGAGCAGCTCTAAATATGTGAGACGTCTATATACCCTTTTACTATTTGTAAACGATGACGTTTTGGCCCCAGAGGTCTCTGGGGACAATCTGGATGAAACTATGTTTGACAACCTGTCTCTGAGTTGGGTACCTTCGCTTTGTCAAATGCTTTTATCCAGAATGTCCCTGGAGTTTTTCTTGTTGAAAGACTGTGAGGTGTGAGGGCATGACATACAAAAGGTCCTGACCCAGCTGTAATGGTCACTCCAGCAGAGAATGAGAGCCACGGAGACAACACTAAATTATGTATTTCACATTTTGAGACCTAATTCTATGATTTCAACAAAAAAACTATTATTTGCAATATGGACTCGGAGGCAGAGTTTTGCCTTAATTGTACAGACATACTGTACATATATGTGGATATATAGTGTCTGCTTAAAATCCGTGGGCTTACAAAAAGCATGTGGACAGCAAAAAGTGAAATGACCCAATTACTGTGGTAACAAAACAAACTTTAAAGGATAGGCTGACTATCTTTCAACCCAGACCTTATTAAAATGTTGTTTCTCATAATTTGTAGTTGTGCATGTAGCACAACCTCACTGATGGCTTAGTCTTGAGAAACTCACCCGTTCGCTGCAGCTTCTCAATGGACTTAAATACAGTCCAATGGGACAATCGTTTAGGCCTTAAAAAAACAGGATGAATCTACTTTGCGAAAATGGGATGGCTAGTGTCTGCTTCAGTAGGTCACAACCTCTTCGGGGTTGACGGAACGGTTTGTGACATATTTTCGGCACAACATAATAAAGACATGTCCGATTACACTGAGTTCTCTTTTTTCCAAAAGTATATTCATTATGGTTTTTGAAGGCCTAAACAAAGCGGCAGCAGAGGGCTACGTTTCTCAACAGTAAAATGTGATTCTTCTGTTGACTTCCATAGTAAAACTGTACAGGAAAATTGCACCTCACTCGGTTTTCATGTAATAGTGACCCGGTCATTGTGATGATTTATATTTTCATTCAAATCTCAGGGACTAGTCTTGAATTTTTTTGATTTGAATGCCATCCATATGTTAACCACACATCTCATACTGTAGATGAGGGGGAAAAACTCTTAAAGGAGTACTTTCTTAACCTTTATCCTATGGTTCTGTTGTGAGGAGGACATGTGACAATCAAACATGTCACCAACGTGTTCTGTATCTCGAGAGCTCAGCCACATCAGCACCCTGAGATACCCCTCTGGAGAGCAAACCTCTAGCAAACTGCAGACGCTATTACCTCAACCTCAACTTTCCTCCAGTTGGGGCTCCAAAGTGCAAACAAAGTAGATTTCAGTGAGCTTCAGTCAGCTTGTACAGACAGGAGCTCGGCCCCATTGACTTTGCATTGGTTTGTCACTAACAAGCCGGAGCTAGTATGAGGAATAGCATGGATTGTGCCAAGAAAGGGCTGATCAACATCATCATTGGTCTAGGAAATAGGGCTAATATCACAATCATCCCTTTTAAGAACACAAATGTGGTCTAAAAATATATATTCTGATCCAGGCAATACATGGCATAGAACTTACATGTAAAAATGTACAACTTTATCCTTAAGCTGTCAGTCATAGGATGTAGGAGTGGTTGCTGACTCTTGTTGTTAATCAGGGAGTGGAGCGTATCAACGAGCCAGGGTTGAAGAGTCTGAGGATGGGCCGCCTGGTGCTGGAACGCATGGTGCTGACCGTGGAGCCTGGTATCTACTTCATTGACCACCTGCTGGACCAGGCCCTGGCCAATCCTGCCCAGAGCTGCTTCATCAACAACCAAGTGCTGGCACGCTTCCGTCGCTTTGGAGGGGTCAGTCCAACCACATGCTTTTATATTGGTCATTAAACTGATGGGAATTGGCACAATTTCATACACTCCAAATACTTGAAGTGTAAATTAAGTCCACTGAATATCTTTTGTCAAATAGTGTTTTTAGAGATGGGAATCATAGACCTCCTGATACAGTGTACAATGCCACAATCACTTTATATTGGCATATTTAGTGTTGTGGTATGCTAACTATTGCAGTTCAGTAGCTGATATATTGTCATTTATTTAGTTTTACTTTAATTTTACTGCAGCAAAAAATAAATTGCTTAATAAATTGGCAATACAAATTAATATAAATCCAGAAATGAATTACTCTTACCAGTACCCATTTTCCTCCATTGTCAAATAAGTGGGCGTTCAATTATAGCCTTTACATGCAAATTACATGACAATATTTGATACAGATTGTTTATCAGTTACTGGCTTTGCTTGTCTCATTGTAGCCATATGTTGCCGTCTGGTCTTTTGCACCTACCATACTCACAACGGCAAACTGACATTTCACCACGTTGGGATCTTTTGAGTTTGACTTCCATAGTGTTTTGCTCAACTGTCTCTAGCAGAGATTTGATTTAATTTGATCGATTAGATTTGAATGTATTGTCATTATACAGAATAAATATATATATATATATATATATATATATATATATATATATATATATATATATATATATACAGAATTATTGTACATGCTATGATACAGAGTTATATGGGTTATGCAGGTGTATAACTGGAGAGACGCTGGGCCTCGCGTGTCAACCACGCTGCCGTCTTGGTGACTAAATAGATGTGTTTGAATAAGCACTTGTGTTTGTTCCGGTGTTCAGGTGCGCATCGAGGATGACATCGCAGTGACTGCGGGGGGCATGGAGCTGCTGACCTGTGTCCCGCGCACCGTGGAGGAGATCGAAGCGTTCATGGCCGACTCTGGAAAACCCTTCAGCCCCGTCGTCGGCAGTGACGGATTGTAAATGACATCATTCCATCAACCTGCAAGCCGAAATACTGCCTTGTGCATTTCCAATCATCCTGCTCTAAGAGGTTCACTCTCTAAAAGGGAATTAGAAATGTATATTAAAAAATTATTCTGTCTATATGAGATATCACATACACAATCAAGACTTTATCACAAAATACAGTAGAGGTTTTTCTTTTGTGCAATATTTTTTTTGCAGCTTCAGTTGCACCACTTAGGGCGTTTTCACACCTAGCTCGTTTGGAGCTGTTGTTCCGGAACCTGGAGCGTTTACCCCCTATTTCGGTTAATTTGGGCATATGTGAACACAGCAATCGCATTCTGTTGCGGAACAAAACAAGCGGGCCGAGACCGTCTAGAGAGGGTGGTCTCGGCGCACTTCCAACCGAACCCGAAGCGACTCGTACACTGTGAGAATGCAATCGACTTAACAAACCGACACAACTCACTTGCCGTACTGTATACGCGTTGCATGATGCCGCTTTCGCATTGAATTGTGGGTGGGATCAGTTTGTAGTCTTTAGGCAGCTAGATCGGTAAAGGTAGCTATAGAGACCACTGCACTTCCGCGTTACATTGAAATCGGGGAGGAGATTGCGGGGGGAGCATATTAATGAATGTGGATGAGAGCCGTGATGTAAGTGGTTGCAGATATGGCTGTGGGGGCGCTAAAGACATGATCGAATAGACTTTTATGCGCCCGAGTTTCCTGAACACGGCACGACCCATTCCTAATCGATCAGAACTAAATCGGCCGATTTACATCACGGCTCTCATCCACATTCATTAATTTGCTCCCCCCGCTCTCTCCTCCCCGATTTTAATGTAACGCGGAGATTCAGGGTCAGGGGGTGGGGGGGGGGGGGGGGCACACCCCAAAATCTGACCAATGAGTGACAGTTTGCTCGCGCATGCGTTTGTTTTGGTCCGCTGTTAACACAATGGGGACGAACGGAGATCTACGTGTTTCGATTCCACTCGTTGTGGACAGAAGCACGGATAAATCCGTGGCAAGTTGTTATTGCTTTTATTCCATATTAATAACCTATTCAAGGTCGCAGAGCGGCACTGCAGATTTACCCTACTCTATGAATTCGAGAAGGTGCAATACCGGCCAGATCCTCGTAGGGGCGCTATCGCGATAATGCAGTGTGCCCTGTGGCTGAACGGATCAGTCTTTTTTTTTTACTTTCAATGGAGATTTCAGTTAGCAGGATTCTAGATGTGCAGCATGTAGCTTGGATTACGTTTTGCATCGCAGATTTCACCATGCAATAAGGGGATTTATCATCAGCCAATGGACATATCGATCTACCAGATGGTGATCGATAACGGGGAAATGCTTGGGGGGATCCCACCGGACCACGGTACGATCTTTTTCACGTAAAGTACATCCCGATCGGGCCTTGTTTTGATAGCCATCCAGGTGTTCGGCCTATGAGGCTAACGCGGTTATTGGTAATCAATAATCAGAAACGACGTCCCCCCCCCCCCTTTCATGCATACATGCGTGAGGATCGTGCCGATCATATGCAGTTTGAGTTTTAACTGGAGCGTATCTATAACCGAAATGCCATTGGATATAACGTTATTAGCCCATTATCTCGGCTTCCAGGAAATATACTAGACCAAATCCGGTATAATGCTTATATTCACGGCGCTATAAAATGAGAACGTATTGATGATTTTTTTTTTCTTTAAGCCATTTTGAAGGGACGGTTTATGGTCTGAATTCACAATGAGAATGGACAGATAGCAATACTATAAAGTATAGATTTAGCTCTACAAACAGCCCCACGTCTGTTTACATTTCACGGTCCTCTTGAGATTAACACTTTAAGTGCCGAAAACGTGTTTAGGCGTCTTTCCTAGCCATGCTAAAGTTGCCGCGGACGCCCTAACTCGTCTTTAATATCAATATTTCAAAAATCTGCGATCGAAATCATATTTTTCCTCCGCAGCCCTGAGACACAGTGCTGGCCTCCTATCAACCCTCTAGCGGTTCAAGAACGCCATCTGGTGGCCAATCGGCAGAAGCGCCAAACAGGAAGTCATGTGGATGAAGTGGTGATCGTCCATATTACTTCCGGGCACTCGCTATAGGTCCCGGGACTCCATCTTGACACAATACATAGCGATCCGTTGCCAATAACTCGATAAACAACATGATTTGGACGTATATACTATTATACAACCTGGAAATAGATCGCGTATTTCTACATCCCATAATAGGAATATTTCAGTTCCACGCTCATCGTCCAACGGCGCGAGGAAGATACGGTAAGATTCAGCGTTATTATTTAACGTGTTCGATATAAACTGCTCTGATGATCATATCACCCACACTAGATGAATGATATAACGCTGCCCACGGAATTATAAAAGATCCTCCGCCCATCCGGTCATCATCAGATGATACGTAGAAACTTCTAGAAGTACGTCCAATTGAAATATTTGATCTCGCACAGATTCCTACCAAACTGTATTTCATCATCAATATAATGCATTTGGGGCTATAAATCACGTTCTGGAGAAAGCTGCAGAAAGAGATGAAAACATACTTATACTTTAGACCATATTTTAGTATGAATGTGAATGAAAAAGTTTAACGTTGCTACACCATGAACAATACATATAGGACCTTGAATGGGCCCTAATAATGGCAATCTAGCAATAGAATTTAAAAAGTTATAGCCCTGCAAAGAAGGGGAACTTCTCCATGTTAAATAGAGCTGGCAACGGATGGTATATCATGAATTTAACCTTAGGCAATCAAAGTGTTAATTAGACTCATCCCAGTGGCCGCGAAAGTGTTAACACAGCCGTGTGAACTCAAACGAACTAAGGGACAAGTGCAACATTGTATCATTATAGTCCCTGTCTCTCCCTGAATCGGAACAAAGCAAACGAACTACAGGTGTGAAAACGCCCTTAGTGTAAATGGCGTCTTGAAAATGGCAACATCTTATTTGCTGCTTCCAGACTGTACTGGGCAGTAATCATTTCAGTGCCTCCTGGTAATTACTTTGACTTTGTTAATGCATATTTTTATTCTCAAAAAAGTTGATTCATTTGAATTTAATACATTCTTAAATTCTGAGTCAGTTGTACTTAAAAAAATTAAAAAAAAGTCAAGCTAAAAGGACCTTCAATAAAGCCCCATCTTCAATCTAATGTAAAACAATACATTTTTAATCACAAATAAAAATGGAGACACGTGTCCATGATCCGGTTGATTGATGGATGACGAGGACACACACTTGACTAAAGGAAAATATTGAGTATGCTGTATTTAGTTTTTTTGTTGGTACATTGGTAGTGATGGTATTACTGGTTTTACTCCAGTATTTACAAACAAAGAGTGTATTTATTGCATCTACAAATCATACTCTTCAAGAGTAAATGTCTACCTCAACATTTACATGGTTCCAAAAATCCACATTGGGGCTTTAACCCTTTCACTGCCGCACTACCAAAGGGTTAACCCTTTCACTGCGATAATACGGAAGGTTAACCCTTTACTATCACACTACAGACGGTTAACCCTTTACTAGCACACTACAGTACTACAATACTACAGTGTGATAGTAAAGGGTTAACCGTCTGTAGTGTGGTAGTGAAAGGGTTAAAAGTTATGATTTTTGGAACCCTAGTCCTATTTCATACTGTACTTACCAGTGATGTCGTCGATTGGTCCTTTCTCTGCACAATCCATGTTCTTCCTCATACTAGCTCTGGATAGTTAGCCACAAACGAATGCAAAATCAATGGGGTCAAGTAAGTGAAGTAAATTTCAGTTACCTTCAGTCAGCTTGTACATACTAGCCGGAGCTAGCATGACGAACAGCATGGGTTGTGCTAAGAAAGGACTCATTGGTAACTAGTATGAAATAGGGATAGGGTTCCAAAAGTCAGAACTGTCCCTTTTAAGCGGTCTGCTCATGTTGTAATACTATGCATGTCCTCTAGATGGATGACTCTCCTCACAGCATAAACCAGAGGCAGTGTGTTCCGTCTTTGCATAGTGTCGACAACCATTTAATTTACACTGATGCCTATAGTATGTGTCACAATACCGTATCAATTATAAAGATTCACACACAAAGAGAAGATGAGCTGCAAAAGAAAGTGTACAAAACATATTTATTAGTTTTCTTTATTTATCCACACAATCTCAAAATAGTCATCATGGACGCAATGTGAATACAGATGATATATCAATTGCATTAGCATGTGAAATATTTCTGGACTTTTATTCGCACTTCTATGATTGAACGGGGATACTGTAAAATAACCAAAGAGTTGAGCCAACTTGGAGCATACAAAACGGTTCATCCCCCCCCGGATTGAATTCATTGCATACTTGACTCGGCCTGAATCTAACGGCAATACACACACGTACAGTACTTCAGGATGAGAGGTATGTTTATAGTGCTGGAGGGGGGGTCTTAATATTGCATTTGTACAAAAGGTAACGGTTCTCGGTTCTAGAATGTAATTGAAACTGGGTTCTAGCACAAATGTTGCCTCTGAGTACTTTTGATGTAAATCTGCCTTTCGTGCGTTATCTATACTGTATATGGAGTTAAATTGTGAAAGTTTCCTCTGTGAGAGCTGTGATATATCATGAACAATCCAATGCTGGCATGTCCCATGTCATTATTCAGAGTGAATGTAATTCAGTCCCCCCCTCCCTTAAAATGCATTTGCATTCGAAACATCTGCTTTTACCATCCTGTGGGCTCTGGAATGCCTACATTCCCTGCTGACGCAGCGATTGGTGGAGGAGCAACAGACGCTTTTTTTTAACCCGTCAGCCTAAAAGGAGCCACCCCCCCCCCCCCCCCCCCCCCCCGGGACCCATGCAAATAAATAAAGAGGGGGCTCTCTGTTCAGTCACACGCAGGACTGGAACCAAAATCTTTCACAAACACAACTCCCTCATTCACTCACTCACTCATTCAGACATACATATTTACATACATGGCAGTGCTGTAAGATATGATACAGGAAATATACACTATTAGTAACCATAAAGTGGTGGGTTGATGTGTTTGTGTTAAAAAAAAATAAAAAAATCGCTGTAAATTTAAACAAAGAACAGGAGATTGGGGGGGTCTTTGGTCTCTTAAACTGGCAGGTGGGAGAGTGAGTTCAGTGGTGCTTGGTGACAGATAAGTGGATCATAAAACGACTTCAAACTAACATGTAGATAAATAATACCATAAATATCTATCCTCCCCGCTTCACATCCTGCATTTGCAAATCCAAGAGCCCAGTCGTGCTACGGTAGCTGGGAACAAGGATTCTCATCCCAGACCACAGTAGCAGTTCCTTTCACTGTCAGGTGAATTGTCAGCTGCTAACCGCCTTCCCATGAAACACAAAAAGGATCCTTTTCATCGGAAGTTCCAGGTCACAATTCATAAAGTGATTCCAGATTCACTCTTGTTTGCTGCTCTGCCACCAGAGCTCCACCTGCTCCTCCAGTGAATGCATGTCTTTCTCCACAGTTCCAAGCTATTCTTTTTTTCTTTCCGATAGCCATCTCTGGGTTATATTTTTGGCACTCTCAAAATTATGAAGTGTCCATGTAAGGTTGGTTTCAGAGAGCCCAACCCCTTTGGGTAAGTGTTTCTGGCCCAGGGGATGGAGGGCCTGACGTGTAATGAGTCGGGGGGGGGGGGGGGGGCTTTGAACAGAGTGCTAGCTGCGGCCTCTGTGAATGGACTGTCTGTGGGCCACACGGGAGCATGAGGCGCAGCAGGTGGTTTTGTAGTAATCGTACACGCAGAGGCGAGCCTGGACCACCACGTTACAGTTGAAATACTTGTCTCTGCAGTTCTCATCTGAAACAAAATATACATATATATATGGGTATATCCAATAACAAAATAATTACATACAGTATATTCAAGCAATATACTTTATATTAGGGTATATAAAATAATGTGCATTTATTATTCCTTTCTAAATGACTGAAGGAAAATTACTTTTCCACAAGGCAATTTGAAATTGGTCTTTCCACATATCCCGTCTAGATATACATACATATATAGCCTATGTATATTTTTCCAAGAGGTCAGAGCACAGGGTAGCCTGGAGCAGTTTGGGCTTTAGTGCCTTGCTCAAAGAGATGTGGACACACCATCAAATAAATGTAATACCAGTCACCAACTCACAGCTAGATGGAATACACCCTCCTGTCAATTCCGGGGATCAAACCAGTGCTCTTAATAGGCCAACCTGCTATCTAATATTCCACATGATCATTTGGGAGGTGAGTTACCTATGTAAGGTATGCAGGGCTCTGGGTTGCAGTCCTCTTTCTCTGCTGGTTTCAGCTGCTCCTCACAGCCCTTGCTGGACAGCATGTTGTCAGAGAGACAACGCACCTCCCGCACACGATAGCCCCCCTCACACGTCTTGGAACACTGATGGAATGGTAGTTGGAGAGTAACATATCACACTTCTTGGAACACTGATGGAATGGTAGTCGGAGAGTAACATTGTATCTCATGACATACTGTTGTACTAGGGGTGTAACGGTACACAGAAGCCACGGTTCGGTATGTACCTCGGTTTTAGGGTCACAGTTTCTGTACAACGGAAACAAAATATTTATAATAATTATTAAATATAATTATCTTTTATTAACACATTGAGCACCATAAGCTACCCCCATCCTTCACTGTCTAGCGCCAGCTTTTCATGACCATTTTCGCTATATTTCACGATCTATGCAGAGCTATTGTATATTCTATATTATAGCTATGGATACAATAGTATGGCTCATTTGACAGACACTATTTCTAGTCCAACATTTAAAAAATTGTTTGTTTCTACACACTGTAGTTTGTAGTTTACGTTCTGGTTGATCCCCTGAAACCCCAAATACTCCCAAATCAAAGGTATATACCATGTAAAATTATCACAAATTATAAAAATTCGCTTTGTAACAAAAATGCGATCGTTACAAAACGCTTGGTTTATGTCCGGTAAAGTAAGACACTGTGATCGTTACATAAACATGTTTCAGTTTCGGTAAAATAGACATAGGGGGTCCTTACCTTAGCCAGAAGGTAATCCAAAAAGAATAATTCCAATGATCCCATCGGCGATTGCGATGACTCGTTTATGTAATTACACGTGTTTACTGGACACTAGGTTTTGAGGTGAGCAGATCTGCTAGCGAGTGCTTTGGAAGAGCTCCTCCCCCTCAGAGCGAGTCTCGATAGTCCGGTTCATTCATTGCCTCTCCTGTTCCCTTTCTATCATTGCCTCTCCTGTTCCCTTTCTATCAGAGTGCAAAAGGTAGGCGATACTGCCACCTGGTGAGATTCGATCGGCATTGTAATTCCAGCGTAGGCAAATGAGCCAGGGACACATGGAATTATCCGGATGATGGTTTAGAACGGGGATCAGAGGAAAAAGATAAAATGATCTAAAAACGTATTATTACGTGTGTGCCGCTCAAGCGTTGGCGGTGAAACGTGCAATATTACGTGTTTGGCCCCGAATTAGTTAAGTTATACTTAGTTCCACCTAGGCTTGTCAGGGTAGTCGGTGACACCGGTGTCATTCTGTGTTCAGGCATCCACTGAGTAAATTAATTGCCTACCGCCCCCGCCCCAGTTCTGCACGTGCATTCCGTTAGTGGTTAACGTACCATTGCATTCGTTCGGTACACAGTGCGTACTGAAACGGTTCGGTACGGATACGTGTACCCCTATGTTGTACCAAGGACGAGGCAGATTTGACGTAAAGTGGTCCCACTACAGTATTTACGCACACTAAAAATCTAAATGTATTGAGATGAAGATAAACAGCATATGGGTTACTCACAGCGCTCCACTCTGTGTGGTACCACTTGGCCCCACAGGCTTTGAGGTGGCAGCTCTGCTGATTGAGAGGCCGGTCCAGGGAAGAACACTCGTAGGGCGGTATGACGGCGTGACCCTCATCTGTCAACATCAGACACGCCACAGACCTCTGTTGGCTGCCTGGACCACACTCTGCAGAACACTGGGTTGTGGAACAACAACAACACCACATAACCACATGACAACTTGAACATTGTTAAAAAAAATTATCACTGATGCAGGCTATTCTCTGTCCTGGCTCCACGGTGGTGGAACGAACTTCCCACCAGTCAGGACAGCTGTGTACAATCGATGTCTGAATTAATAATAATAAAAAAAACTACCTTTTCATATTATTGTAGCGTCCTTGCTAATGAATGACTCACCGAGGCTGTTGTTTCTCACTTTGGTTTATTATAACTTCAGTTACAGGTTTTCCGTACACAAGACAGGGTGCATCACGTCTGCTTGTAATTAGTAGACCACCTGAACTTCCCAGGTCAGCCCTTGCCCCCTCCCCTCTGCCAACCCCCGGCTCGTGCAACCAATAGCGTTGCTGCCAGCCCCAGGTGGGCAGAGTGACAGCTCAGCTGACCAATCGCTCAAATCCCCAGGGTCGCTACATTATCTATGTTTGTTTACTATGCACTCCCAAGTGAAGCACTTATACAAACAATACCACTTATCCTTGGCCGCCATGTTCCCCTCGCTGGCTTTGTCGCACACAATTTGTAAGTCACTTTGGACAACAGCGCCTATTGAATAATTAAATGTAAACGTACTGAAAGGAATGAACATGAAAATAAGCACAGTAAGTATTCTCGCTTTTTCACATTCATGTGGACAATCATGGATGATTCGAGTCAACAGACCTTCCAATCCGTGAAGGGTTTATTGACCAAAACGTCTGCAGCTTTCCACACAAGGATATAGACACGAGGGGCGGCTGATTGGCGCAGCGGGCAAGGCGCTCGCCACTAACGCAGGATACGCTGGGTTCGAGCCCAGCTCTCGGCGTTGCTACCGGCTGGCCGGTCGTTCATACTAACACAATTGGCAAGTGTTAGAGGGTGGGAAAGCCGGTGGGTGGGGATTGGACGTTGTGGACAGCGACTCCTACAGGTCGGTTTGGTGACGCCGGTGTGGCGGAAGCAGGAAGTAGCGGGGGCAGCGTGCGCCTCCCATGCGTTACTCCTCGCCACAGAGTTCGAGCTGCTGCTGTGAAAAGATGCAACAGGCTGCCTCCTCGTGTACCGGAGGGGACACGTGATGCAAGGCTTCTGTCCTCACTACAACCGACCAGTGGGAGGCATAGTCTAGCAACGTTCAAGACAGGGGAGGGAAGAATTGGATAATACGAAATTGGGATGGGAGAAAAATAGAAAATGGGGAGAAAAAGTGGATTTAAAAAAAAAGGATATAGACACGAGAGCACCCGTTTGCGCAAGTCATTGTTTTCATGGAATTTGGGAAGAGACGAAATGGAACAGGAAGAATCACATGTGTAACATAATATCAGGGTAAAGTCAGTATAAAATCCCTGGTCTTTAGCTCCTCCAGACAACGTCGCCTTAAGCCCGCCCTGACCCGCTGTCTCACCTGACTCCAGGGGCCTGTGAACCACTCAATGCCGCTCTCACAAAGGCCGTTGTTGCAGACCTGGGAGTTGGCGGGCCGCTCTGGGCCACACCCCTCCAGAGGCAGGCTGCTGATGTGATTGGTCAGGCAGAGCACTCCTCTGGTCCTGACACCCAGCCCACATTCAGCAGAGCACTAGGAACAGAACACACATCATTATTAGAGAAATACACTGGGCCTCCTGAGTATTTCTGCATGTATTTGATTGATTGTATCTATAGTGTATATAGGACTGTGAAGCTATGCATCCCCCACCCTGTACCCCCCCCCCCCCCCCCCCCATGCTGCTTTGACACCCGAATTTCCCCAAGGGGATCAATAAAGGATCATCTTATCTTATATGATTATGTGCAGCTAGTTGAAGTTAGTCATTTTCAGGTGTAGCAACAGTCTCACACGTGAGATTACCATTTTGAGTACTAAACATTCCAATGAGGGGGCGTGGCTAGGAGAGCAATGGAGTAACACGCTGTTCGTTCTAGCTCCTGTCGAGCCTCTACTTTTTTTTTATTTTATCTTAATTTAATAAGCTTACGGATTTACAAAACTTAGTGAATCTTACTCCGGGTACATTTGTTCAAACCGGTGGTAATTTTTTACACGGACAGATGGCATCAAACCTATGCAAATACGGATTCGTCCCGACTACAAGTAGGCCTGAAAAAGCCTGGACTTCCATTTCTGGGCCACCACCGTCCACACCGTCAAAGATGTCCGGCGTGGATACCACAGCCTTGAAGGCGGAGATTCTCCTCGTGCTGAGATCGGAACTCGCAGAGATAATACGGTCTGAGTTGAAAGGTGCACTTTCCAAAGAGTTCGACCTTATCAGAAATGATTTGAAAGTGATGAATGAGGAAATGCGAAGCTGTGTAGCGACACTGCATGTGGACATGAACAAAATGGAGGCTGCAGTTAAAGACGTGGAGGGTGGTCTCTCGATGTGGTCGGACGAGGTGGTAACGCTACAAACCACAGTCGAAGACTTAAAGACGGAGGTGGCCGGTCTCAGGGGAAAGTGTGATGACATGGAAGGAAGAATGAGGAGGTGTAATGTAAGGATACTCGGAGTGGCTGAGACGGATGGCTCGTGTTCCACTGCGTCGGTCTCAAAACTACTGAAAGACGTGCTACAAATGGATAATGAAGTGCTGGTAGACCGCTCGCACAGAACACTGGGGCCGAAGAGGACAGACGGGAAGCCGCGTGCTATCGTGGCTAAACTCCACTACTACCAGGACTGTGTCGAGGTGTTGAGCCGGGCGCGCACTCAGGCTCCATTTTACAGGTCAACGGAATGTCTATTGCAATCTTCCCCGACTATGCCACGGGCGTCGCGAAGGCCAGGGCTGCGTTTACGGAGGTGAGGAAGCTACTACGCGGTCGTGAAGGCACCCGGTACAGCATTCTTTTTCCAGCCCGACTTCGCATCACGCACGGGGGAAAAGATAAAAGAGTTCATCGATGCAGGTGAAGCAATGAGCTACGTCAGAAAGAACATTGTACACACCAGCGGGTGAGACCACATAGAAAGAGAGATGTATCGGTGTGTACGTGCTGCTTATGATATGCAGGTGATGTGAACAATGTATCATATTAACTCCAACAGGACAATATATGTATAGAGGCTACTGTAATGTCTACTGTGTGATCATCTATGTGTAGCATCATCTGCCTAGCATTGAGAGGATGCCACTGGACACCATTTATCAAGCTAAGTGACTCACCAATCTCCAGCAAATTCATTGCCCTCTACCTATGATGTACAGGTGATGTGAACAGTGTATAATTTTGGCCCCAATAGGACAATGTGTGTATACACATACAGACATGTAAATATGTGTACACATGCTCGCGCCTACGATGACGCGCATGCTCGCACACCTAATGGATGCACTATCTAGAGATTCTAGGCGTACCACACACACGTGGGCGCATATTACGCGCATACACAGACACACATGTAGACACACATACACGTTTACACATTATACAGATACGGGGGCATGGACCCACACACTCACGCCTACACACCCATACGTTTACACCCTGGCTGTGTCCGATACATCCATACACACACACACACAGGTTCACATGCACGCAACTGCACGAACACTGAAGGGCATATGCCCAGGTACACACCCATTTGTAGACGCATGGACACACGCACACTCCCACACCTTCCAATTTATTCTATATCACCCAATCAGGCACCCTTTTTTGTGTTTAACGGGGCATGTTGGTTGCCCTTGCTCGGGAGTAAGATGTTCTGCCTTATTTCAGGGCCTGCTTGATGTGAGGTTGTTAATGTTAATATATTATTGTTATGCTTACCATTTACCGTGGCCACCTATATTACCTTACCTGGTTGGGTGTATCCCACTGGACAGCTGAAGACCTTATATAATACCAAGATCTGAGTAAAAACTTTGACTCTTACTTTTCTTTTCTTTCTCTTTATTATTTTCTTTTACCTAAGGGGCTTGACGGGGGCCTGAGCGGCTGGCTCCATAGGTAGAACACCTCCAACACAAGCACATTATGTGTGGATTAGTTTCTGAAGGGTATTTTGGGCACCATGTTTTTTATAGGTGTCAGGGGAGGGGGGGGGGGGTTACCGGACTTGTACATTCAACATGCTTAACTGATCAGACGTCCGTTTTGCTTTGCACCTGCAGTTGTGCTGAGCTCTCTCTAGGTTCCAGATGCATGGCCTCTCTCATCTACTATGATCGACACGGGTGATACAATGGGGCTGGAAGGGTGCTCTGTCAATTTCGTGAGTTGGAATGTTAAATCACTCAACCACCCAGTAAAGCGTAAGAAGGTACTTACACATTTAAAACAACTCAATGTAGACAGCGTTTTTACAGGAGACTCATTTAAAAACTGCGGACCATGCTCGACTGGGGGTGGGGGGCGGGGGGTGGGGTGGGACAGATGTATCACTCCAACTTCCACACAAGGGCCAGAGGAGCAGCCATTTTGATAGATAAAAACACGCCATTTACTATGTCAAGTGTAGAGGTCGACCCTGCAGGGCGCTATATTATAGTGGTGGGGAAACTGCATTCATCTCCGGTTATTCTGGCTAATATCTACGCACCAAACTGGGACAACCCTTCGTTCTTCACCAGCCTTTTTTCTCACCTACCGGATATGACCTCGCACCATCTCATCCTTGGCGGCGACATGAATTGTGCACTCTCCCCGGTGCTGGACCGTAGCTCGCCCAGAAAGGCCCCCCAGTCCAGCGCTTTCTTAAATCATATGGGGTAGCTGACGTGTGGCGGTTTCGTAATCCTACATCCAGAGGATACTCCTTTTTTCCCCCGGTCCATAATACCTTCTCGCGCATAGACGGCTTTCTCCTGGATAAGAGACTCCTTCCCCTCGTAACCAAATGCGAATACGGAGCGATAGTTATCTCAGACCATGGTCCCTTAGTTATGAAAATGAGTATCCCGAATACACGGCTCGGCCACCGCCAGTGGAGACTCAACCTAGGGCTGGGCGATAAAACGATAACAATAACTATCGCGATAAATTATTTCCTCGAAATAAACATGAAACGTGGTCGCAAAGTTTCGATATATCGATTTTCCAAGCTTGGATATGAGCACACGCACTAACAACCAATCAGTGAAGGAGATGGCCGACAGCGGAAGGAGACCCGGAGGTAGGACTCAAGTAGTAAACAAGGCTGGCTAGGATAATTAGCTTGCACGGCGCTATTTTATAGTTTTTTTTTTTTTTAAACTTTGACCAGTCACCTGGTTCTTTTAGCGTTTATCGCTTTTTCTTCGCATTCATACTTGGTCAAGTTCGACCGACAGAAGCAGGCTGAAAGGGTTCAGATGGGGGGGAAAGACACTCTGGGAAAGGCACGGCTGCCGTCCGGGATTCGAACGCGCTCAGCCCCAGATCCGCGCGAGCGCGGTTGTCCACGGCGCTGAAATAGCACTCGCGGTACGTGGTGAGCTACTGGAGCTCCCCCGCTATTTTATAGTTTACGTGCCGAGTGGGTGTGTGGCGTGAATTCTGAGGCCACGGTTATAGTAGTGTGGGGTATACGGTGGACATCGTTGCAATGTATTGGCGCAGAACAGAGTATTTTAGGGTAATAGTTAGTATATTGGAAACAAGGCTGGCTAGGATAATTAGCTTGCACGGCGCTATTTTATAGTTTACGTGCCGAGTGGGTGTGTGGCGTGAATTCTGAGGTAACGGTTAGAGTAGTGTGGGGTATGCGGTGGATGTCGTTGCAATGTATTGGGGAGGTACGGAGTATTTTAGGGTCATATTTAGTACATTGGATACACCGCTTGCTCTGGCTAACTGCTAACGTGCGCGGACTGATGACGACATCAACTCGAGACATTCGCAGCAGCAAAACAAGTATTAATAGCCCGTCCATCGGCGCCAGGCATAAGAAGTTAATTAAACTTGACAGACATTATATCGACGATAATTATCGATATCGAGTTATATGAAAATAATTTTATAATTTTATCATGATAACGTTTTTGGCCAAATCGCCCAGCCCTAACTCAACCCGTTGCTCCTGTCGGAGGAAGCCTTCACAAGCTTCATCACCTCGGAAATTACATTATTTCTCGACATTAATAAGACTCCTGGAATGTCTTCGTTAACCATTTGGGAATCACTGAAGGCGTACTTAAGGGGACAGGTGATTTCATATTGCGCCAACCAAAAGAAGATAAACACGGCACGCCTTAAGCAACTGACGGACGAGATTTTGGAGCTAGATAGACTACATAGCCACTCGCCATCAACCGACACGTTGAAAAAACGTATATCGCTGCAAACTGAGTTTGACCTCCTGTCAAGGCGACAGGCTGAGCAAGTGGGGCCCTCCACGCTAGACGATTTCTATAGGACCCTCCGTGTCCCGACAGTTGACCCAGAGAGTGCCGCAGATCTGGAGGAGGAACTTACGGTTGCAGAGATTACGTCAGCGATTAGATCTATGCAGAGTGGCAAATCCCCGGGGCCAGACGGTTACCCTACAGACTTCTACAAAAAATTCTCAACCCAGCTGTCCCCACTGCTGCTAGCCGTATTTGTCGAATCATTCTCAACAAATTCTCTTCCTCCGACCATGCGCCAAGCGGTTATCTCCTTAATCATTAAGAAAGACATGAACCCCCTGGAATGCAGCTCGTTCCGTCCAATTTCCCTCCTTAACGCCGATGTCAAGGTTCTCGCTAAGGTTCTGGCCCGTCGTCTGGAGGGGGTTCTCCCCTCAATTATCTCGCCGGACCAAACAGGCTTCATCAAGAATCGGTACTATTTCTTTAATATCAGACGCCTCCTAAATATCTTGTATAGCCCCTCTCCACCCGGAACACCTGAGGTGGTCCTCTCCCTTGATGCGAAAAAAGCGTTTGATCGGGTGGAGTGGGACTATCTTTTTCACGCTCTGGAGAGGTTTGGGTTTGGCCCCAAACTCATAGCTTGGATTAGAATTCTATATACGTCTCCGATGGCTGCCATTCGCACCAACAACAATCTATCCACCTACTTTGAACTCCATAGGGGTACGAGACAGGGATGTCCTTTATCTCCACTCCTTTTCGCGATCGCAATGGAGCCCCTTGCGCTGGCTCTGAGGCAGAACGCCGATATCAAGGGGATCATGCGCGCGGGCTCGGAGCATAAAGTTTCGCTCTATGCGGACGACATGTTGTTGTATATATATATATCACAACCCCAAACGAGTCTTCCTCGGTTGATGACCCTACTTGCGGACTTCGGCAAAATATCCGGATACAAAATCAACATTCAAAAAAGCAAACTGATGCCTGTCGGCACCTCGGCGGATCAGATACCTCTGAGCACATTCCCGTTTAAAATTAGCCCTAAAAAGTTCAAGTACCTCAGGATATGGATCACGCATGAACATAAGGACCTATATATGGCTAACTATAAACCTTTACTGTCTAACCTGGCGAGAGATATTGAACGTTGGGACCCCCTGTCACTATCCCTGGGTGGGAGAATCAAGACAATAAAGATGAATGTATTGCTGAAATTTCTATATGTATTTCAGAGTCTTCCAGTCTTCCTGACCAAGACATTCTTCTCCAAGATAAACAACCAGATATCTTCTTTTATCTGGAACAAAAAAACGCCCGGATCAAAAGATCTATGCTGCAGAGACCCCACGTAATGGGTGGGATGGCGCTTCCAAACTTTATTTACTACTACTGGGCAGCAAACATAAGATTGTTATTATACTGGGTAAAGGGGGAGGACACAGCCCCCTGGTGGACAGTACTGGAGAGAGCGTCGGTTAAATCCACCTCCCTATCTGCCTTGTTATGTGCTAAGCTCCCGTTCACACAGCCCATATCTAGCTTTACCTCGAACCCAGTTGTCATCCACTCGATAAAAGTGTGGAACCAATTTAGAAGAACCTTCTCCCTCAGGGAACTATCACTGGCTGCTCCGATCACAAGAAATCACATGTTTGTCCCATCAACGATGGATAAGGCCTTTGACGGTTGGGTTGGGAGTGGAGTGATTACGCTGTCTGACCTCTATATAGACGGCAACTTTGCCTCCTTTGAACAGCTAGTACAGAAATACAAGATCCCTAGGTCACACTTCTATAGATACTTGCAACTCCGGAGCTTCGTAACTTCGAACTCGGACTGCTACCCAGTGTGTCCTCCTGCCTCCCTTTTAGACTCAATCTTGAACTGATCCAGAAACAGGCTATAAGCAGAATTTATGAACTACTTAATAGAAGCAACTCGACACCTTTAGACCTCCTCAGGGGCAGATGGGAGACTGACTTAGGTGAACCAATCACAGAGGTCACATGGGACAAGATAATACAGGGGATTCTCTCCTCTTCCATTTGCCTTAAACATGCGGTTATCCAATTTAAAATTGTACACCGACTGCATTGGTCTAAAGACAGGCTCTCTAAGATATATCCCGACAGGCTCCAGCCACTGCTCCACATGTTCTGGACGTGCCCAAAGTTGCACACCTACTGGCAGACCATCTTTGACACCTTCTCTAAGATATTTGGATAGGAAGTGGAGCCATCACCATATATTGCATTATTCGGAGTGGCCCCAGCGGACATCCACTTTAGATGGTGGGAATCTAGAATGCTGGCCTTCTGCTCACTTTTGGCCAGAAGGCTGATACTGTTCAAATGGAAGGACCCGGGTTCACCTGTCTACGGCCACTGGATGAGAGAGGTCATGTATCATATTAAACTGGAGAAGATCAGGTATACTATCAGAGGTTGTACCGAAAAATTCCACAATATTTGGGATCCTTTCCTAACTTTCTTTGAGGGTATGGAAGCGGATAATGTGACAGAGGCGATCTGACTGGCCTTCCTGGTCTCTCAGCTTGTTATTGTTTATTTTTTCTATTATGTTCTTACTTTTCTTCTTCTCTATCTTCAGAATGCAAGAGATATGTGTCGGGTGATTTAAAAGGAAAAACAATGATTAATAGACTATCTAAGATATTGTAGAATGATTTTGTCTGGTATAGGGGTGGGGGGAGGGAGGGAGGGAGGGCCTTATTTTATTTTTCTTTCTTTTGGCCCATGTGGGACTGCCTGTAAAAATGACTTTCAAATAAAAACCTTGTTCAAAAAAAAAACATTCCAATGATGACGTCACCATGACTACTGGTTATTGAAGCCAGTACAGATGTATAGAAATGTTTTGCCTTGTATGCAGAAATAAAGGAGGGGGGGAGTTGTGGATGTACTGTAGAGGGTCTAAATACTCACCCTATTGCCCCAGTCAGTGAGGAACCAGCTCTTGGCACAGGGCCCCATGTCACAGTTCTCTGCGTCGCTGGGCCGGAGATTCATGTTGCACTCCTCATCGGTCACAAAGTCTCCCACGTTGCTGACACAGTTCACCTCCCGAGACCTCTGGCCCAACCCACAGGGCACAGCGCACTGAGGAGACAAGAGGGTGGCTCGTTAGAATACAGGAGGATTAAGCAGTGGCCACTGAGACTGTGAATGGAGATTATTAGAAGAGAAAGAGTGTTGTGTCAAGCCACATGCTGGGTGACATATCCCCAGGAACAATAGGAAAGGAGTGCATGCGTATACTACATTACATTTACATTTAGCTGACGCTTTTATCCAAAGCGACTTACAAGTTCTGTACAACAAGTCAGCAGGAAGGGTACAATTCTGGCAGCTAAGGGTAAGTAACATTGTTTGTCAAAACAGTGTCGAACTTGAGTGCTATAAACCTCAGTGCATATTAGCATAGTAGGTAGTAATATAGGCAAGGTAGATTCCTTAGTTAATTATATTGTTTACACTTCCTTTTTATTCTATTTAAATTTTTACTTCTCCACTGTACTATAATTGTATGACCTGTACAATGTCGTCTACTACCGGTACCCCCCCTCCCCATGCTGCTATGATGCATGAATTTCCCCAAGGGGATCAATAAAGGAATATCTTATCTTATCTTAGTAGCAGAGTGCATAATAGTAAAACACAGTACAAACTGTACATAACTCCTACATCTTAACAGATATGTGGGTGCGCACCTTGAGCAAGGAGCTGCTGGAAATGCATAGCTAATTGGTACATACTGTATATGTGTGTAATGAGTTGTTCCAGCAACAGTATAGGCTTTTACTATTCTAATGACTTGTTTTATTAGGAGATCGCGTATATGCGCTGCCCCCATAGGCGGAGGGTGAGCTGGAGATTAGGGAAGGCTACTATGGGATGGAACTTGCGCGGAGTGTGGAACATTTTTAATTTTTTTTGGTTGCACGCAAATGATGCTGTCGAAAGGAGCGGACGAGTAGCCTCCAGCTGCATCCCCGGAGAATCCGCTCACTGGCAACTTCCGCTAGCCACAGGACGAGCGCTGATTCGCGGAAAGTACGGAAGTAGGCATGTTCGAGATTGATTTCGGCTCGCCTCGAAAATAGACGAGAGTAGCCGAGTGCAGCCGGGGGAGGAGTCAGAACGTCGGACACTTCAGATTTGACTACAGCCTGCTCGTCTAGTCCAGTGGTTCCCAAAGTCGGGGTCGCGAGATGATTAAAAAAATTTAAAAAATAAATAAAAGAAATATTTTTTTAATTTTTAATTTTTTAATTTTTAATTTTTTTATTTAAATTTTTTTGGTCAGGCCACTGAACTTAGAAGCATGCCAGGACAGTGTTTCTAGTTGTATTCTAAAATTCTATTCTATTGTATTCTAAAATGTGACTATATGGTTTTATATTAACTTAATAAATAAACAAAAACGAAAAATCTACTTATTTCAACGAACATTTCAAACTAAATAACAGATTATGCACATAAAACGCTGAAAACAACCGAAGTAACAATAGTATTTTAATGAGGCTATTATTATTATCATTATTATTTTGCAACAAGTTAGCCCTCTCATAAATAGCACATATAAATGAATAACTAACTTGAACTAACTTAATAGGATTGAAGTGATATTTGGCTTAAAAAATCGGTCGCCTGGCAAAAAAAATTAAATAAAAAGCCTGACGATGTGCATTGGGCCGCGGCTCTCTGACGCCTTATTTTCTGGGCCCCGGCCTGAAAAGTTTGGGAACCCCTGGTCTAGTCTTGCATGGCAGATACGCATTCACGTCACCACCACACAGACATACACACCTGTCCAGCTCATGCGATGGCCCCGTGCACATTAGATTAGATTCAAATGTACAGCACACCATATAATACTGCTATAGTGGAATATACTATTCATAATCCATAAAGTATACCATCTTGTTGCGCTCTCCTGGCCACCGCAGCGCGCACGCACACACAACACACATAATTCTGTTTTGCATCAATATATATTATATATATATATACAGTATATGAGCTGTAGATTCTTGGCCCCATGAAAGAATTTATTAGTGGGCGAGAGAATCTTTTTTTGGCCATTTATTTATTGATGAAAACGCATAATATGGTTTTTACTTATACATTCGGATCAGCAGTTCAGCACTTGCACTGTTGGTGGGTGAGCCTAGTAAAGGATGTCGCATTGCGTTCATCTTCAATGAATGGACCAATGCAATAGTCTACCAAAGAACCTTGAGTCGCACTAGGCTGGGAACAACCCTGGGTCCGGTCAAGTGATAGTAAACTGGACTGGACGAACAACATCGAGGCCCTACAGGAAGGGACAGAGCAGACTGTTCTTCCTGAGAAGGCTCAGGTCTTTTAATGTCTGCAGCAAACTGCTGCAGATGTTCTACCAGTCTGTGGTTGCTGGTGCCCTCTTCTTCGCTGTGGTATGCTGGGGGGGGCAACACCAACACACACAAAATAAACAAACTGGTCAAAAAAGCAAGCTCTGTGGTGGGAGCGAACCTGGACAGTCTGAATCACATTTTTTTTCTCTTTTTTTTCTATCTTAAACAGATCTTTTTCAAGTTCCAAGTTTTAATACTCTTATCAACATGCGAGTCAACAAATGCTTGCTTTATGCAGCCATTTAACACAAAAGGATGACCCTCATGCATTGCAAATTTGCATCAAATTCAAAACAGAGTGATGCACAAAATAACTTAAAAGAAAATAATAATTTAAAACAATGAATAAAGTGTGCATGAAATAATAGGGGAAAAAAAACGTTAGGAACTTGTTACATTCACCCACACATTCACCCACACTCTCCCAGCTCTCTTTCTCTCTTGCCCCTTCCTCATCTCTCTCACCCCCCCTCTCTCTATATATCTCACACACACACACACACACACTTCAGAAACAAACATAGTATCAATGAGAGCATCAATCATACACCTGAGTGATGTGGCAGGGGCTCAAAACGATGACAGACTACAAAGGCGCCTCCCTCAAACTGAACAGTGACATCTCCTTAGCAAATGACCTCAATACCTTCTATGCGAGGTTTGATGCTGGTAATAACAACACCAGCTCACAAGCCTCGGCAATGGGGGGGGGGGGGTCGGCTGCTGATGGAGGCGCAGTGTTCAGGGTAACAGAGCATGAGGTGAGGCGGACCTTTAAAAAAGTGAATATCAGGAAGGCAGCAGGTCCAGACGGCATCCCCGGCCGCGTCCTAAAAGTCTGTGCCGACCAACTGGCCCCAGTATTCACTGACATATTTAACCTGTCCTTAGAACAGGCTGTCATCCCCACCTGCCTGAAGAAGTCCACTATTATCCCTGTACCCAAAAAATCCAAGCCTGCTTGCCTCAACGACTACCGCCCTGTAGCTCTCACCTCCATAGCCATGAAGTGCTTCGAGAAGCTAGTAAAGGGCTACATCTGCTCCTCCCTCCCCATCAACATGGACCCCCTGCAATTTGCATACCGCCCCAACAGGTCCACGGAGGACGCCATATCCCATGTGCTGCACACAGCAGCATCACACCTGGACAAGAGGCAGGGGAACTATGTGAGAATGCTATTCATCGACTACAGCTCGGCATTCAATACCATAGTCCCCTCCATACTCATAGCCAAGCTCAGGGACCTGGGCTTGGGCTATGACCTCTGCCAGTGGGTCTTGGACTTCCTGACTGGCAGACCCCAGGTGGTGAGAGCAGGCAACTGCACCTCCTCATCCATCACCCTCAACATAGGGGCCCCCCAGGGCTGTGTTCTGAGTCCCCTCCTCTACTCCCTGTACACACACGACTGTGTGGCTCAGCGGAGTAGCAATACAATCGTCAAATTTGCTGACGACACAGTGGTGGTGGGCCTGATCTCTGCCAACGACGAGAGGGCCTACCTGGAAGAGGTCAAGGTCCTGGCGGGATGGTGCCAGGAAAACAGCCTCTCCCTGAACGTCAGCAAAACAAAGGAGATGATTGTGGACTTCAGGAGGTCGGGGGTCAAGGACTACAGCCCCCTCAGCATCGACGGGGCACCGGTTGAGAGAGTCAACAGCTTTAAGTACCTCGGAGCCTACATATCCGAGGACTTGACATGGACCACACACATTAACAGTGTTGTGAAGAAGGCACGACAACGCCTCTACTTCCTCAGGCGCCTAAGGAAGTTCCAAGTCAGCCAGAAGATCCTTAAGAACTTCTACTCATGTACAATAGAGAGCATCTTGACCGGCAACATCACCTCCTGGTTTGGGAATAGCACTGCACAAGACCAAAGCAGACTACAAAGAGTGACACGTTCAGCCGAACGCACAATTGGAGGGGGGCTCCCCACCCTCCAGAACATTTACTACAAGCGTTGCAAGGGCAAGGCTAAGAGAATCATTAAAGACTCCAGTCACCCGAACAACTGCCTCTTTGAACTGCTGCGGTCAGGCAAGCGATACAGGAGTCTCAAGGCGAGCACAGAAAGACTCAGAAGAAGCTTCTATCCCCAGGCCATCAGGCTGCTAAACGAACAATGAATGAACACTACACAACAACAACCACCAAACGCACATAGCACACACATCCACACGCACACACTCACTTTAAACAAACACACTGTAGCACCCACTCCACACACTTATAGCACACACCCACTTTAAACAAACACACTGTAGCACCCACTCCCCACACTTTATATTTATGGATGAAGGATTGCACTACAACTCGTACACCTTACTGTAAATTGTACCTAAAATTGTACCTCATCCCATTTCTGCTTTGCACTAGATAGTACTGTACATTAGTACACTGCATAGTATTGTGTATTGTATATTATATGGTAACTCAGAACATTGTACATATGTCTATACCGAACACTGTGACCTCATTTTCTTCTTCTAAATTCATGCTATATTATGTTATTATGTTATTTGATACTATCTTGTCTAGCACAGTCTCTGGAGCGTAACAGTAAGAAGCATTTTGTATGAAAGTATTCTGTACTTCTGTATGACAACTATTAAAGAACTTGAACTTGAACTCTAGTCTTCAGGGTATTCAGGCTGTCTGGAATGTTAAGTGTCACCACACCCAGTGGTGCAGTGCTGGGCAACCGCGGTCAAACAGCGTTTGGGCTTCGAAGTGCGCGCATCCTATTATTATGCAAAGTCTAGGTGATAAGTGCCTAGACTTTGCATAATAATAGGATACCGTTTGGCCTCCGCCCATATTACGACTGCACCCCTGACCACACCTATCCATTGACACCCACGGTCGGCCGACCCCAGCCCCCCCACACACACACTGGTACACAGGGGGGAAAAAAGGGTAATTTTTTTTTTTTTTTTAATAAATAAAAATAATGTGTCGACTGGTCTGGGAAGGCATAGCCTGCCCGTGCCTTACACACCCGCCGTCTATGGCTGCCCCCCTGGTTCATGACCACACTCACCAACCCCCAGACAGAGCAGGAGGTGGCCTACAATGAGAGCCACGCGCGCACTCGTTCCAAAGTCGAGTGCAGCATCGGACTGCTGAATCTTTTTTTGGACACTGCTTTCACATGAGCCCATTTCTTTTTCACTTTAGCCGCTATGCGCTCCTCTCCTGACACCACGTTAACCTCACCTGTTAATCCGTCCCATGCCGCTTTTTCTGGGTGGTCTTGTACTCGTATAGACACTACTAAATAAGCTAAGATGTCATGTTCTACAGTATGACTTAGTACAATAGGGTCTTTATACCTGTATCACTGTACATATAAATACTACAACTCTGTACATGCATCTGATGAGCACTAGTACTCAGTATTATGTATATATGTTATACCCAGTTTAATCACCTGTGCATTGTATTTTATCCACCCAATTTTCATCAGTCGCAAATTGCTTTCGCGCTACCTTCATTCGACGTTCTTCATTCAGGGGATCACAGCTGAGAACACTTGGGCCATTTACGAACACCTTTTCACGTGTTCAGGTATCCGGAGGACGACTTTTGTAAATTTGTTCTTACGAACTACTTAACCCTTTATTCGCCAATGACGTGTTCCCACGTCATTCTCCGCCATGCGTAATCTGCCAATGACGCCGTAAAGCGTCTTTGAGATCAATATTTCAAAAATCTGTGATGGCAATCATATTTTACCCACGGAGTCTTGAGATCCCTTGTTGATCTCCTCTCAACTCTCCAACGGTTCAAGAGCGCCATCTGGTGGCCGATCGGCGGATCGCCCAAACAGGAAGTGACGCGCCGGAAGTGGTGCTCACCCATATTTCGTCCGGGCACTCGCTATCGTTAGCGGGACTCCATCTTGATACACTGGACATTGATCGGTTGCAAATAACTCGATAAACAACATGATTTGGACGTATATATTATTATACAACCTGGAAATGGATCGCATATATCAGGGGTAGGCAACCCTAGGCACGCGGGGGCATTTGCATAGGCACAGGGGGCAACAGTAAAAAAAAAAAAAAAAAAAAGATTATACTTATTTTTTTTTTTGCTTTGAAATATTATAGTGAAATATTTTGCACTGTTGTCGCATTTATCTTGTTGAAATCCTCCCACAGGTTCTTTTTACAACCACATATTTAATTGAGACCCTTTATTTGTTTATTATTTCAATTTAGCTGGAAATACATTGCTACATCATTCAGTAACATTTGCAGAGCCTTATAACAAAAACATTATTACGGTCACCGTTGTGACCAGTGGGATTAATCAACAAATTGTATTATTTATTTTTCTATTTCATTGAACATTGCACATGTTAAAAGCCATTTTTTTACTCAAAATGTGAGTATTACCAAGTCAACTTGTGTTCTTAAAACAATGACAATAAACATAGTTTTATTAGGTTGAAATAATGTGGTTGTGTACTTATTTTTCTGTTAACTTATTATGGATTGAAAACTGAACACCTTAATGCACAGTAACTGAACTCAATATTTTTAAGTTCTGGTAACTTATTATTATTATTATTTTTACAGTGTAGTCTTGCGATCAATCAAAACTTATTTACACGATATACCTCACATTCACCCTCCATTCACATCCTGGTGTTCTCCTGGTGTTCTCCATTAGGCCTGTAGGTGGAGCTATGACAGCACACGTACAGTACACACACCGATGGTGTGTGATGTGTCCAAAAATTTATGGGCAAATGTGAGTGAAATGGTCGCACTGTATGCAGCTGTTTGTCTGCATTGCATCCCCCCCCCCCAACTCAGATTTAGGGTTGATACAACCATCATAATAATATTGTTAATAATAACAATAACAATAATGATGTAATAATGTAAAAATTATCATTAAAAATACCTGATTATGAGAAAAAAAATTACGATGCATGGAATATTGTTTAGGCACACTAGTTACAACTATATTTCAAACAGGCACTCCATGTCAAAAAGGTTGCTGACCCCTGGCATATATCAACATCCCATAATAGAGAACTTTCTGCTCGACGCTGATCGCCCAACGCTACGAGGAAGCTGAGGTGAGTTTCAGCGTGTTTGATTATATTTAAACGTATAATCTGCTCTGATATATATATCGCCCATACTACATAAATGATTTAACGCCCCCCCCCCCTCCGGTCACCAGCAGATGATGAGGCATGACGCTTAGGACCTTGCACAATTGAAAGTTTTAATATGACGTCAATCGGTATCAAACTACATTTGATGATGTCATATATGTATTTAGGGCTATAAATCACGTTCTGCAGAATGCTGCAGAAAACGATAAAAACATATTTATACTTTAGACCGTATTTTAGTATGAATATGTGAATGAAAAAGTAGAACGTTGCTACATCCTAAATGATAGATACTTGACGTTGAATGGGCCATAGTAATGTCAATTTAGCAATACAATTTAAAAAGTCATAGCCCTGCAAAGAAGGGGAACATCCCCATAGATTTACAGCGCTGGCAGATAGGGGATTAAGATCAGAATAATCCCTGGCAGAAGATAGTTACAAAGATAGTTACGTACACTTTCAATCATGAGATCCATTGTTTGTTTCCTCTTACCCATTCATAGCAAAAAGAGTAGATACAATTTATTCACACTTAGGGTGGGATCCACAAAGGGTTTGCGTGGCTTTTTCCGACGCAAAGCCGGTGCATATTAGGGCTGACCTTCGAAGCTTTTTTTGGCAATCGAAGCTTCGGGGCCGAGCTTCGATTTTAATTCGAAGCTTCGAAAAAAAATTAAAAAAAAATTAAAAAAAATATTTTTTTTTAATTTTTTTTTTTTAATTTTTTTTTTTTTTTTTATCTTATGTTGTGGGACTTGTACAGCACTTTCGTAAACGTTGTTGTTTTTAAATGTGCTCTATAAATAAAGTGGGTTGGATTAATTAATTAAGTAGCCCCTTTCGTGACTGACGCATCCAACAAGGTTTCACTCGGCTGTGTGATTTAATTCAAGGTGGATCGCTGTTGTCGTTTGAACAACTTCAGATTTCATGGGAACTACCAATCCCCCAAATCAAGAATGTTTAAGATGAATGAAGTAAGATTTTGATTATTTGAAATATGGCCTGTGTAGACTAAACTATGCACAGAATTATGTCAGTCTACAAGGTCCGAATTCTACATGGTCCGGCAATGTAGACCTTGTAGACTCCACTACAGACCAATTATCAGTGAATGTTCATGCATTTTTAAGAAGGGCAACTTCCACAAAAAAACAAAGAACTCACCAAAACATCTCAGTAGCACCTTATCTAAATGTTATATTTCATATATGGAGATTCATATTTATTTATGTATTGCATGCATTTCTACATTTTATTTCCTATTTTGTTTATTCATCCCAGTATCTTTCTTTCTTATGTGTGGAATTCTACAAGGTGCGCGCACACACACACACACACACACCTACACACACACACACACACACTTACATTTAGTCATTTAGCTGACGCTTTTATCCAAAGCGACTTACAAGTTCTGTACGACAAGACAGCAAGAAGGGTACAACTCTATCAGCTGAGTAACAATGTTCATCAAAGTGTTGCGTGTTACAGTGTAGGTTAGTTTATTAGGACAAGTGCATGACAGTAAGGTTAGTCACGGTTAGATATTTTTTTTTTTTTTTTATCATTTCAGATAATGGTTGAAGAAGTGAGTCTTTAGTCGACGGCGAAAGATTGGACGGGATTCGGCTGTCCTAACTGGGATGGGTAGCACACACACACACACACACACACACACACACACACACACACACACACACACACACACACACACACACACACACACACACACACACACACACACACACACACACACACACAATCGAAGTAAAAAAAAAAATTTGAAAAAAAAAAAATTTGAAAAAAGAAATTAATTTTTTTTTTTTTTTTTTTTTAAACTTCGATTTTTTTTTTAATGTTCGAAGCTTGTGCCATCGAATCGAACGTTCGAAGCTTCGAAGCATTTAAGACAGCCCTAGTGCATATCGCTCTGAAACTCTGTTTGGTATCCACAGAGGACGCGCAACGGGTGAAATGAGGTGGCAACTGTGTTCCGTCAGCATTGCGTCCGGTGCAATTGACACATATTTAAATGAGGTAATGGGCGGAACATGTCCCCTTTCTATGCAAATGAGCCTCGTCGAAATATGCTCTGTATCCACAAAGGCCCGCAGCAATTGCTTTTTTTTTAATTTATTATTACTTAGGCCCATCGCTCCCAATGGAGCATAGGCCATCTACGACTTTTCTCCATCCAACACGGCTTTGGGCTGTCCTTCCTCCCCCAGGTAGTTCCTCGTCTCTTGAGCTCCGCCAATTGCACCGAGCAATTAATGCTACGCACCTACCATCTTCACGTGGTAAATAAGCGCAAATCCCTAAGCACTATAAAGAGGCATTGGGGGTCGCCAGATGATTTAAAAAAAAAATCCAATTTCTTTTATTTATTTTTTTGCAGTCAGGCCACTGAACTTAGAAGCAGGCCAGGACAGTGTTTCTAGTTGCAGCAGCACAATAGTTAGATAACCTAGGCGGGGAACAACCAGGAGATCACTGCAACTCACACAAGTTGGAGAACTATCTCTCTCTCTCTCTTGCTCTCACACACACACACAAAAGGAGCCGCATGTGATTGGTGGAGGCGGGACCCTTACAAAAAACTGTTGTTGCTAATCATTGACACATGCTAGCCTGTAATAATCCCCCCCAAAAAAATCTACTTTGCATTTGATATATTGCAAATATATGCCATCACACACTCTGGCATTTAAAGGGTTAGAATTATAAAATTAATATGTGGTGTTATGATCAGGGCTGAAGTTGAATAAAATATTGTATTTTCAATCTGACATTACAAAAAAACTGAAAATCCATCAAAATCAGTGTTGTTGCTAATCATACATTATGCTAGCCTGTTTTTTAACAATAATTTGTGATGCCATCACAAACACTGGCATTTAAAGGGTACAAATAAAAAAAATGCCTGCACCATAATGCAGGAAATGAAGTCTTTGTAACAATAAATGTCCTGGTGGGGGACCCCCAGACCCCCTGCTTAAAAAGAGGCCTGACTGGGGCTATATTTTGCACTACATTTCCTGGCCTGAATGATTTCCCCAGTCCGGCCCTGGTTAAAAGCCTCCAATGCTTCCGGGGTTGTCACCAGCTTGGCTGGCCGTTCACACTAATACAATTGGCAGTATTAGAGGGTGGGAGAAGCTGGCGGGGTGGGTCCGGGTCGTTGTAAACAGCGACTCCTACAGTTGGGTCGGGGCGCCTGCTAAGCGCGGATAGGACTTGAGTGGGATAGTGTGATCCTTCCACACGCTACGCCCTCTCAATGAGAATCCGCGCTGCCAGGTGAAAAGAAGCGGTCGATTGGCGGAGGAAGCACGTGATAGCCTCCACTCTCCCAGACCGACTGTGGGGGGTAAGTGCGCAGCGACCAGGAAGGGGATTGGGAATTGGCATAACGACTAACATTGGGATGGGAGAAAATCGGAGGAAAATGGAGGGGGAAAAAGATATAAAAAAAAAAAAAAATCCTCCAATGCTTATTCGTGTGTGTGCGTTTGAACGTGTGCATGTTACAACCATACATTTCCATTTATTAAAAAAAATAATAATAATATTAAACTTAAATTGTTTTACCTCCTATAATAGTGGGGGTCGCGGCTCTCTGACCCCGTTATTTTTGGGTCCCGGCCTGAAAAGTTTAGACTGCTCTAGACTGTATGACATAATGTTTTTTTCTTTTTCAAATGTATCCAACAGTAAACATCCTAACCATGTCACAACAGCAGTCATAGTGTATATTTTCAGCAATAGGTTTGTTTACCAATAGGTTAAAGTGTTATTAACTCATTGGACACCAGTCACGGTGATAGTCGGGTTAACTCGCCATCGCTTGAGCGCCAATCACGAGTATAGTCGGGTTTTAATCGTTATTTCTTTTATTAGCGATATCCATTCATTTTCATCCATCCAGCCTGATGTTATCATTGGGAATGGGTCTGAGCTCGCAAAACGGCAAATCGTTTATTTTCTGGGACGATCCAAGCCGTGCAGGCGTGGTTTAAATACTCAGGCGAGGTAACCTGATTTCAACGATACATCTGCGAGGCTGCCCCCCCCCCCGCCCCTCATATGCAATGCTGTTGAACGTGGCACGGACCTCCGCGCCCAGTACTTCAAATGGCGATCAGATAATTGGATTATTTCTTTTGCATTACCTCAGATACAAGGTAAGAATACTATATATACATTTGATCATTGATCTGATATGTATTTCTACCCCGATCGACGCTGTATCTGTGTGTGTATGTGTGGCTGTTTTCCGTTGGGTGCAGGAGGTGGGGGGGGGGGTGGGGGGGGGGGGGGGTGGCGAGCTACGAGGGCCATTTCATGTATGCACGAGGAAGGATAATAATGATGATCTAGCGTTGATTTCAGGAAGATTCGATAATCATCCGAAAAATTTCATGTTGTGTATTCCACTAAAGGGCTATTATCGCGTCTTTCTCTGGAATTACTAGAAATCACCAAAACTATACTCGTATTCAAAACGGTATAAAACGGAAATGTACAGATGAAAAAACAATCCGTGTTGTACATGTTGACTGCAAGCAACTCACTGATAATCGACGGGTGTATTAGACCATAGCCATAATTTAAGATATATTTTAAGCACTCGCAAATCTCCCAGTCCTCCCATTGATTAAAGTGGTGGCGCTCTAGCGCCCTCTCGCACACTTAAGCGATGGCGTCCAATGAGTTAATGAGATTTTAGTTTTTGAAATATTTTCACAGAGGTCGGCCATTTTGAATCACAAGCAGCCATTTTGCTGTAGTCATTATGATGAAGGAAAGACAGGGATTTCAATGAGCGTTGACATTTCGAAAAACTACATCTCCTAGGGTGCTCCAGCCTTCTGGAAGCAAATTACTTCCTGATTATTATTTTTTATTTCTATTTCTCGGGATTATATACCACAAAACTGAACGTTATTGGCATAGTTTGGAGCGCAGTTAGTTTGTCTCCCTTCTGTGAACATTTAGCAACCATCCGTGTTGAATTTGGTTTCAAAATGGCGGAGCTGTCTCAAAAATAAAAAGCTGACTGTAAATACAGTAGATTTCATTTTCGGTTCTTCATGCATGCCTGGTGATACTAAATCCAAATTGAACTCTGTCATTGGAACGAGTAGATTTGGCCCGATCCATAGATGTGCAACATCGCTATAATGAGGTCATTTATAAGCCTCATATTCTATATAATAATTAGAGCTGGGCATAGATTAAATTTTTTAATCTAGATTAATCTAGCTGCAATCCTGGAATTGATCTAGATTAATCTACATTAAAATGGCTAAAAAAAATATAAAAAAGTCTGCCAAATGCATTCAAAATGTGTGTTTTACCCAAATAATGACCAGAGGAGGAGATTTATCCTCTCCTCTTCATCTGAGGAGTCACTAGCTGTTCTATCTCCTTGTTCAACAGCATGAACATGTCTCTTCTTTTTGTAATTTCCAGTGTTTCTTTTAAAACCAGATTTATCGTAATTTTCTGTGCCCTTCCTTTGATGCCATTAACATTGTTACACTGATATTGACAGCTCTCTCCAGTGTCAAATCACTCTCTGTCAGTAGTTTCTTCTGTGCACCTTCATTTCTTAATCCACACACAAACCTGTCTCTCAATGTGACTTTTAGTGAATCTCTGAATTCACAATGCTGCTGACTGGTTGCTCACACACAGACTGCTGCAGAAGCAGGTTTCTCAACAAATTCAGTGCAAGCTCAGTGTAACGGTTCCATGAATGAAGAGAACTCTGAACAGCTACTACAGTCTCAGGTCCACCTCCAAGAGAACACTGAACAGCTACTACAGTCTCAGGTCCACCTCCAAGAGAACACTGAACAGCTACTACAGTCTCAGGTCCACCTCCAAGAGAACACTGAACAGCTACTACAGTCGGAGTACAGCTCAATACACACAATTGTTAACACTTTAACTGCCGAAAACGCCGGAACTCGTCATTCCCCGCCATTCTCAAGTTGCCGAGGACGCCGTAACTCGTCTTTGATATCAATATTTCAAAAATCTGTGATCGAAATCATATTTCCCCTCCGCAGCCTTGACACACAGTGCTGATCTCCTCTCAACCCTCTAGCGGTTCAAGAGCGTCATCTGGTGGCCGATCGGCAGATCGAAACCGGATGTCAACCTTTGAACCGGCAGGACTCACTCCATATGGGGTCCGGGCACTCGCTAATGTTAGAGAGACTCCGTCTTCACACAGTGAACATCGATCGGTGGAAATAACTCGAAAAAACAACATGATTTGGACGTATATACTATTATACAACCTGGAAATAGATCGGGCATTTCAACATCCCATAATTGAAAACTGTCTACTCCACGCTGATCGCCCAACGGCCCGAGGAGACTGGGGTGAGTTTTAGCGTGTAGTATTACCGTGTTCGATATAAACTGCTATGATGAACATATGACTCACATTAGATGAATGGTATAACGTTGCCCACGGAATTATAAACGCCCCCTCGCCCATCCGGTCAACATCAGATGACGTGTAGTAAATTCTAGAAGTACGTCCAGTTGAAATTTTTGATCTCGCACAGATTCCTACCAAACTGTATTTGATCATCAATATAATGCATTTGGGGCTATAAATCACGTTCTGGAGAAAGCTGCAGAAAGAGATGAAAACATACTTATACTTTAGACCATATTTTAGTATGAATATGTGAATGAAAAAGTTTAACGTTGCTACACCATGAACAATACATATAGGACATTGAATGGGCCCTAATAATGGCAATCTAGCAATAGAATTTAAAAAGTTATAGCCCTGCAAAGAAGGGGAACTTCTCCATGTTAAATAGAGCTGGCAAGGGATGGTATATCATGAATTTAACCATGGCAATCAAAGTGTTAAGGAGATGCAGACCAGAGAAAGACGTTTGTCTTGTTTACATCAGGGTCTCCCATTTTCATTTCATATTGCTCCACATTGTCATCAAACGGTCCAATATTTCCAATAACCCAAGCCATTTCTGTTGTAAACACTCACGATAGTCCAGTCGATCCTTCCTTTAGTGTGTAAAGTGGATTTCCTCCTCTTGTAGATGTTTTCAAGTGCCGCCCGATTAACGTGAGCTAACATGCTAACATCAGGGTCTCCCATTTTCATTTCATATTGCTCCACATTGTCATCAAACGGTCCAATATTTCCAATAACCCAAGCCATTTCTGTTGTAAACACTCACGATAGTCCAGTCGATCCTTCCTTTAGTGTGTAAAGTGGATTTCCTCCTCTTGTAGATGTTTTCAAGTGCCGCCCGATTAATGTGAGCTAACATGCTAACTCGCTAAGCTAACGTTAATAATGTAAACAAAGCTCTCAACGGACTTCTTCTTTCTTGCATTGCGCAGATTCAGACGTCCTTATCGCCGAATTGTGTTATATCCTGAGGACTTCTTAACCTCACCTGTATAACAATGATTACCGGACCACTAAAGTTACTTTAGTTTAACACATTATTCTGACTACAGCTCCGGTACATACGTGCAATCACTTCCGGCTGGCACCACAGCTGTGAACTACGGCAAGTATTTAAGGACAATACAGACCCAACTTTGAGAAAAAGATTAACGGCGTCAATTATATTATCGCGCGATACTAGTCTCGCGTTAATGCGTTAACGCAGCTCTAATAATAATATTTCAAATTTCATAGGTCCGGATGGCAGAATTCAGTACTGTATCTACAAAACCGTCTGTTTAATCATCTTCCCTTTATTCATTTCCGTAGATTCTTTGTACACGTGATCTCAAGAAGGTGCTGAATAAGCTCAGTGGCAGTATTTCATGTCTGGTAATTTTTTGCATGGTGTTATTCACTGTCAAAGATGCAAAGAAAAATCATAATTCATATTTTCCTTTGTTTCATCACAATTTAAGCAAGCCTAGTAATAGACACAATATTTCTGACACTGGGAATACATTCACTGAGGTCCATAGATGTCCCTAGATACCAAGGACATGCAAATGTACCTTGTAGAAGTGGAGCAATCTTCCATTTACTTAGGTATGTATTTTAGGCGGATTTTCAGAAAATCTGCGTTATTGATTGATTTTGCATCGTGATGCAACTTTTATTAGCAACTTGTTTTATTATGTATTTATTATATAAAGTACTTTGATCTGCAATCCGTGCATGTAAGGTGCTATATAAATACGTTTATTATTATTATCATTATTGACTGCACTCATGTTCCAATTGTACCACCGCACACTCATGCTCCAGAATAAACGTTTCATTTATAACGTGTCGTCGGGTCCATGAGTATTAGACGGTGGAAGCAGGCCAATGAAACGTTTATTCTGGAGTATATGATAATGCAGGTTCTATTATCCTAACTAAACATTAAATACAACTTTCTCACTCAAAATATTCGTCAATTATAAAATATCTTCACTGGCACAGTGCCTAAATTGTCAAGAGGGGTGTGTTGTCACAGGAAAAGTTACAGTATAGTACAGTAGTATTACGCAATAAGGACGCTCCCTTACATTTCGTCCTGTACAGCCAGAATAGAATCTATGGACAGATTTTGTTGATTGAGGTTTCGTTGGAACACCAGAAAATAAACGGTATATGATTTGTTTGGGAAATATGCAGCCCCAGGCGAAGATAGCCTTCGCAAAGTGGCATGATTTGCTCCAAGTCTGGCAGTGAACGCTATTATAAATGAGGCTATAAGCAACTGACTATGCCACCTTACATTTCGTCCTGTACAGCCAGAATCTGTGGACGGGATTTTGTTGATTGAGGTTTCGTTGGAACACCAGAAAATAGATCTTATAAACGATTTGTATGATTTGTTCGAGAAGTTTGCAGGCACAGGTCGAGATAGCCTTCGCAAAGTGGCGTGATTTGCTCCAAGTCTGTCAGTGAACACTATTATAAATAAGGCTTAGCACTTAGCACCTTTCTGATCGAGCTGAGTCTGAGCTCCGCTCTGAGCGCCTGGATACTGGACTTTCTGAGTGAAAGGCCCCAGGCGGTCAGGGTAGGGGGTCAGACCTCCAAAACCATCACCCTGAGCATCGGGTCCCCCCAGGGCTGTGTTCTGAGCCCCCTGCTGTACTCACTATACACACATGACTGTGTGGCCAAGTTCAGCTCCAACTCCATAGTGAAGTTTGCGGACGACACAGTGGTGGTGGGGCTGATCTCGGACAACGACGAGAAGGCCTACCGGGAGGAGGTTGAGGTACTGGAACGCTGGTGCCAGGACAACAGCCTGCTCCTGAACATTGGTAAAACCAAGGAGCTGATCGTGGATTTTAAGAGAAGACAGCAGGGGACACACACACCACTGAGGATAAACAGGGCTACCGTGGACAGGGTGAGCAGCTTCAAGTACCTGGGGGTCCACATCTCAGAGGATCTGACATGGACAACACACATAGACTAAGTCGTAAAAAAAAGGCGAAGCAGCGCCTCTACCACCTGAGACAGTTAAGGAAGTTCAGAGTATCTGGGAAGATACTCCAGTCCTTCTACTCCGGAGCTGTAGAGAGCATCCTGACTGGAAACATCACTGCCTGGTATGGAAACAGCACGGCACAGGACAAGAAGGCCCTACAGAGAGTGGTACGCTCAGCCGAGCGTACCACGGGTATTGCACTACCACCCCTGCAGGACTTATATAACAAGAGGTGCAAATCCAGAGCCTGCAGAATAATGAAAGACCCTCACCACCCCAACAACAGCCTGTTCAAGCTTCTGCGGTCAGGCAAACGCCTGCGAACACCAGCAACTAGGACAGAGAGACTTCGGCTCAGCTTCTTCCCCCAGGCCATCAGAGCCTTGAACACTGAACTCTCCACACACAAGCACACATGAGCACACACACAACACACACACTGTACACGCTCACACACTAGCAGCCACTTTAACATGAGCACACACACACTCATGCTGCACACGCTCACACTTATGGTCACTTTACAAAAGGAAAGGTCACTTTAAGAATAGTATAGTATAACTTGAGATTGTATAATATAGCATTGTATAGCAGTGTACATAAAGACCCAGTGCCTCATCCGTAGCTTACAGTGTATTGCACTATCACCTGACCTAGCATGTCCTACCATGCTCTGTAAATAACTCATGTACATATACCGATATGCCCTACTTTGATTACTTGTATTATTGCACAATGTCGTTCTATTGGATTCTTATTATATTATTATTATTGTATTATGCACATCGTTGCGGGCAAGACCCCCCGCATTTCATTGTATACTTGTATGCCGTGACAAATAAAACTCTTGACTTGACTTGACACTAAGCCATGTAATTGCAATGCTTGGTTCTGAGATTATCATACAGTAAACATTTATTTCTGATATGCGTGCTGATCAGCAGTAATGCAACGTCATGATTATTATTATTATGAAGTTATTATTATTATTAAATATTAAATGAAAAATAACTCCTCTCCTTCACTCATTTGGGTGCTGGGTTAGGTTATAATCACAATAAAGAGGTGGTGTAATATAAAATTAAATATGAACTAAGTTAAGCACAATAGAATATAATATAATTATGAAATCAAATATAGGCCAGGGCTGTATACAATTATTGAATACAATTGAATGGGATATAAACTAAATTAAATATAGCACAATAGAATACAATTATAAGTGACAAATGTAATTGGAATAGGACATTACAAACATATGCAATGATGAAAGATAGTGACAAAAACACAGGACGCAATGTGTCATAATGTATTTTTCACCATTAGTATTCCGTTAATTTCGTATTGTATTTCATTTACTCCGTAATGTATAGAGCTTACTTAATTTGTATTTTGTGTCTATGCCTCATTTCTGGCTTATTTTTCCACTTCCTGATATCTGCCAACAGTGCTGTCAGGAGTGCGGACTGCTCCGCGAGCCAAATGCACTGTGTGAGTGATGTGACATGATTTTTTTTGACCTTGTGAGTAGCTTGGCTGCAGCATTTTGGACGATTTGTAGTTTGTCTGTGGATGATTTGGTGAGACAGGTGAAAAGTGAGTTGCAGTAGTCAAGCCTAGAGGAAATAAAAGCATGCACGGACAGTTCTAATTCAGAGTGAGATATGATGGTGCGTAGTTTTGCAATATTTCTGAGGTGAAAAAAGCAGGTGCGTGTGAGTGTTTTGACATGTTTGTCTAGGTTCATGGCCTGGTCAAAACACCCAGGTTTCTCAGATGGGGGCGTATGTTGTCTTTAACACATTAAGCCATGCGCTGAGTGCCAACAACGAGTAAACTCGTTGTTATGATCGTTATTTCTTTTATTCGCTATTGGCATTCATAATTCATCCAGGAAGCCTCCGGGAGCCAGCTGGACCCTGTCTGATATTGCAACGCCTCAATACCGCCGCCTGGTGGATTTCGGGCGAGTTACACTCCACTCTAAACCGGAAGTGGCGCTCTGTGCATCTGGGAAAAAGCTCCGCCAGAGATATCTTGTAACGTGGATCAATATACACACCTCGAGTGCATTGGATTGCTTTCAAGACGCAAGAATCAATAAGCTTTCGCCGTTTATTGCGTCATACAAAGGGAAAATGGATCTAGCAGATCGAATTTCTTTTCTCCAGACGCATCGGCCAGAGGTAAGAGAAATCTAACGTTATTTCCAGCTCGATTGTCCATTTATTATTTCATTGCAATCTGTCCGATCAACGTATGGTGTCTTACTAAAGAAAGCCGTTAGTGACAATCAAGGAATCATAAACGACCCCCCCCCCCCTTTCCTTCACGCATGATGGAGCATAATGTATAGCGATCATATGCATTTGAAATCTTTAATATAGCATGCATAGGGACGAAACGCCAATCGATAATGTATAATACACGTCGGGGCCTATAGCGCGCATTCTAGGAGTTACTGCTATACAGTCTAAAAACATTCTTATATTCTCGACGGTACTAACACGACAATGTATGAATGGAAAAATATAACGTTCCCACATCCGGAACGATAGATACCCAATGTTGAATGGGCCATAGTAATGTCAATATAGCTATAATATTTTAAAAGTTATAGCCCTGCAAAGAAGGTGAGCCACTCCATAGGCTTACAGCACTGGCAGAGAGTGGTAAAGATGGGCATACTGCATGGCACCCAATGTGTTAAGGGACCCCAAGTGAGTGGCCACTCTAGCTGTCGTCTTTTCAGCAGCTACGATCAGCACCTCCGTTTTTGCAGCATTTAACTAGAGGAAGTTACTCCCCATCCAACTCTCAATGCTGAGCAGGCTCTCCTGGAGAAGGCTGAGTTTCTCCAATTTATCAGGTTTAAAAGAGCAAAGTAGCTGTATGTCGTCTGCGTAGCAGTGGTATTTAATGCCGGTGAATTTATTGATGAGGAGGCCTAGAGGAAGCATATAAATGGCAAAAAGGAGTGGTCCTAGCACCGATCCCTGTGGTACCCTACATGAGAGGGTGGGGTGCGGTCAGATTTAAAAGGACCCACAGCCACGAGAACGTTCTCTCCCTTAGATAAGAGGCAAACCATTTTAGAGCGCTCCCAGAGATGCCCACCCACTCCCTGAGCCTGTCCAAAAGGATGCTGTGGTTGACTGTATCAAACGCTGCGCTCAGGTCTAACAGGACCAGAACAGAGCATTCGCCAGAGTCAGCAGACATCAAGAGATCATTTTATACTCTGAGAAGGGCAGATTCAGTGGAGTGGAGTTTGCGGAAGCCAGATTGGAATTCGTCAGAGATGTTATTTTGTGACATGTGGGTGGTGAGCTGGTTGGCTACAACCTTTTCTAACACCTTTGATACAAAAGGCAGCTTGGAGATGGGTCTGTAGTTGTTATGGATGGTGGGGTCTAGGTTGGGCTTTTTGAGGAGTGGCTGTACGACTGCCTCCTTAAAATAGATTGGGACAGAACCAGAGGCTAGGGATGAGTTTATAATAGTGACTAGACTGGGGTCAACATAGCAAAAAACGTCCTTGAACATTGATGTAGGAAGGATGTCTAGGGGGCTCGAGGAGGTCTTAATGGAGGTGACTAAAATGGTGAGATCATCCAGAGAGACAAGTGAAAAATTGCTCAGGGATGCTTGAGTGATGGGATGGAGGGGAAGGGGGGATAGAGAAGGAGTGATGTTTGCCATTATATTAGCAACCTTGGTGACAAAAAAGTGCACTGGTGTAGGGGGAGGGGGGGGGGGGGGCTGACAAGCGTGTTAATGGTTTTAAATAATACTCTGGGATTGTGCTTGTTGGATGAGATTAAATGACTGAAATAAGCAGCCCTGGCGGACTTTACTGAGTTATTAAACTCAGCCCTCAGCTCTTTGAGGTATAGACGATAAACTTCTAAATTAGAGGTTTTCCAGCGTCTCTCTGCTCTGCGGCAGTTACGCCTGAGCTCACAGATGTTATTGTCAAGCCAGGGGGAGGGGTTCACAGGACGAACGCTGCATATTGCTAGGGGCGCTAAGTCATCTAAAATGGCCGCACAGTGTGTGTTGAATTTGTGAACCAAAGAATTTACATCATCAACAGAGGACACCAATACATTCCTATCATAGCTAGCAAGGAAGCTATCTATAGCTGTGCTATTGACAATACGAGAGCTTTTAACACACTTCAATGGAACAAAGTCATTATCAAAAGATAGGTTAAACAAAATACAACTGTGGTCGGACACCAATAACTCCTCTGTGCTAACATTGCTGACTTTTAACCCGATCGTGAACACAAGGTCTAACGTGTACATTACGTGTTGCCTTTGCAATGCGTCGGACCGGAGATGTGCTGGGTGAAATGAAACGAGTCCGTAACATTTAAAAAGTCAGTGGCAAAGTATATGTCCTTAGTGGATAGCTCCCAAAGACGGAGTAGAATTGCCAGCTTCTTGTCTGACTCTGGAGAAGACGGTAAGGGAATTTCCCATAATGTTGGCGTGTTCCTTTAAGAGTCAGAGCTTTAGCGTTAAGCTTTAAGTCGAAGATTTGGAAAATATCAATGTCAGGCTCAAAGTGGGTCATCGTGTGCACTGTAATGCACTGCACTATACTGTAATGTACTGCACTGCACTGTACTGCACTGTACTGCACTATACTGCACTGCACTGTATTGTACTGCACTATACTACACTGCACTGTACTGTACTGCACTGCACTGTACTGCACTATACTGCACTGTACTGCACTGCACTATACTGTACTGCACTATACTGTACTGCACTGTACTGCACTATACTGTACTGTACTGCACCGTACTGTACGGCACTATACTGTACTGTACTGTAACTCCCTGTAAATTATTGTCCGCCTTTATTTAGCCCCCCTCTGTGCTCATCTACAGCCTTCCACTTCCTAAACTTCCTGACAGCTGCCACTCACCGCGGTCCACTCGGTCCGGATCTGCCACTCGCTGCAGATCTTCAGCTGGCAGGTGCTGGTGGTCTCGGGTTGCTCCAGGTGGCGGCAGCGGCTGGTGTGAATGTTCAGGCTGCGGTTGGCGTAGACCTGCCGGCACAGGACCTGCCGCTGCTGCGTGCCCAGGCCACAGGTCTTACTGCACTCCGACCACTCTCCTATGTCCCAGCTGCTCACAAGAGCCCATTGTTTAGAGAGATACATTAGGTGTGGAATGTATGGCACACACTGTGGCACCATGGCCAAACGTGTTATGGTATGATGTGGTCAAATGGTATGGAAAAATAAATAAAATCTCTACAGATTTGTGGTTTGTCCTCAACTCAGCCGGACCGTCTTCCCATACAGCTAATAATTAGCCTTAGGGTGTCGAACTAGCAACTTAGCTACCATTTGACCCAGCAGGCATGGGCAAGTCCAAGAACAGATAGTGATTGGTTTACAGGTACTTCACTCAAGACTGTCAACACAATGATTGGAGGGCAGGACACCCACTCACATGATTACGCTACTCAGTCGGCTAATTTTACATCAAATAAACTCAACCAGACTATCAAATATATTTTTGTGTGGAGTCTGATTATGGGCCAAGCTCATTTGCGGGACTCATGGATTGTAACTTCATTATCCAGATGGTTAACTAATATAATCCATTGTAACTTGATCATTGGACCAAGTGGCACTTGGCAAGTGCATAAACATGGCAGCTTCCTGTACATCGAGGACCCGGCTCCTCGCACTGTGCTACCGACTGCTTTCCTAACTGGCTTTAGCACTGTGGATCTTTTAGGACTCTATATAGGAACCAGCAGTGTGTGTAGGAGTGAGAGAGAACCAGTCTCACAAGGCAGGACATGGCTGGAGGCTGCAGGGCTCCTCCTGTGGACTGGGCCTGGTGTTGCCGTCACACAGGCCATCTGACACCTGCTCATGGTTCAGCCGCTGGACACAGTGGAAAATGGAGTGTCTGAAACCTGAAGAACACACACACACACACACACACACACACACACACACACACACACACACACACACACACACACACACACACACACACACACACACACACACACACACACACACACACACACACACACACACACACACACACACACACACACACACACACACACACACACACACACACACACACACACACACACACACACACATAGTTTGATCTGTCTTTATACACTGAATCCTGCACCTGGAATCTGTACCACAGAAACAATCTACAGTAATAGACCGTTGTGAAATGATTAGGTCAAGTTGTAGGTGCTATATCTTATATCTATATCTTGCACTATATAGTATTGTACATTAGTACACTGCATAGTATTGTATATTATATGGTAACTCAGTTACGTCTATTCTGCATCGAACATTGTACATATGTCTATACTGAACACTGTGACCTCATTTTCTACTTCTAAATTACATGCTATACTATGTTATTTGATACTATCTTGTCTAGCACAGTCTCTGGAGCGTAACAGTAAGAAGCATTTTGTATGAAAGTATTCTGTACTTCTGTATGACAACTATTAAAGAAACTTGAAACTTGAACTTGAAACTATATTATATCCAGTAGGGACAGTGGTAAGCCCAACGGTTAGAGGAAGGCTTGTGACTGCAAGGGTCACCAGCTTGAAATCACCCAAACCAGCTGGAAAAATGTGGGGGGAGGGGGGCTGGGGGGCGAGCGAGTGACTCTCCACAGACTCCATCAACAACCACTGTTGAGGTGCCTTCTCCACTGGAACGAAAGATGGCCTTGATTTTTCGCAAAGTGTATTGCTTGGAAGCACATTTTGTTCCGGTGGAGATTTCTGAGGTATACGTTGTGTTTAACTACGTCTAAATGTTTATTTGTGCATAGGCGATATAGCGCTTGTTGCCACCCAAGTGACAGAATATGGACATCAGTTTGGGAAATTTGATGTAGTTTTTTTTCATTACAGACCTCTCTGACTATTGTAGAGTGAATGCTCTGTGGCGCTAGACAAGACTCTTTGGGAGAGAGAGAGATATACGAGCAGACTCCCAAAGGGTCCTGTATCAGGGCTAATACATGTCTGACCTTTCCCACAGGAGGCACTGCACTCTGTGGCCCCCGCCAGCTTCCAGTTGTACTCTCTCTGGCGTCTGGGCGGCTGTACCGCCGGCACCTGGTTGTCGGAGGTGTGGGGTGGGTACCTCCCCCCTCCTCCCGCAGGGTCATAACCCTCCTGGTGAGTGTTGCCATGGTGATTGTAACGGTCCTGCCCATGCAGAGTGTTCCCTGAGGGGTGAGCAAAGTAGGTCAGATTGACTGATTAGATCGGTGTGATGGATGGATGGTTGAGTGGATGGATGGATGGTTGAGTGGAAGGATGGATGGTTGCGTGGAAGGATGGATGGATGGTTGAGTGGACGGATGGATGGATGGATGGATGGTTGAGTGGAAGGATGGATGGTTGAGTGGAAGGATGGATGGATGGTTGAGTGGACGGATGGATGGTTGAATGGATGGATGGTTGAGTGGACGGATGGATGGTTGAATGGATGGATGGTTGAGTGGATGGATGTATGAATGGATGATTGAGTGGATTGATGGAAGGGTGAATAGATGGTTGAGTGGATGGATGGATGGTTGAGTGGATAGATGGATGGTTGAGTGGATAGATGGAGGGATAGATGATTGGATGGATAGATAGATGGATGGATGGATGGTTGAGTGGATGGATGGATGGATAGATGATTGGATGGATAGATAGATGGATGGATGGATGGATGAATTGTTGATTGGATGGATGGTTGATGATTGAGTGGATGGATGGATGGTTGAGTGGATGGATGGATGGATGGATGGCGGAGTGGATGGATGTATGGATTGATGATTGAGTGGATGGATGGTTGATGATTGAGTGGATGGATGGATTGATGGATGAGTGGATGGATGGTTGGTTGAGTGGATGGATGGATGGTTGAGTGGATGGATGGTTGGTTGAGTGGATGGATGGATGGTTGAGTGGATGGATGGTTGGCTGAGTGGATGAATGGATGGATGGTTGAGTGGATGGATGGATGTTATGTCTTACCATCTGGCTTGTATGGATACTGAGGGATGGTTGGTTTGTCAGAAGGGAGAATGTATTCATAATGCACACCTGGGTTTGGTTGCTGGTAGATCATCTGAAGGGAAAGATATGACAGTACTGTAGCCGTGTTTGAAGTTAAGTGAAATTATTTGCAACTCCCAAGTAATCTTAAAGTCCAACCGAAATGAGATATTGGTGACCATTGTTATTGCTTATTGGTAATACATCGTCTATGTATTACCAACACAATGCATTTACAATTTCTTTCCCCAAGTAATGCTTAGTATTTCTATTTTATTTTTGGATAATAACTGTATTCCTTGTACTCAGAGTCCCTTAGTATGAAAGGGCATGTTCACTTCCGGCACAAACAGGAATAACCAATCTAATTTGCTATTCACTTTCACCTTTGACACTTACTAATTGGCCAAATTCAAGAGATGCCAATTCACCAGATAATTTTGCATCAATGACATCACTGGAGAGCTGGGTTATTATATATAATTATTCATGGTAAAAGTCATGTATGACCATGGTACAATTTTTTTTATTTATTATTCAGATAAAATTGTACTGTCTTTCTACTATTACCATGCCCATACCTATGCCTCCCCCCTCCCCCCTCCCCATGCTGCTATGGCACCCGAATTTCCCCAAGGGGATCAATAAGGGAATATCTTATCTTATATTATCTTATCTTGTCTTAAATAATACAATGGTTCACTTTAAGCCATGATACCAATAGTAATATCATGGTATTTACATCATACCATCATAGTTTGATTGATTGATTGAAAATTATATTAACAGATTGCAGAATGGGTACAATACAGTACGGCTCAATACACACAATTGTTAAGGGGATACAGACCAGAGAAAGACTTTCATCTTGTTTACATCAGGGTCCCCCATTTTCAATTCATCATAACATGTATGACATACACGACATACAGATATACAGTACAGTACTGTTACATCCAGACATTTATGACATACAAGATATACAAATATACAGTACTGTAACTTAGGGGTACAATTCCCTGACTGTATTGAGAGTATGGTATCATTAAACCACTACTTAGTTATGTACTTTAATTACTGGCCATACAGTACACGGTATATCTGGTGAACACCCACACAAGAATACGGCTTGACAAAGAAAGTTCTATTTAGAGGTATTTATTATTAGAGCAGCAACGATAGGTTACAGAATGAGAATTATGAATTGCGCTTATAAGGCGAAGAACACTTAAGTAGGTCAAGAGCGTAAGTCCATGAGCATAATAAGATGGGTATAACTGACGCCACCTGTAGCATAAGAATTACATAAGGCACACTCGTAGTCAGCTGGAGATACTAAGGGGTTCCCTCCGGTTGTAAGCCAGCAGGGTAGAGGAATGGTCGGGAGCAAAGTCTGGATCAACGCGGATAAAGAGGCTCCAGATACAGGAGCCAGTGCAATAATCCCTTGGTCCGTAGACAAAGCAACAGCTATACTCCAGTATGCGCGACAGCATGGATGAAAGCTAGCCAGCCTCTGTGGTCCTAGAGGCGGGCTCGATGATGCTCCTCACCGGGTAGATCCCACACAGCAGTGGGGTAGACGATTCTCTGCTCCAGCAGCCACAGTACCAAAGCAATATAATCTAGCCGGAAAAGGCTCTGCATTCGCCGGTGTAGGTTCTCCGGTGTACATATCCAACGGTTCTCGTCTAGGACTCCTCGGATGGCGGCACGAGTTTAGGCCGCCCAGCCTGGATAAGTGCACTAGCTAGAGTACGACGAACCGGTGGTAATGATGGTCACGGAGAACGGTAGCCGCACAATACACTATAAATAATAGACTATTACTTCACAATAGAATAAGTCGAACTCGACGATACAGCGTTAAACTCTGACACTTTAGCTATCTATTCGCACGCGGTTCTCAAGGCTCTGTTTAGGGGCAAAGGGGCCCACTTCACGGCACGTTGTATCGTGTTGAAGGCTTCAACGTTTTGGGTCAACTAACTGCTGTATCCACCTGCGACGTATTTATACGTAAGGTGAATAATCTAGTGCCAACCTCAGTTCTGTCTCGTATTACTGCGCAAACCTGGACATGTTGAGACATGTCTTGGCGGTGGCTTTGAACTTGCCATTGGGGGTATGGCCGTTGGCGCCTAGGGGTCGCTGTCCAATAGGAGAACGAATATTATGGTCTGGCCTGTACCTAGGTAAAGGGATATTCCGTGTATATATACAAAGAATATACAAGGGATACCAGACGATATACAAATATTATACAATATATCTCAAGTAATAAATATATATATTCGGTTTAATCTGACCCTTTGTAACAAGTACTGTTTATTTACAAACCGAGTTTCTAAAAGAGAATATACTGTATACATTTGAGGGGGAAGAAACTGTACATTGGAGGGGGTTGGGTGGGGGGAGGTTTGGACATTTACCAGGGCCAGTTTCGAATTGCAGCCTCCTGTAGGTGCTCTTTGAGAACGGTTTTGAAGGTGGGTAGGGATTCACATTATTTTACGGCTGTGGGTAGGGCATTCCACATTGGTGTGGCATAATTGCTAAACGTGTTTAGTCCCTTGTTTGAGCCGAATCTAGGTTGAACATGATTTGGTGGTTGTGGTATTCACTGACCTTTGGGAAGTATTTCGACGTACATGGGTAGTATTTCAATGTACATGGGTACCTTAGTGGTGTAGTGTATCTTGTAGACCAGGCCCATTGCAAGTTGCTGTACTCTGTCATCTACTCTAAGCCATCCTAGGTTGTCAAAATGGGCAGGGGTGAGGTGGGTTTTAGGATTAAGGTCAAGCAGTAGTCTGACCAGTTTGTTTTGTGATGTTTGTAATCTTGTTTTTAGTGCCTTTGAGGTGCTTTGGTACCATGAGGTGCAAGCATAGTCGTAGTACCCTTGAATGAGTGCTCCTGAGTCTTCAGGATATTCTTGTTTACCAGAGAGGAGATCCGGTACAAGAATCTTGTTCGTTGGTTGACTTTTTTGATTACATTGGTTCACAGGAAATATTTTCCTCTAGAATGGAACCCAGGTATGTAATTTCATCTTTCCTTGTGACAATATTGGCACCCACTGTAACAGAGAAGCTGTTGGCCTTGCTGAGTTTGTTATTTGATCCAAAGAGAATGGACTCTGTTTTACCCAAGTGTAATGATAGTTTGTTATCAGCGAGCCAGGTGCAGATTCTGCTGAGTTCAGAGCTGAGGGCTTTTTCAACCTGAAACTTGTCCCTGTCAGAGACCAGCAGGGCTGAGTCGTCCGCGAACAGGAACAAGTTGCAGTCACAAGCTGATGACATGTCATTTGCATAAATTAGGAACAGTAACGGTCCTAGTATGCTTCCTTGTGGAGGGGGGGGGGGGGGGGGGGGGTAGTGTACCGTTTACCTCCACCATCTGTTCTTTCCCCTCCAGGTAGGATTGCATCCAGCTCACTGATGAACTATCAAAACCAATTGCTTTTAGCTTGTCAATCAGAATGGAGTGATTGACAGTGTCGAAAGCCTTTTGGAGGTTCAGCATGACCATGCCGCAGTATTTGCCGGGCATCTTCTTTGGAAACACCATGCTACTTTTCCGTAAGGGACTCTAGAACCTTGCATACTGACTAAGGAGTGAACATTTTGAGAAGTGGTGTCAACACTGACCCAACACTCATATAAACACCCGCTCACATAAACATCTAGGATCTCGTTGGTAGGCCCCTCTGCCAGGAAGGACTCCCCAGTGGTGCTGGTGATTTCATTGGGCCGGCGGTAGGTGAACATGGTGCCACCGCCCTCGTACTTCCCTGGCCGGTCAATAGCCCAGTTCCCATTGATGATGGAGCGCCCCGCTCGGCTCCGGAGAGCTGGAAGAGAAAGGAAGAAAAACCATGTTACAGTCACAATCCATGAACGTTGAAGTTGAACTCGGACCAGCAGGAAGCTGCGACAGCCACTTCCACGTAATTGCCGCTTAATGTGAAAACGTTTAAGCGCAATGAGCAATGTAGTTGTAAAAACGTTTGCTGAATTGCCCACTTTGAAGGTCATTACTGCTAACTGAATAAACGTCGTCAAAGAAATGTCTGTTTTTAGCAAACATGTCTGTTTGTGCTGGCAAATCTTTATGTAAATCCTGTAATGGAATCGCTCAAGTCCATTTCCATTCATTCAGCGGATTAAGAACAGGGGCCACTAGAAATGCATTAGAAGTGAAACGTTAGACAACCTTGTAGGAGAAGTGTTTGAGCAACTAAAAGCACATTAGAGACGCACGGCTCAGAACAGAAGGCTATTGAAGGAGAAGCAGAGCTGGGTTTGGAGAAGTGGCTCATGATAGAATTCTTCCCATCGCTCCTCCAGAACGTCTGTATTTATCCCAAGGACGGTGCGTTCATTCAGGGGGAGCTCTTACAACATCAACTCGGCCACTGAAAGGAGCTATTGTCCACATAGACATTTAAGCTCACACTTGACAGATGTATTGTGTGGGGAGTGTGTGTGTGTGTGTGTGTGTGTGTGTGTGTGTGTGTGTGTGTGTGTGTGTGTGTGTGTGTGTGTGTGTGTGTGTGTGTGTGTGTGTGTGTGTGTGTGTGTGTGTGTGTGTGTGTGTGTGTGTGTGTGTGTGTGTGTGTGTGTGTGTGTGTGTGTGTGTGTGTGTGTGTGTGTGTGTGTGTGTGTGTGTGTGCGCCTGTATTACTATACATGTTTCAGATGAGAATGAGAACATCTTGGCTGGTGCACTCTTTTAAAATATGCCATTTTATGGTTAGGGGTTAGGTTTAGCTTTAGGTGCTAGGGAATGAATAGTCAGTGGAATGTGGTTAACAGTCCTCACAAGTAGGCCTATAACAGTGTGTGCGTGTATGTAGAGTATGTAAATGTGTCCTTGGATCATGCGGGTCATTCTACAAGAACACATTCGGATCACATAAAAGCAGAGAATACTTGGTACCCGAGTTGTTTGGACTTGAAAAGGGAACCACGGAACAGAAAGGTCCCATCATCCACGGTGTTGGTTAGTGGTGAAATTCCTCACCTTAATTAAAAGGGATGGGGAGGCTGGAGGGGAAGGTCCTCTAATGAAAGCTTGTTTACACACTTTCCCCCGAGGGGAGCAGGCGAGGGGGGGAGGTCTGCACCGGCCGCTGCCTCTCCCGTACCTACTGCTGAGCAGTGGCATGGCTCTCATTAAGCCAATGTCTCCGACAATAAAACACTGACATTCCACCAGTCACTCACTGAAAACAACCACACTGCTGTGTCACGCCGTGCTTCTATAAAGACACCAATTATTTATACAGTGTGTATGTATGTATGTATGTAAGAGGAGCTCAAATAACATAATTGTACCGATGCAGGCCACAGATAATAGCCACGTTGGAGAAATCCGGAAACATGCCCTTTCGAGCTGATTTGCCTTTTAATTATACTAATCGAATACATTTTACAAGCAGATGTTGCCCGCTGCTGCCAGCTTTTGCCTGCAACTGGACCAACAGCTGTGACTTAGAGAATAAAGTGATATACTGTATAATGATACAAATCAAAATGAATTGGTGCGGCTGAGTGGCGCAGTGGGCAAAGCGCTCGCCACTAACGTAGGAGATGCTGGTATCGAGCCCAGCTCTCTGCGTTGCTACCGGCTTGGCTGGCCGTCATACTAACACAATTGGCAGTGTTAGAGGGTGGGAAAGCCGGTGGGTGGGGATTGGACGATGTGGACAGCGACTCCTACAGGTCGGTTGGGTGACGCCGGTGCGGCGGAAACAGGAAGTATCGGGGGCAGCGTGCGCCTCCCACGCGTTACTCCTCACCACTGAGAGTTCGAGCTGCTGCAGTGAAAAGATGCGACAGGCTGCCTTCTCGTGTACCGGAGGGGACACGTGATGCAAGGCTTCTATCCTCACTACAGCCGACCAGTGGGAGGCATAGTCTAGCAACATTCAAGACAGGGGAGGGAAGAATTGGAAATACGAAATTGGGATGGGAGAAAAATAGAAAATGGGGAGAAAAAAGTGGATACAAAAAAAATTATAATTAAAAAGCTGATCCTGTCAGATATTTCCTACCATTTAAAAAAAAAATTGTCTACTTTTTCTCCCCCTTTTTCTGTGATTTTTCTCCCATCCCAATTTTCCTCTCGTGCCAATTCTCCCTCCCCTGTCCTGATCGTTGTTCGCATGTGCCCCCCACTGGCCAGTCGTAGGGAGGATAGAAGCTCATCACATGTCCTCTCCGATACATGTGGAGGCAGCCAGTCACTTCTTTTCTTTTTTTTTAAACTTAAATTTTTATTGAACATTTATAGACATACAACACAACATATACAATAACATCAATAACACAACAGTACAATGATGTGGGCCCCTTGAACTCGGCTGCGCTCATCCTCCTAGACCCCCGCAAGAGGAACCCCCCCCCTCCCACCCTCCCCCCCCTAGAAACCGGGCTCCCCCGCATCCCAGGTCCGTCCCACGCGGGGTCCAGCACTCAGCGACACGGGCATCTTGAATCTGATTGGGCCCGACCCAGTAGAGGGGCGAGGGGCAATACTCCCCCCCACCGAGCCAAGCCCGCTACCTCCCATGCCACCAAGCCCCCCACCCCACGCACAACCAACCCACAACCCACGGGATCTCACTCTCCCGGGTCAAACCGCATAAACACTGACCCCCCACCCCCGACTGTGCGAAGAGGCTTTAGCACCTCAAACGCACAGGGTGAGCAGACCTGGGACTTACCTTCATTCAGAAGGACCCGCGACCACTCAGGCGCGCATCCCACATGCCACCAGGGAACGGACGGGAAGCAAAACACCTCCGTCAGAGCCCCCAACATCACAGGGTCGAAGGTCAAGAACCCAACCCTGTGGCAAGGCCGCAGCAGCGGAGCGCGGAGGAGGTCCCAGCCCTAGGACAACCTGAGGGCCAGGACCCCCCGAAAAAAGGGGGCCTGGTGAGGCCGAGGCCGTAGCATCGGGACCCCAACAGACGGTCACTGGTGACACCACCCCCCACATCGCCAGCGTATCGGACAGGGCTCAAATCAAGAGCAGGCCCTTCTCCCCTCGGCACGCCGCTCTGAAGCACTCAACAAGAGGCTACTCCCCTACAACACTGCGGGGCCAGTCGGCGTGCCGGGGAGACAACCCCCAAGGAGGTTGATCCCTCAATCCAGGCAACAGGCCCCAAGAGCAGAACTCGACCTGTGCCTGGAGCACTGCGGACTAGACAGGCGCCTAAAGGGCCTACTGTGAGAACAGTATCCCGGCGGAAGGGGCGTTCGGTATGCTGTGCACCATGTCATAACCTCCACAAACCCGACCCCTCCAGCGGGGTCGAGGTTCAAAGAGGAGGCTGACACAATTGGCAGACATCATGAAAGGTGCGGGGGCACACTCTCGGGCAGACGGGGTCAAGCCCGGCCTCAACCCGAGAGTCGACTCTGCTACCAACACACCGGAGAACCAACCACCCCCCTATGTTTAGTTTAACAGGAGGCGGTTGTTCCCTTAACCCACAAAGAAAACTCAGAAACATAACTGTGTGTATACACAGGCTATACAAGCAGCACAAGTGTTTCAGTTTTCAAAGGGTTAACCCAGGCCAACAGGTCGACGAGAACGAGTTCGGACCTGGGCCCGGCGGACCGGGACCTACACAGGGATGCCTAGAGGAGTTGACAACAACCTCCCAGACAGCCCCCTCCCAGCCCTCTCCTAGCAGGGAGGGAGGGGTGAAACAAATGGAGAGGGACCAAGCCCCCTAACACAGCGCAAGGTACAACACAGTATGGACCAAGCACGTCACTGTTAAGGGAAACTCGTGGTGGCATACATATGACACACACATCCACGACATCAATCCCTGCGACGCCCGGCCCGACCCGGCATTTTCCCCCCGGAAAAGCACAAAGTCCTTCGGGGTACCAGAACAGCAGATCTGCGCCCCAGCGGACAACGGGTTAACTTACCTGGTCCGGCGCGACCAGAACCAGTCCCGCGTCCTAGTCACGCCGCCATCCCCAGTCCTAAGAGGGGGGTAGGTACGCGTGCCGATCCAAAACATCACAGAGGGCGCCACCAAGATGGTCAGTACGCGAATGCACTGCTCCTGGTGGCCCACCTCATGGGCGTGAGACCCCTCCGCCAATGTTTTGATCTACTCCGTCATCTCCCCCCGGAGATGCACGTGAGCCGTCGAGTCTAACCTAGTGCACTGGCGCTCGGTAGAGTTCAAATCTCCTTCCCAGCCGCCCGCATAGAAATCGCTGTTTCTACGCCCTCCGCCAATTGGGCAACCAAGGCGCGCCAGCCATAAAGTGGTTCCACATGGAAAGCACCCAGGGCCAGCGTTATATGCACGTCGAGAACCCGAAACATATGGATGGCGAATTATAATAAACACCAGACAACGTTTCCTCCATGCTGCCAGAGAGACCTCTACGTGAGTAACAATTAAAAAAGATACATGTAATAATAATTGGGCCAAGTGACCAACGGCCCAATACACACTTTAATAGAGAGCAGAGCAGAAAACAAACAGTTTTCGAATGCATCCCCCCCCCCCCCCTTCCCCCTCCCTGTGACGCGCCGACCCCTCAGCCGACAGGGAGACTGACAGGCAGGAGGTCCCACCTCCCGGCCAATCAGTAAAGGGGGGAGGGGTTATTAGTCCACCCCTTATGACCCCTCACCCCTTCTTCTTCTTTCGTGTAACGTCAGAGGTCCAACTCCGTATCTTGTAGCCATGCCCTTAACTCTGGTCCCACATCAAAGAGGCTGGCTTCCGAGGGTGGTTTGTATAGGGGGCAGATGGTCAGGATGTGGTCAACAGTCTGCTCAGGGTCTCCACACTCACATGCAGCGCTGTCTGCCAGGCCCCACTTCTTTAATGATGCTTTAAAGCGGCCGACCCCAGATCTTAAACGGTTCAGCAGAACCCATTGCCCTTACCCCTGATACGATGCAACAACAAAGCAGAGCCATGACACCAGTCGTAGCGCACTACATGAAAGCGCATTATACCTGTTAGGGTAACAGCTTCACATTCTGCACGCCAGCCACAGACGATAACCTCGTTCGTGAAAAAAACTGGCTTTATACACGGCTTCAGGCTCATGTGCAAACTTGCCACCTGAATTTTTACACTTTTACCCTAAAGTAAGAAAAAACACAGACCAATGAGAGGGGCCAAAGGCCTTGGTACAAGAGCTATACATGTAAACCTCTGTAGGCTAACACCTAACCCAGTTGTGGACTCAATGCCACGTTTACTTAAACGTGAAAACATGATACACACAACCCTCCTTCACAATAAAAAAGGCAAAAGTTCACTCTCACTATTGCAAGAGGAGTGCCGTCTTTCATGATGAGAGAAGACATAAGTCCTCGACCAAGTGTTAGCTACAGGCCTTGCTAAGCCCATAATAGCAACCAAACAATTTTCAAGCAAGAGCACAACCCCAGCAGTAGCTGAGGGATTATACCGTATCCCCAAAAATATAGTGAATCAACACACGTTTTGTAAACAAAATCATATTTCACCCACCCCCTCACCACCTCACCCCTGATATGACGCCAAAAGAAAAAACAGAGCCGTGACACCAGGTGCATGGCGCGGCAGATGAAGCACATACTCACCTGTAGAGTAAAAGCTTTACATCATGCACGCCAGCCACAGCCGATAACCTCGTTTGAAAACAGGTTTTATCCACGGCTCTGCTTATGTGTGAAAACTTGCCACTCGTTATTTTTACCTTTACCCTTAAGTAAAGAAATAACAAGCTAAGAGAGGGCTCAGGCCCTCAATCACATGCCACTATGTAAAGCGCTGCAGCTTCTCATCATACAACAAAAAACCCCAGTTCATTTTTACTCACGTACATCTTACCTGCACCTTGTACGCAGGACGAAATGACCGCAAACACAGGTTGGTCTACCACGTTGACAAGGCCTCTCGTTGGCAGGGCCAGAAGCGGCGACGGCTGGAGCCTCGCTCCGGCGCGACACCCCCCTCCTGCGGCAGGTTATGGCGCAGGCCCGACGACATCTTCTGCCAGAGATGATGCCGTAGTCAGAGTGCCAGGGCCCGCTACCTCCTCACGGCTAGCGCCAATGGTTGTAGCATAAGCTAACAACTAACTTCAGGCTAACTGATAGCATCAAGCTAACGTTTCCAGCCGAGGGTAGCCGCCAGCTAACGACTTAGCCTAGGAGCTAACTGGCTAACAGTTAGCTTCTACCGGCTATCGATAGCCACTAGCTAACGCAGTAGCAAGCTAAGCGGCTACTCTGAAGCTGTATAACGTGAGAAATAGCGATACAGGCCAACACTTCTGACAGCCGCTGTCTTTTCCACTTCTTATCCGAAGAAAAAAGGGAAAAAGGCAACACACGTCCCTCTCACAGAACGGTGTTTACCAGACACAGTGGTATCGGCAGTAAGCCCCTCGTTGTACGCGGGCTGCAGCCGACTCGAGCTCGGAGATATTCCCATAACGAAACACCAAACTTGCATCCCTCGTGCCGGGTGTTTTCGTCTTGAAAAAAGGGGCCAGCACGGCGGCAGAGGGTATCCGTTTTCCAGAGACCCGGGGAATCGAACCGCAGACTCGGAATCACGGCCCCAGGAAAACAAAGCTACGACTTCACTGAGGAGGAGACTATTTTATCGTGGGGCATCAAACCAGAACCCCCTCCACGCCGCTATAAGGGGCAACAAAGGGATTCTAGCTTGGAGCCAACCGTCGCAAGCTGCACACAGTTGTCCCCTCACAACTGACACACCCGAGCCTCGCGTCGCAAAAACATCACCCGCCAAGGGAGACCGTCAGCTCTCACACAGCCGACCGCCCCCCGAGGCATAGTATCCAGCTGCAGAGCCGGAGACAACGCCGGCGGGGATTGCTCAGCGACGCGCGCCCCAATGCGAAGCGCCGGTGGAGGTCAGAATGATCATCATCTTGGTGGTGAAGGCATTATCGCTTTATTTTCTCGAAAAATAGTGAGTCAGAGCAAACAAAGATACAATGTCAACGCAGCTCCTCTTCTAGCGCATCCCTCACAAACTACTTTGGCACTAAACTTAAAGTGGTGTGTTACAGACACTTTCGGTGGTGAAAGTAGGGAAGGAGCTGATGGTATGGCCACGACCCGCTTATAGGAGCGGATGTGGGTGTGGCCAGGCGGAGGTGAATAGGTGTGGGCATGTGGATAAAGTTATTCATTATTAGAGTGGATAAAGGGATAGTTCCAAATAGAGCAGAGCGTAAAGCTATACGATAATATAACTGTAAGTCTGGTAGATAGCTAATGATAACTGTAAGTCTGATAGGCAGCTAATGATAACTGCACCAAAGAGGCAGTTAATGGTAGCTCTGGGAGGCAGCTAATGACGACTGTGGACCTAGCTGTAAACATGGGAGGCAGCTAATGATGACTGTGGACCTAACTGTAAACATGGGAGGCAGCTAATGATGACTGTGGACCTAACTGTAAACATGGGAGGCAGCTAATGACGACTGTGGACCTAACTGTAAACATGGGAGGCAGCTAATGATGACTGTGGACCTAACTGTAAACATGGGAGGCAGCTAATGACGACTGGACCTAACTGTAAACATGGGAGGCAGCTAGTGACGACTGGACCTAACTGTAAACATGGGAGGCAGCTAATGACGACTGGACCTAACTGTAAACATGGGAGGCAGCTAGTGACAACTGGACCTAACTGTAAACATGGGAGGCAGCTAGTGACGACTGGACCTAACTGTAAACATGGGAGGCAGCTAGTGACGACTGGACCTAACTGTAAACATGGGAGGCAGCTAATGACGACTGGACCTAACTGTAAACATGGGAGGCAGCTAATGACGACTGGACCTAACTGTAAACATGGGAGGCAGCTAATGACGACTGGACCTAACTGTAAACATGGGAGGCAGCTAGTGACGACTGGACCTAACTGTAAACATGGGAGGCAGCTAATGATGACTGGACCTAACTGTAAACATGGGAGGCAGCTAATGACGACTGGACCTAACTGTAAACATGGGAGGCAGCTAATGACGACTGGACCTAACTGTAAACATGGGAGGCAGCTAATGACGACTGGACCTAACTGTAAACATGGGAGGCAGCTAATGACGACTGGACCTAACTGTAAACATGGGAGGCAGCTAGTGACGACTGGACCTAACTGTAAACATGGGAGGCAGCTAATGATGACTGTGGACCTAACTGTAAACATGGGAGGCAGCTAGTGACGACTGGACCTAACTGTAAACATGGGAGGCAGCTAATGACGACTGGACCTAACTGTAAACATGGGAGGCAGCTAGTGACGACTGGACCTAACTGTAAACATGGGAGGCAGCTAATGACGACTGGACCTAACTGTAAACATGGGAGGCAGCTAATGACGACTGGACCTAACTGTAAACATGGGAGGCAGCTAGTGACGACTGTGGACCTAACTGTAAACATGGGAGGCAGCTAGTGACGACTGGACCTAACTGTAAACATGGGAGGCAGCTAATGACGACTGGACCTAACTGTAAACGGGGCGACAGTGGCTCGGGAGGTAGAGCAGTCGTCTGGCAATCCGGAGGTTCCCGGTTCGATTCCCACTCCTCCTCCCGGGCAACGTGTCGATGTGTCCTTGAGCAAGACACTTAACCCCTAATTGCTCCCGATGAGCAGGTTGGCACCTTGCATGGTCGCCTCCGCCGTCGGTGTGTGAGTGTGTGAGTGAATGGGTACAAAATGTGAGGAACAAATTGTAAAGCGCTTTGGATAATGACGACTGGACCTAACTGTAAACATGGGAGGCAGCCAGTAAGAGTAATGTGATAACAGTTCCTCTCACCCAGGTAGTTCCTGCTCTTCACTATCTCTGTGATGTTGATCTTGGTGGCTCCCTCTGGGATCTCCACTATCTTGTGGTAGCCGACCTTGGAGAGGCTGTGTTGGAAGAGACCAGAGACCAGCTTACAGGCTGTGTTGTCCCCTCCACACACCCCGCACCTGTCCATCACCTTGCCTGAGCCCAGGTACTCATCGCAGCCCAGACCCTGCCATGGAGAGATGAGAATGCAGGCTCAATAAGGATCAACAATGCAATACAGACCAGGGGAGTGTGAAAGGACACAGATGATCATAGGTTATGACTGCTATTTGCCAGCAGACTTTAATGCATATTACCTGTATGTGAGTGGAATGAATAACCTTAGTCAAATAAAAGAGGCTAATTAGGTGCAATAACATGTATTTACAAAGCGAAGTTCTCTCTGTGTTATACTGGCAGTCATAAATTACAGGAAGTCTGGTTACTTTAAGTTTAAAACACTTAAGTCAGCAATAAATTCAGCCAATGCAGCCGTAAAAGCAACTTGCATTTTAAGCAGGTGCAGTCAGGGGGAAAACTTTTTTTTTCTTTTTTTTTGCAACAAATGGATATACAGTTATGTTTGGCGTTGATGGCTCCACTCTTTAAGGTGCTCCCTGGATTAGTCAAAGCAGGGAGCACAATGCAGAGAAACCTGCATGGCCCAAGCAAAAAGGTTTTAAATTCAGTTTAACGTTTGAGCCATGGTAGGAAACTGAACTAGAGAGATTGACAACAATACACAGCGATCTATACAATACAAGGTAAAAAAGAAAATGTGGGATAATAGGAGACAGGGAGCTATACAGAAGAAAGGAACAACTAATAGACCCAATTACCAAATTCACTATAAATATATGGAACAAGATAGTAAAGAAATACAAGCTAGAAAAATAATCCAAGATACTGAGATGGATAACGCACAACAACAAATTTAAACCAGGGATATAAGATCATGGGTTCAAAAGATGGGAGAGCGGGGGCATAACAGCAATATGTACAATGGAAGGAGGGGAGATCTACAAAAATTGAAAGAAAGATTCGGACTAGAGAATAGAGACCACTTTATATATTTACAGATTAGAGACTACTACAACAAGGAAATAAAACTAGACAAAGACAAAGATCAGAATGGGATAATTAGGATAATGGTAAAAGCATACGAAGGAAAGAAGGGGAGGGGGATATCAGCACTATATCAGGCAATAATGGACAGCAAGGACATCACAACCATAATATATATAAAGGAAAAGTGGGAGAAGGAATTAGAAACGGGATAACAGAAGAAGAATGGTATAACATATGTAAGATACAACACACAACCACAGGGTCAAGGATATGGAGGGAGTTTGGGTGGAAAAACATAATTAGATTCTTTATAACACCAGAAATACAGGGCAACTATACACCAACACAGAAACCATGCTGGAGAAAATGTGGACAGGAAATAGCAAACCACACACACATATTCTGGGGATGTCAGATAATAAAGAACTATTGGGAAGAATTTTAATATGTCACTGGAGCGCCGCCTTGTTCCAAGGAGCGTCAAGGAATCTACTATCATTCCGGTTCCCAAGAAATCACCTGTGACTTGTCTTAATGATTACAGACCTATTGCTCTAACCTCAGTTTTAATGAAATGTTTAGAGCGGCTAGTGCTGAATTATATAAAAGGTCAGATTCCTACCCGTCTTGATCCCTGGCAGTTCGCCTACAAGAAAAATAGATCAGTAGATGATGCTATTTCCTTAGCTCTTAATCCTGTGTATGAACACTTAGATAAGAAAAACTCCTATGTTAGAATGCTTTTTATCGATTATAGCTCTGCTTTTAATACGCTTATTCCATCTAATCTGATCCACAAACTTCAGTGTCTGGGTCTATGCGACGCTATCTGTAAATGGATTCTTAGCTTTTTAATTTTGAGACCTCAAAGAGTCAGGATTGGAAACAATATGTCTGATGAACTTGTTTTAAGTACTGGTTCTCCACAAGGCTGCATTCTAAGCCCTTTACTGTTCTCTCTCTGCACTCATGACTGTACTGCCTCCTATGATAACAATCTGATAGTAAAGTATGCTGATGATACCACGGTCATTGGGCGTATAAACTGAAACGCAGAGTCATTTTATAGATCAGAGGTACAGAACCTAGTTAAGTGGAGTGAGACCAATAACCTCACCCTGAATGCTTCCAAAACGAAGGAGCTAGTCATCGATTTTAGACATAGCAAGGTATCCCATCTCACCATTACCATAAATGGCTCAGAGGTGGAGATGGTGAGCAGTTTTAAATTTCTTTGGGTCACTATTTCAAATGACCTGAGCTGGCACTCCAATACCAGAACCATTGTCAAAAAGTCCCAGCAACGTCTTTTCTTTCTCAGGAAACTGAAAGAGTTCCCAAATAACAGGGTGATTCTACACAACTTCTATCGCTGTGTGATCGAGAGCGTCCTTACTTCCTCCTGTACAATATGGTTTGGTAACATCACAGACCAGGAGAAGAAATCTCTGAATAGAATTGTGCGTCTTGCACGCAAGACAATTGGGTCTAGCCTGCCAGCTCTAGAAGAGATCTACGGTGCCAGGCTGCTTTCCCGTGCCTCTGGCATTATCAACGACCCCTCTGGTCACCCAGCCGCAGGCCTCTTTGTCCCCCTCCCCTCGGGCAGACGCTACCGCTCTATCACATGCTCTACCTCTCGGTTTACAAAGAGCTTTTTCCCCAGTGCTGTGCACAGCCTGAATAACTCCACAGGCTAGTTTTGTATTTTATCCTATTTTGTTTCTGTGTTTTTATTAGTGTTATTAGTCAGGTTTGTGGAAGCGCTGTTTTAACTATGATATGCACTTTTAGGGGATGTTCGATATCAATTTGAGCATTTGTCCTTTTTATACTGTCTGTGTTTTTACATATTTTTCCTGTACTGTTTACACAGTGTTTGCTCATGTACCCGTATTCCAATGTGGATTCGTCCATACATGGCAATACAAATCTTTGACTTTGACTTCTTTGAGATAGGAGAGATAATAAATGAAATAGTAGGATATGAAATACCCCAGACAGGCCAAGTATTGTATTTAGGGAACTTAACACAGGAAGGAATTCAGGGAGAAGACAAATACTTGATTAAGATATTAAGATACTAGTAGCAGCCAAGAAAGCATTGACAAAAATGTGGTATAGAGTAGAAGCACCGACGAAAGAACAATGGACAGAGATAGTAGGAAATGGAGAGAATCACACATAGGCTGAGGCTACAAGACGAGAAGTTTGAGTCAAAATGGGAGAAGTGGGAAGAGTATAGGAAGAAAAGAAACAACATCACAGGAGAGTGAAATGGGGACAAGAAGAGAAATAGAAATCGAAATGAAAATGAACTATGAAGGTACCAAATAACCCATGTCACTTTATTCTTTTATATCTTTTTTTTTCTTTTTTCCTTTAGTTAATTTATTTTAGGTCAACTCTTCATTTGATTTTGATATTATTTTCTACTATCAGCTATATCTTTTAGTTCTTATCTGTCGAATTGTATTGTACTGTCTCTTATAATTTTGACAGCCAATTGTAATGTTGTACGTGGATGTTTGTTTGTAAATCAAGAAACTGAAAATAAAAATGTAAGTAAAAAAAAAAAGGCCAATTGTAATGTTGTACGTGGATGTTTGTTTGTAAATCAAGAAACTGAAAATAAAAATGTAAGTAAAAAAAAAAAGAATAATTGAAACAATCTAAAAAAAAGAAATTATTATACAGTGTAAGTAGCAGCAGTGTGTGGTGTGCAAAGTGATTTTGTGTGTATGCTCATGTGATGATTTAGTGTCTTTGGTGAGCCTTGTTGTGAGAATTAACCGTGATTGGTGTGTGACTGATGAGAAATGCTGATTAAATCAGCTGATGGCGTATGACTTCTGTGAGCTAACACAATGCGTCATTTATTGCTCTTTTTCAGCAACGTCACCAATAAAGTTACACACATTCACACCTGGAAGCTGTAGTGTACAATCTTCTTGGTGCAGTTGGAGGTTAAAGGTTAAAGGGGACATGCATTGTAAATGGCTTTTTTCTGTGTTTAGCATGGTTTTATAGTAATACGGGTTAGTATCAATGGGTCTGTGTCTCTAATTACCATATTGACTCATCAGTCTAGCCTCGAGTTCACGAGATCCTCCCTCACTCAACTAAGCTGTTCTGATTTGGCGTTTTGCTGACGTTAATATAGCACTGATTTGCATAACTAACAACTCTATGGTTGACAGCGACAGCAGAGCGAGTGGAATTATCTTCACTTCCTCAACCAGAGCGAGGCAGACAACGAGCGAGTGAGAGAGAGAGAGGGAGGGAGAGAGAGAGAGAGAGGGAGAGAGAGAGACAGAGGAGCTTCTGTCGGGGAAACAACCCGTGTGTGAGGAAGCAGCAGTAGCACATACTCATTTACACACAACCTGGGCTGGACCTCGCGCGGGGAAGCAGCAGTAGCAGATACTCATTTACACACAACCTGGACCTCGCGGGGAAGCAGCAGTAGCACATACTCATTTACACACAACCTGGACGCTCCGTGTCTCTCTCTCTCTCTCTCTCTCTCTCTCTCTCTCTCTCTCTCTCTCTCTCTCTCTCTCTCTATCTCTCTCTCTGTGCCAGTCACAGACTGTGTGGATGACTGTCACTCAAAGTGGAGCCAGGCCAACACAGCCTGAAATCGAAAGTGAGAAAATTTGGCTTTTGAGTACTTGATTAGAAATATAAAACAATGATACAGATGTGTTCAATAGACTCACAGGAATTGTGTAAAGTTGCCCAAATAGTGCTAGGAATAGCAATGCATGTCTCCTTTAAAGGATCATTCTGGCATTCCATCATCTGGCATAAAAAAAAGATCTTGTCAACTGGACCACAAATGAATGAGTTATCTTTTTCTCAAGTTGGCTGCAGCTCTCCCACAATTCAATCAAGCAGGATAACCATACAACAGACAAAGTATATTACCAACAACATACTGTATGTCCTTTCAGACTCATGTCAGAGTCTTATCATTGGATTGCATTGCAGCTGAGAGAGCTACGGCCAACTGGAGCGCCCAGAAAAATACTTGTTCATCCATGGTCCGATTGACAAGAGTTTGGTTCGAATCGATCGGTATGATGCCGGACTTATCCTCTAAGTGCCTTGCTCAAGGGCACCTTCAATAGTAGGTGTTGAAGGAGGGGAGAGGGTTAAGGGACCTTCAGATGATAATAATTCTACACTTTGCTCACCACGTGGTTGGGCACAGGTATGTAGGTGATTGTCGTCATGGAGGTGCACAAGCTGCTCGCAAGAAGGCTATCATAAATTTTTCCTGCCAGGGTCAGATAGGGTAATTATGTTAAGTGTTTTCCTGCCAGGTAATGTCAGATAGGGTAGATTATGTTAAGTGTTTTCCTGCCAGGTAATGTCAGATAGGGTAGAGATTATGTTAAATGTTTTCCTGCCAGGTAATGTCAGATAGGGTAGATTTAGATTAGGTTAAGTGTTTTCCTGCTAGGTAATGTCAGATAGGGTAGAGATTATGTTAAATGTTTTCCTGCCAGGTAATGTCAGATAGGGTAGATTTAGATTAGGTTAAGTGTTTCCCTGCCAGGCAATGTCAGGTAGGGTAGGTTAAGTTAAGGTAAGTGTTTTCCTGCCAGGTAATGTCGGGTTGGGTAGATTACTTTAAGTGTTTTCCTGCCAGGTAATGTCAGGAAGGGTATGTCTTTTCCTGCCAAGTAATATCAGGTAGGGTAGATTAAGTTAAATCAGGAAAAAAAAGACAGAAAAGGCTCTGTGCCAATCGTCTCTTTTATACAAACGACAACACAAATATTTCTTGCAAAGATGGTGGTCAGTTTTTTATATGGTGTTAAACTCTGACACAAAGAGATGATTAATTTCTTCACCATCTTTATGTGACCCACTCTAGTCTGGAAGTTGCTTTTGCTTACATCACATAAAGCTGTATTCTCATTGGTAGTGCTTGTTAAGGTCAGCGGCAACCAAGGTCAAAGTTGAAATCATTTTAACCTTGAGTGCAGTGCTCGATGGTAATTTAGAGCGATGCGCCTAGACAAGGATAATGCTGCTGTCTAGTTGGATGTCTGCCGCTCTCGCAGGAAAACATCAGCCAGCCGGTGGTCATCTGTAGAAGCTTTACTCGTTAATTTCCTCCATATGGATTTCCCTATCCGTGGGGGGATTGGAACCAGTAATGTTCCCATAACAAGCCTATTAGGCTACTATTGCCTCCAGATACTGTCAAACCAAAGGTCTGTGGCTATTGTCATGCCAATATAGCAACCAGCAGAGGGGGACATCAGCTGAAAAGCTGTGTTTTCGACACAAACCAACAGGCTCCAGCCTCTTCAGTCAGCGTCTCTGCTGTAGAGTTACAGTGTTTTACTTCATGTAAATCCCTCCATTTCCAAGATATTAAACTGTCACAAACTATTTGTCCCTGGTCCCAGGGGAGAAATTACGCATACGAAACCTTGCAGAGCAGTATATATATCCTCAGCACAAATGTCTATATTGGATCCCCACATTCATAAAAATGTGTTAATGCAAATACAGTAACTCATTTAACAGGACGAGCGCTGCGTGACTGCTGAGCATTATGTGTGGTCCTGAGGTGCAGAACATGAGTCTGAAGATAAATTACGTGAATGAATGCAGGAGAGGTGTAGACAGTCATAAAAATGGTTTTTGCCATAGATTGGAGTTATCTCCACAGTCTTTAGCTGTTGCTGCGGTTAAGTCGGGGTGGACTGAGGAGACTAGGGTAGGCTAGGCTTGGGAGACTAGAGCCTGCAGGCTTTCACCCGTCCATAGCAGCTCCCTCTAAACCTGGCCAAAACACAGCCTGTGCCAAAACAAACACAGCACACCTCCTTCTACACAGGAAATAGGCGATGAGAGAAGGAATAGCAAACTTAAAAGGACTGAAAAATGACAAAACTGGGCAAACGTCTCTGTGGCCAATGTGGAATTATATTATATTATATTATATTACTGGGTACAGCAGCACAAGGCTGGATAAAGCCTGGATAGAATCATAGAACATACTTACACAGACCCATTCAGGAGAGCAGGACCAAATGTGATATTCAATCCACTGTGGCTTCATGATTCAGCATCACAAATTAGTAATGATAGAGTACCTCAGAATATTAGAGTGGAGCGCATTGATGACAAGACAAAATGTTATAACTATTAATAATAATGCGACTGGCTACAGGAAGGCCATCACAGCAAAGGTAGGAAAAGAAGGCAGTTAAAATCACTCCTAATCACTCATTTCTGAATGGATCCTTATGAAATTTGGACATGTACTACATAAGGCTACAGGCTATGGATTTTTTAAGCCATACCACCTTCTGGGGAAATACTACCTCTGGACTACTAACTACTACAGAAAACTTTGAGTAACAAGTTTTTCTACAACTCAAGTTCAGACCTATGTTACTCTATTTCATTAGCACTAAACGTGAATTTTATTTCTGGAATCAGAAACTTCAGAATGTCGTCTTTCAAAAGAGACCAGGCTCATGCATGTGCTATAAGTATAAAGTATGTTGTTTTGGTTTGCAAAAAAAGTATGCAGTCCTCAAAAACTAAAACTAAAATGGCCACTTTTGGCGGCGCAGGGAAGGATATCAGTTATGTGAACACTCAATGAATCCGTCTTTCACATCTCCGTTTTCCTCATAAAACCCTCTGACCTAAAACAACACAATTTTCACGGCTATCAATCCAGTTAACATTTGCCTGAGAAAGGGGAGGGAAAAACGGTTCTTTCCATCCTCTCGTAAAAGCAGCGGCTGACAAGCTAAGAGGCTCTGAATCACTTCATATTAATACACTGTGGTAAGTAACTATACCTTTTATAGTCAGAAATATTCATTATCAACTTGAAAGCCCAATTAGTGATCCAATGTAAACAAATGGGCAACCCCACCAGTGAAAAATAAGAAATAGCAACGGAGACGTGGTTGTTGATTGACTGAGCTCTTGATATAAGGACTAACGGGGGACCCTGATGGAAACAAGACAAACGTCTTTCTCAGGTCTGCATCCCCTTAACAATTGTATGTATTGAGCCGTACTGTATTGTACCCATTCTGCAATCTGTTAAATAAAGTTTTCATTCATTCATTCATTCAACGCTAGATAATTGGTAAGCATGAGCTTTTAATAGTATTTGCTGTATGTTGTGGCTGGGAAAAGGTTTGTTTACGTTGGTAATGTTAGAAAACACTGGATACCTATATTCCCATTTAGTTAGGAAAGTTACAAAAGCTTATTAATTAATTGTATGTAATTACATTTAATATCATTTTCTATTTCTGATATTTTATTATCAAATTCTTCAAGGATGAATGTGAATATCCCCAACATGGTATATGGTCAAAAAAATAACACAAATGTCATGTTGGATGACGATTCAACCATACTTACGGTCAGAACAAACTGGGAGGCAGAGTTAAGGTTTACATTCTGGTCCATGGTGGGAGGAGGCCTCTTCATCAATCTTCATCATGTGCCAGACTCAGTCTCATCCAACCCAAGTGCTCTATATAATTCACTACAGTAAATCTAAATGAACTAAAAAAAATACCCTGACAGAGCAGATGTTTGCAGCAGGTGCTCTGAAACACCAGGGGATCTGACCCATATGTTTTGGTCATGTCTGAGGCTGGCTGGGTTTTGGAAATCCTTCTTTTACACGTCTGAGGTACTAGAGACAACCGTTACTCCCATCATTACAACGTGCTGTATATGGGGTTCCTACACAGGGAGGATGCAGGTCTATCTGTTAAATAAATTAGAGTCATAGGTTTTTACTCTTTAATTGAATACTCCTACACTGGAAATCACTGACTACATGATACAATTTTTTTTTTTTTTTTACACCTGGAATAAATCAAAGGGTCTGTTTTACATACTGGCAACTCATCTCTTATTTTGACAAATCACAGAGTGCGTCCCATGACCATTCAGATTCATTTATTGACTTGACTCATTCGTCTGACCCATCCTATGACACAAACATCCCAAATAGAACACCATAACTCTCATAATGTATGTAAGCTATAATGTAGGCTGGAAACCCTAATGCTACTTTATATCTTATTCATTTACATACCTAGCTCCTATTTAGATCATACTACTGTATGTTATATACATATTTCTTTCTTCCTTCTTCAGTTTTTGATGTTGTGTACTTTGTGTTGTGAGGATTGCATCTGAACAGGTGCCTCAGCCTGATAGCTCCCCCCAGAGGTCGCGTGGCGCTGTCATTCAGTCCCGACACGCACGCTTCCCTAGACGCGCTCGTTCCACACCGGCTGCTAATCTACAATCAGAGGCTCCTGTCTCTTTCCCAGTAACGGAGGGGAGTATAAACGCTTGACCAGCCCTGAGGTCAATGCGAGTTCGTTCTGCCTGGAACAGTAGGCTTGCGTCGCTACCTTCTCTTGACTATTTTGATGCACGTATTGTATCTACCGGCTGGTAACCTAACCCTCGTTTTCTCCCCTGTAGCTTTGTTAATTGTTTGCTGGTTAACTAACACTCGTCTCTCTCTCTTTTTTTCCGTCTAGTGTGGGAAACGCTGTCCCCGAAACCGCCACGCTCGTTGTTTTCTTCCACTCGCTTACCACCCCGTGTTTTTTACCCCCTCGCCTGTCCCTCGTGTTTAATTCCCCCGGGACTCCCGACTATTCCTGGAGTTGTTTAGGCAACCCTGACCCACTACATATACAACACGGTAAGACCCCATTCTACATTGTTAAGACACACACACATAGTCACCTGCTTCCCAACACATTTTGTAAATACACACTTCATATCCCAGGCTTCCGACCTGCCCACACTACACCACCACAGTCGTTTATGTTTTTGTTGTTTCTGTTTTGCCTTGAACCTTTTATGAATAAATACACGCCGTTGCGTTTTTCCTTTTGAACCGGTTGTATTGCCTTATTACGGGTCCCGTTCCTCTGTTCCCATAACACTTTGTATGTATGTTTATGTGTATGTGTACAGTATATTTGGGGGACGGGGAAGGGGATACAGATTGACAAAATGAAAATGTTAATAAATGTTGATACAGGGTGGCTAGGTGGTGTAGTGGGCAAGGCGCTCGCCACCAATGCAGGAGACGCTGGGTTCGAGCCCAGCTCTCCACATTGCTATCAGCTTGGCTGGTCGTTCATACTAACACAATTGGCAGTGTTAGGGGTGGGAAAGCTGATGGGTGGGTCCTGGTCGTTGTAAACAGCAACTCCTACAGTTCGGTCGGGGCACCTGCTCAGCGAGGATAGAATCTAAGGGGGGTAGTGTGATCCTTCCACACGTTACACCCTCTCAGTGAGAGTCCGCACTGCCAGGTGAAAAGAAGCGGTTGATTGGCTAGACGTGTGTCGGAGGAAGCACGTGGTAGCCTCCACTCTCCCAGACCGACTGTGGGGGGTAAGTGCGCAGCGACCAGGAAGGGGATTGGGAATTGGCATAACGACTAACATTGGGATGGGAGAAAAACGGAGGAAAAAGGAGGGGGAAAAAGATCAATAAAAAATAAAATAAATGTTGATACAGATATACTGTAAATAAAACAATATCAATATCATATGACTGTGACATGTTGGGTAGAAAACAACCAAGGATCTGAATTCCTCTCATGTGAGTAGAAGAGCAGTAGGCTGCTTGTTATCTATCCACTAGCACAGGAAAACCTTAAAGAGTCAAGGAATTATTTGATAGTGAGCGATTTAGACAGTTGCACCCTTTAAATCGCCAACTGTCAAGACAAACCTAATTGCCATGTTGTGCCACAAACACGCACCGCGGCCCCTAATCGGCCTCTGAATAATCCACCCAAAATAGTCCCATCTGCTCCCCGGGCTGTCCTCTGACGGGCGTGACCTCCGCTGTGAACCCATCAAAATGAGGTGTCATAGATGTCGGAACACATGAACATAGCCACGGGCTGGATGGAGGCTCCTCTGAGCTCTTCCATGCAGAAACTTCACTGCTTCAATCTTGGTGTTGGACGGTGAGAGAGGAGACCCAGGTTTGGAGAGATCTGCAGTTTATTTTGTCTTCCTTTCAGAGGATCCCTTGTTTTAACCACTGCACTGAGTAGATTCTCTGTTAAAAGGAGAATGCCACCCATTTTAAGAATTCACATTACATGTTCATCCTGTGCCCCAGGACAATTCAGTCAGTATTTGTGAACAGGCATCACTTTCTCCTAAAGCTAGAAACCAGAGAGGGAACCCTCCAATTGGTGATGTCACTAGGATGTAAAATCTTAGGCTGCTCTATTGACAATGGGCCTCATTCACCAATACTCTCTTATATATTTTTCTTATATTTTTTCTTAACCGTCTGAAAAGAAAAATAAGAAAAGCCACCGCCGCATTCATCAACCCGTTCTACCCAAGTGTGTTGAATGATGAATCCCACTCAATCAATCAAACAATCAAATAACAACCGCTAACTTCACTGTTAGATGGCATGCTTTGTAGCAACCTGGTATGTCATAAATGTATAGATGTAGCAGTACTGTCTATCTGTATGTCATGTGTGTCATATGATGAATTGAAAATGGGGGACCCTGATGTAAACAAGACGAAAGTCTTTCTCTGGTCTGCATCCCCTTAACAATTGTATGTAGGGGGGTCAGGTGGCGTAGCGGAGATTGCGTTCGTCACCAACACCGGAGACGCTGGATTCGCCTGTTCGAATCCAGCTCCCGGCGTTGCTATCAGCTTGGCTGGCCTCTCACACTAATACAATTGGCAGTATTAGAGGGTGGGAAAGCTGAAGGGTGGGTCCTGGGCGTTGTGGACAGCGACCCCTACAGTTCGGTCGGGGCGCCTGCTCAGCAAGAGTAGGAACTAGGGAGAGATAGTGCGGCCTCCCACACGCTACACTCTCCCCAGTGAGAACCTGCGCGGTCAAGCTGGCCTGCCGGCAGGCTGCACATGCGTCTCTCGGACCAACAGTAGGGGAAAAGTACGCAACAACCAGGAAGGGTGGGATGGGAGAAAAATCGGGAAAAAGAGGGGAAGAAAGATATAAATATAAAAAAATATATATATTTATGTATTGAGCTGTACTGTACTGTACCCATTCTGCAATCTGCTAATAAACTTTTCAATCAATCAATCAATCAATCAATCACCTATGTATAGATGTAGCACTGTCTATCTGTATGTCATATATGTTATGATTAGGGATGTCCGATATTATGGGCCTACCGATATTATCTGCCGATATCGGCATTAAAATGTGATATCGGAAAATATCGGTATCGGTTTTCAAAAAAAAATATATATATATATTTTTTTACATTTCTATAACCTTTATTTACCCAGGCAAGCAAGTAAGAACAAATTCTGATTTTATTTATTGTCAAAAGTATGCATAATGTTGTGTTAATTCCACAACAAGAGATATGTAATGTTAATTACCTGAAATTATTCCATTTGGGGGGGGGGGGGGGGGGGGGGACCCTGCATATATCGGTATCGGTTGATATCGGTATCGGAAATTAAGAGTTGGTCAATATCGGTATATCGGTAAAAAAGCCAATATCGAGCATCCCTAGTTATGATGCATTGAAAATGGGGGACCCTGATGTAAACAAGACGAAAGTCTTTCTCTGGTCTGCATCCCCTTAACAATTGTGTGTATTGAGCTGTACTGTATTGTACCCATTCTGCAATCTGTTAATACAATTTTCAATCAATCAATCAATCAATCAATCAATCAAATAACAACCGCTAACTTCACTGTTAGATGGCATGCTTTGTAGCAACCTATGTATAGATGTAGCACTGTCTATCTGTATGTCATATATGTTATGATGCATTGAAAATGGGGGACCCTGATGTAAACAAGACGAAAGTCTTTCTCTGGTCTGCATCAAGTCAAGTCAAGTCAAGTCAAGAGTTTTATTTGTCACGGCATACAAGTATACAATGAAATGCGGGTGGTCTTGCCCGCAACGATGTGCAATACAGTAGTAACAACATATAATAGAATCCAATAAAACAACATTTTGCAATAAACAGTAACATAGTAGGGCATATCGGTATTTGTACATAAGTTATTTATAGAACATGGAGGACATGCTAGGTCCTGTGGTAGTGCATACACTGTTAGCTACGGATGAGGCACTGTCTTTCTGTACATTGCTATTTTATACAGTCTCAGGTTATACTATACTATTTTTAAAGTGACCTTTCCTTAGTGTCCATAAGTGTGGGCGTGTGCAGCATGAGTGTGTGCTTGCTCATGTTAAAGTGGCTGCTAGTGTGTGAGCGTGTACAGTGTGTATATCGTGTGTGTGCTCATGTGTGCTTGATTGTGGAGAGTTCAGTGTTCAAGGCTCTGATGGCCTGGGGGAAGAAGCTGAGCCGAAGCCTCTCTGTCCTAGTAGCTGGGGTTCGCAGGCGTCTGCCTGACCTCAGCAGCATGAACAGGCTGTTGTTGGGGTGGTGTGGGTCTTTCATTATTCTGCAGGCTCTGGATTTGCACCTCTTGTTGTATAGAACCTGCAGGGGTGGTAGTGCAATACCCGTGGTACGCTCGGCTGAGCGCACCACTCTCTGTAGGGCCTTCTTGTCCTGTGCCGTGCTGTTTCCATACCAGGCAGTGATGTTTCCAGTCAAGATGCTCTCTACAGCTCCGGAGTAGAAGGACTGGAGTATCTTCCCAGATACTCTGAACTTCCTTAACTGTCTCAGGTGGTAGAGGCGCTGCTAGCTCATAGCTATCGTACCACGTTAGCTATGTACTAACTAACGTTACAAGCTCAAACACCTTATAACTACTACTATTGTCGTGTCCATAAGTTCCCTGGCAGAATACTTGTGAGGACAAATGTATACAAAGAGGAGAGAACCATTTTAAATCGGGCATTCATGCCGGCTAACAAGCTAGACGGCTTGGTATGTTGTTAGCACAATAGTAGCCCACTCGGTGCATCACAGTCACTGACTGTGATGCACCGAGTGGGCTACTATTGATCAACATGCAGCGACGTGTAGCTTGCATGATGCGTGTGCAGTGCTTTGCCCCACAGGTCTGAGAAGAGGACCTGCACATGATTTTACTCGTTCCCCAAACTCCTCTACATGCCCCGATCTAAAATGGTTCATGACAGTAGACATAATGCTAACGTTAGCCAGCGCCATATAACCAGTAGTACTATGACCCGGACGGGCATAAGGCATAAGTTGCCTGAAGTGACGTCACGGCCGTGCTAGCGTCTGATAAGCTTTTTGACTTGCTCCGTGCATGTTATTCGTGCATGGACCTTTTTAACCCTTTCTGAGTGGCATTTCCGGCGTCAAATGGAAAAAAAAAAATAATTAAATTAGATACCAATGATGTAAACTACCCATAATTGCAGAGTAGGGTTTAACCTGCAAGTTGGCCTTTAAGTATAGAATGTATATATATATATGTATCTACATTTGTTTGAATATATCTGCATACGCTTACATATCTGTATGTACTATATCTATGTCTGTATATATCCCATACCTACTCTTACTAGTTATACCACTGGCCAGTATGGCTTACTACCATAGTGTATGTATACTTGTATCACTATACATAATAAAACTGTACATACATCAGGTTATCATATTTACTCAGTAGCTTTGTGTTGAGAGTCACAGCCAACTAGTGACACTGGTTATTATGACATCCTGTTCTCCCTGTCACTTGTAAGATATAAAGGTTTAAGCATATGGTTATTATATATCTGTTTTAAATCTAAGCATATGTTACTGTATGTGTCTATATGTGAGATGTATACTGGGATGGAATGCCCAGTCAGAAAGGAGTTGAGAAGAGAATATTGTCAGTAGGTCAGAAACACGGCAGAAAATCGGCATGGAATGCAGAATGCATAGATCTATCTATCCTGCAGAGTTAGCCCTTGTCTTTATGAAGCAGAGGGAGAATGATGATGATGAGATGTGCAGAACATATCCACCAATGTATATTGAGCATTTAACATGTATATATAGAGGATTAAATATGAGTACTGTATTGTACAGGTATATATATATATATCTGTATATATATAAGCATATAGGCTATTCATGAAAGTGCATGTATTATATATTACACAGGGCAATTGCTTGTTTCAAATACTGCGGGACCCCTTAGGAATGTGTCGACGACCTTGGGGGCCTCTCTGCTAGCACAGAGGGAATTTCCACAATATCATACTCTGTTCCAGTTACAATTACTTTTTAAGTTACAACCCAGTGGAGTAGACGGGAGCCAATGGCAAAGATACAACTAGGAGGGGAGGAGAGTTCATCTTTATGTGTTATGCGTTTATTGGCTAGTGGAATGATATCGCTGTGACATCACTGTTTTTGGACCAATAGAAAAGAAGTCTAGATATGATATATAAATGACTGCTCCTGCTTCGGGAGGTCAGATTTTCAGATTTTGCTTGCAGACACCTTTCTTCTAGCGGCCGATACCGTTGTGCGGTGTAAGGAATGGAATCTGCCTATTTTTCAAAGTGGAGTCCCCATGACAAAGCTTTGTTTTTTTTTAGCTCACTTGCTCATTTGCTCAAAATGACAAAGAGATTTTTTGTTATGCTAGAGATACAGATTCAGATTTTTGATTTTTGACATGTTTAGAGGAGCTTTTGGTACTTTGTGAATTGAAGCCTTTTTTTTTTTTACTGCTGTAAGAGATTCTATGATAATTTTTGCATTCTTTTGTAACCCTTGTAATTTTTTATTAAAACTTTTTGGAAACTACTTCGTGTCACTTCTTCTAAACATCCTGGTAAGCTTTAAATATCATGGTACACTTTTAAGAATCCATTCTGCATTATAACGGGAAGTCGGCAGGAACGCTGCTCCGACGACACATTATCTATGATGTAAAGATTTTGGCGGTAGTGATTACAGATGTCTTTCTTCTCACTACAGAGACGTAAATAAGAAGTAGATAATCTAGTCGTATTCAAATGATATATAGAATAATGACTCTAGACCGTAAGCATTTTAGAAGAAATTTAAAACAACAGCGCACTCATTGAGGCTTCGTCAAGTAATTTTCCCCAGCTGCAGTGTGACGGATTAGGGAAGGGGAAATCATATGATTAATGACACATCCTATTGACAGGGTCAGACTTGTCAGATAAAAACGTCCCAGTAATAAAACAAAGTAAAGATCTCGCAACTTTTATCACTTGATTTAGGTCAGTGCCGAAGGGGGTCGAGACGTGCATTCGCTATTTTTGCAGGTCAGTTGTAATTTGATAACAACAACACATTTTGAGACCCACTGGATTCTGAATGTCAAAGACATCGCAGGACGCTGCTTGATGTCAAGATGAGCGGACCAATGAGATATGGGGTTATCAAACTGACCTGATCTAGCGTGGCATAATACACTTTGTTATATATATTCCATTTAATCACTTGTACACTGTATATTGTTAATGCACTTTACTGTTACCTTGCACTTGGTTAGATGCCAACTTGTAACGGACCACTTGAGATTAAACATGTCTAGACAATATCCTTTGCTGTTTACTAAATAATATTCAGTATGTATGTATGCCTTGAAATGACATGTGGGATTTTACCGAAGTTCGATACCCGTAGGCCTATATAAATCTGTCCCTATTGGCGCACCGTAAATCAGTACAGCTGGAAGCACCTGTTAAGTAATGTAGTCGGCAGCAGGAACGTTTGGTGTGTCTTTTTGTATCGCCTTTGTATTCCTGTGCGACTTTTTATCCTTTTGTATCCCTATGTATTGATTGTGTGTTTTAAACGGAAGAAAGGACCTTTTCGGTTTACATTCCTTGGAGAGCGCAGCAAGGTATGCTTTGTTGTTTATTTGATTATGGTTGTAACTTTGTATAATGTAATTTGTGAATGAATGATTTTATGTCTTGTGTAGGAATGTAATCTTTGTAGTTTTGATACCAATGTTATTTAGTTTAGTGTTTGTACTGTGCTGTGGAAACCGTTATGTGAATTGTTTGTTTGTCTGTTTATGTACGTTTCCAATGCAGTTTTCACGGTGCTAAGGTGACGTCACGGATGGACAATTAAATAAAGATCGTCTTATGCATCAGTCGAGACTCTGTCGTTTGGATCCAAGGGCTGTAACAGTGAAAACTTGATCACAACGTCTGGGTCTACTCTCCTGAGTCCTACCATGCTGTGTTGCTGTCTTCATTGTCAACAACCCCGCATTCATCTGGTCCACGGCGCGCATTCGGGCAAGGACGTGCAGCAGCAATTTGAAAAGACTGGAGGTGCGGTGAGAGAATCTGATCAACAAACAAACAAACTGAACTGCTACTTGTTGATAGTTAGATTGATACGAACTATAGTAGCCTAGGCAGATCATCCCAACCAGCAGATGATGGTTATGAAATGTTAATGTTGGCTTATTGAACTGCTGTGCTAGATGATTTCTCATGTTTCATGCTTGAATGGTTTGATTTGAACTTGTAAAAAAAATAATAATAAAAAGCCTTCACCTGGAACTTGAAGTTACAATTAGCTTATGCTTAAATTCCATTAGCTTTGACCAAGCTCTCTTTGATTGGACTATTTAAAAATATTGATGCTTTGGGAGCTCAATATTTGATGTTTAATGTTTTAATGAGGTGAGCAGAAGGCTATTTCACAGAAAGTCCTCAAGCTCCAGCTATCTAGTTTCAGTGATCTGAATTCACACATTAATTTTCAATAGATAGCAAAATGACAGTGAATGGAGAAAAGGGAAAAGTCCCTGATGACAAGGACTTAGGTCCTAAAGAAGGATAAAAAAAGGTTGAGGAGGATAAAAAGCTTACTGACTCACAAGAAACTGCCACTGGTTCTCGCCAGCGGGAGCTAACAGCTAAGGGCAAACAAATGCGTGAAGAACAAGGTAAACAACATTTAAAGGTATCAATCCTGGAAGAAAATAGCAAGAGAGTCTAGGACAAGACTTAAGACATTTTGTCTGAAGGAAGATCTGGAGAAAATAAACAAAGACATTCAATTTGTATATGACCATGTAATGCAAAATTATGAGGCACTCCAACGCAATTGTCTTAATACTACAGATGTTGTGCAAAAAATAGATGCTTGTAGCACACTGACTGCAGAGATAGGTGATATTGTGAGTAAACGACTGGAAGTAGGTCTAGACCAAGGGACTTTTTTTTTTTTTTTTTTTATCCACTTTTTCTCCCATTTTCTATATTTTCTCCCATCCCAATTTCGTATCATCCAATTCAACCCTCCCCTGTCACGAACGCTGTTTCTTGCCTCCCACAAGCCGGCTGCAATGTGGACTAAGTCATACATAGCACAAGTCCCCTCCGGTACTTGAGGTAACAGCAGTCGCATCTTTTCACCTGCGCAGCTCGATCCCTCAGTGGCGAGGAGTAACGCGTGGGAGGCTCACGCTGCCCCCGACACTTCCTGATTCTACTGCGCAGGCGCACCAACCGACCTGTAGGAGTCGCTGTCCACAACGCCCGATCCCCACCCATCAGTTTCCAACCCCTAATACGGCCAATGTGTATTAGTATGAACGACCAGCTAAACTGAAAGCAATGTGGAGCGCTGGGCTCGAACAGGCAAGCCCAGCGTCTCCGTCATTCGTGGCGAGCGCCTTGCCCACTACGCCACGTAGCCGCCCTAGACCAAGGGACTTTTAAAGAGGAAGTCGAAAAGGAAAGAGTGCGAATGATTCTAAATCGTGATGGAAATCAATCTATTTTCGGTAGCACTAACACAGAGAGTGTAATTTCAAAAAATTTAGACAGCCTGTCTGTTAGTAGCAGAGCCTCTAGTAAGCGAGTCGATGCAGAGGCAGAACTTGCGGCTAAATTAGAACAAGCAAAGTCTATGCAGGAGATACAGGTTCAGCATGCTAAACTTAGTAAGCTGGAATGTGAATGGAAATTACATGAGTCACAAATGATGGTGCAAATGCAACAGAGGCAGGCTGAGGGCGAACTGCATCTCGAGGAGGAAAAAACAAAGTTGAAAATGATGCATGCAAACATGGATGTTAAAGTGGCTGCAGCTCGAGTGCAAATTATATAGACAGGTAATGTTTTGAACAACTAACGTTACGTTTAGAATGGAATGCATCGGCAAAGATCGTTAGCTCAAAGCTATTCCGGCCAGTTTATCAACTTCCTGTTATTTAGAAATATGATTTTATAGTGAAAATCATTACCAAAACGTCCGGAAAAACCTCACGGGAGCATTATAGACTGTCATACAAATGTACAAATGCTATAAGGTGGCAAGAAATGCACTATAAACAATACTTTGCGGCGTCGTTTCTTGCGCTAGCTTCTGTTAGCCAGCATTAGCCTTAATTAGCGTGAGCAAGTAAACTAACAGTAAACGTTTTTACATGAAATACAGCCCAAAAACCCTGCTGACAAACGTTTGCTTATTAAATACATTCTATACTATAATAATACAAACGTTTCATTGCCTCTCTGTGACGACAAAGTTGTTTAAATAACGGGAGAAAAGTAGCTAAAAACAATGTATTTGGATGGGACAGGAAGTACCATTCGCAACCGGAAGTCAGCCGGAAGTGCCTACTTTCAGGTTGTGCAAGTGGAGAATTGAAGTCATCATGGGTGGTGCGAATGAGCCGTTTGCCCAGAAAACAGAGCTGGGATGGAGTATCATAGGAGCAGCCAATCCCCACCTTGATAGGCAGGGAAGTCAAAGCTATGTACACAGAGTTGCTGTAAGAGAACTGCCAGTCCCATTAGCCTCAGACGTTTTGAGTGTGCTGGAATCCGACTTCAGTGAGAAGAATTCTGAGGGCAAATACGTCTCACAAGATGAGGTGCGTTTCATACAGCTCCTTAGTGAGAATATTCAGCAGAAAGAGGATGGCCACCTGGAGATGCCTCTCCCGTTCAGAGGTGGTAGTCCTCCCTTGTTGCCAAACATGGCAGTCCACCTGTTTGGTGCAGCTTCCTCTCCAGGGTGTGCTAACTTTGGCCTTAAATACTTGGCACAGCAATACAAGGCACGCTATCCCACTGCAGCATCATTCATAGAGAGCAGTTTCTATGTTGATGATGGCCTAGTTAGTGTTCCAACAATTGAAATGGCTTCAGAGCTGATCGTTGAAGCCCAAGAGTTGTGTAAAGGAGGAGGGTTACGACTCCACAAATTCAACTCGAATGAGAGCAAGGTTCTTGGTTGCATCGAACCGTCTGAAAGTGCAATAAATGCAGAACGTCTTGATCTAAAACCAGATTCAGCCTCTGTGGAACATGCACTGGGCATCCAGTGGTTGATTGATAGTGACAGTTTCAGCTTCAACATACATTTGAACAACAAGCCTGACACCCGCCGTGGCATTCTGTCGGTCATAGCTTCTTTGTACGATCCTCTGGGGTTTGTTGCCCCATTCGTTTTGAGTGGAAAGTGCATTCTTCAAGAGCTGTGCCGTAGAAGCATTGGTTGGGATGATCTGCTCCCTGAAGACTTGTATCCACGGTGGGAGGAATGGGAGAACGGTCTCCGCAGTCTGAGAGGGGTCACAATTCCCAGATGTTACCATCCGAAAGAATTTGGCAGAATTGTGAGGGTAGAATTGCACCATTTTGCAGATGCTAGTAATGTGGGATATGGTGCATGTTCTTACCTGAGGTATAAGAATGACGAAGATGCAGTCCATTGCAGTCTAGTCATGGCCAAAGCAAGAGTTGCTCCAACAAAGATCATGAGCATTCCCTGTCTTGAACTTTCTGCTGCTGTGATGGCAGCCAGGTTAAGTGTTCTCTTGAAATCAGAACTTAACATGAAAGTCGATGAGGAATTTTTCTGGCCAGACTCTCAAGTCACTCTTGCATATATTAACCCATTCTCTGCCGGAGCTTATATCCATCCTTGTAGCCTCTCTGCCAGCACTATTTGTCTATGGAGATGTTGCAGGGCTATAACTTTTTAAATTGTATTGCTAAATTGACATTACTATGGCCCATTCAACATAAATTATCTATCGTTCAGGATGTAGGAACGTTTTACTTTTTCATTCACACATTCATACAATAATACGGTCTAGAGTATAAATATGTTTTTAACGTTTTCTGCAGTATTTCATAGAACGTGAGATATAGCCATACATGCATATATTAGATCATCAAATGCAGTTTGATACCGATCAACGCCAGATAAAAAATTTCAACTGTACACGGTCCTAGACGTGTTGACTGATCATCTGCGGTTGACCGGAGGGGGGGGGGGGGGGGGGGGGGTCGTTTATAATTCAATGACCAACGTTAAATGATTTATGTAGTATGGGTGATATATAGATCAGAGCAGTTTGTATCGAAAATGGTAAAGAAAAACGCTGAAACTCACCCCAGTCTCCTCTTACCGTTGGGTGATGAGCGTGGAGCAAAAAGATCGCTATTATGGGATGTTGATCTAGGTCATAGGTGTCAAACTCACGGCCCGCGGGCCAAATGTGGCCCGCCACGTCATTTGATGTGGCCCCCCAAGAGCTCTGGTAAAAAAGATTCTTTTTATTTTTATTTTTTTTTTACCATTAATCTTGGGTTAAAAAATAGCGGCGTTAAAATAATTGTGAGTTAATGCGTTAATAAAGCTTTAACTTTGATAGCCTTAGTTATTACACATTCTTACACATACATGTATGTTGAACATCTGAGGTATTGATGAAGTAACAAAGGAAAAAAGCCAAAAGCACTTACTCCTCAGACATTCTTTGACAATTTTACAGCCCAAAATACAAAAAAGATCCAGGCGGAATAGGTAACAAAGGGTTGAAGAAATATTGTCTGAACTGTCAGATGCAAGCTGGCTGTGTGACATAACCAAGCATCTCGCTCAATTGAATAAGAAGCTGCAGGACGCAAACAAGTCCCACCCAAAAATGACCAATATAGTTGTGAACTGAGACAACCCTTATTTTGTTATTTTTTAGTACAGTTACAGTTGTGTGTTCATGCAGACACATAATAGCAATTTCATTACGAATTGAAAACGGGGGACCCTGATGTAAACAAGTCGAAAGTCTTTCTCTGGTCTGCATCCCCTTAACAATTGTGTGTATTGAGCTGTACTGTACTGTACCCATTCTGCAATCTGTTAATTAAAGTTAATTAAACTATCTTCCATTAGTTGGATGTATAGCCTCTGCAAGGTTGTGTGCAGCCATTTGTTTTTGTAACATCTGCTACATCTGTCCCACGTGTTCTTTGCAGCTCACAGTTGTTAGTTCTGCCCCTCTTGACTGTGACAAAAAGGTTTTGAACAAACGTAATGTCATAGCTTGTATTTGATGATATTCTTCTTTGTTATTTAGTTGAATGGTTTGATCATTGATTGATGGAGTAATATGGGGTTCTGATAAACTAAAATGATTTGTTAAAATAACATAAGCTAACATATATTTTTACATCTATGCAAAATGTATAACTTGAATAAGTAATAAATACAGAAACAACATGTTTAACAATATGTAAATGAGTAGCTACATTTATTTTACATTACATTAACATTTATATGGTCTTTGGCCCTTTGAGGGCAACCATAATGCTTATGTGGCCCTCTGTGAAAATGAGTTTGACACCCCTGATCTAGGTGATCCAGTTCCGGTTTGTATAATACTAATACACGTCCAATCATGTTGTTTATTGAGTTATGGCAACGGATCGATATGCACGGTGTCTGGATAGAGTCCCGCGAGCGATAGCGAGTGGCCGGACGGAATAGGGGATGGACTAAGCACTTCCGGCCACTTCCGGTTTTGGCAACTCGCCGATCGGCCACCAGGTGACGGTATTGAAGCGTTGCAGAGTTGAGCGGAGTCCTACAACACCAGCAAAGACTCCGTGGGTGAAATGTGAATACCATGACGAAAATATGAAATATTGATCTCAAAGACGCTGTAACCCGTCATTGGCAGATTACGCATGGCGAGGAATGACGTGTAAACACGTCATGGGCGGAGAAAGGGTATTGATTGTGTGTTTTAAACGGAAGAAAGGACCTTTTCGGTTTACATTCCTTGGAGAGCGCAGCAAGGTATGCTTTGTTGTTTATTTGATTATGGTTGTAACTTTGTATAATGTAATTTGTGAATGAATGATTTTATGTCTTGTGTAGGAATGTAATCTTTGTAGTTTTGATACCAATGTTATTTAGTTTAGTGTTTGTACTGTGTTGTGGAAACCGTTATGTGAAATGTTTGTTTGTCTGTTTATGTACGTTTCCAATGCAGTTTTCACGGTGCTAAGATGACGTCACGGATGGACAATTAAATAAAGATCGTCTTATGCATCAGTCGAGACTCTGTCGTTTGGATCCAAGGGCTGTAACACGGCTGTACTTGTGCTGTACAATGACAATACATTTACAATCTAATCTAACCACAAAAAAATTATGACATGTTTGTCTCAATCTAAATACCATAGTTCTGAAGGGTTTCAAATGACAGCAACACAAGAGTTCAAGAAAAGAAGCAATTCAGGGCGGTTAGGTGGCCGAGCGGAGATTGCGTTCGTCACCAACCCCGGAGCTGTGAGCTGGATTCGCCTGTTCGAATCCAGCTCACAGCTCCGGGGTTGTCACCAGCTTGGCTGGCCGTCTGCATACAGCCAATACAATTGGCTGTATTAGAGGGTGGGAGAAACTGGCGGGGTGGGTCCGGGTCGTTGTAAACAGCGACTCCTACAGTTCGGTCGGGGCGCCTGCTAAGCGCGGATAGGACTTGAGGGGGATAGTGTGGTCCTCCCACACGCTACGCCCTCTCGATGAGAATCCGCGCTGCCAGGTGAAAAGAAGCGGTGATTGGCTGGACGTGTGTCGGAGGAAGCACGTGGTAGCCTCCACTCTCCCAGATGATCTGACTGTGGGGGGTAAGTGCGCAGCGACCAGGAAGGGACTGGGAATTGGCATACGACTAACATTGGGATGGGAGAAAATCGGAGGAAAATGGAGGGGGAAAAAGACCAATAAAAAAAAAAAAAAAAAAGAAGCAATTCAAAATAAAAAGGCATCTGTTTGCTTTGAGAGAGAGATGTCTTTACATGTTCTACAAAAGAGAAGTGTCATTTTCATTTAAACTGCATCCTTGCTTTTGTTACTCACCTTCTCTCTGTGGGTGGCGTCTGCCTTCAGACAAAACGGCACTGTTTTCAGTGGAATAATAGGATTTAAAAAATGTTGCTAATATCTACCTTCATCTGGACATGGTTAGATGTGTCAGGACGAGTCAACTCAAAGTCAAGAGGAATGCTGAAAACAACATTAGTCTTAAAGTAAATCCTGATGTTTTTAGTTTTTTTTCTCCACATTGTGAATACTGCCAGAGGCACTTCCATCTCCCAAAAACAAATCCAGACACTTATCACAGAAAAGCTACAGGATGTGTGCAGCAAAACTGCTATTAACTATCAAAATCTCCTTCTTCCTCCTCCCCTCCTTCTCATCCCCCTTCTCCTCCTCCTCCTTCTTCTTATCCTCCTCCTCTTCCTTCTTCTTATCATCCTCCTCCTCCTTCTCATCCTCCTTCTTCTTCTGCTCCTCCTCCTTCTTCTCCTCCTTCTTCTCCTTCTCATCCTCCTCCTTTTTTTGCTTCTTCTTCTCCTCCTCCTTCTTCTTCTCCTTCTTCTCCTCTTCCTTCTCCTCCTTCTACTCCTCATTATTCTTCTCCTCCTTCTTCTTGTCATTCTTCCTCCTCCTCCTTCTCCTCCTTGTTCTTCTTCTCATCCTTCTTCTTGCCCCTCCTTCTCCTCCTCCTTCTTCCTCTTTCCATGTTCAAAATTCAAACACTGGATACATTAACACTAGAAATGCAACACCTCAAATTACGAGTATGTCACTGAATCCCTCAGAGCAGCTGGAGGCTTGTATAACACCAACTTTAAACTGTGAACCACTTAATAATGAAACAGGTTTTGCAGAGGATGTGCACAGACCCCTCAAACTGCAATTACGAGTGGAGCTGTTCCGTCATAGTTGATTAGCTGACCATTTGATTGGTAAGTACTTAGTCGATCAATCAACTTGACTTTCCCCCCATTCATTTGCAGAAGGAAATAACTTTTAATAACTTATAAATAACTTTGATTTTACAGAGTGTTCCATTAAATTGGGTATTTGATATTGAGTATTAATCAATAAAAGCCAATGTGATTATTAATCGACTAACAACTGATTTGGGACAGCCCTATTGAAGAGTAACTGTAATATTATTATAAGGAGACATCTCGTTTCGAGGCATTGAATACCTGTCTTCAGCACCTGAGACTAGAAGAGAGTTGGTGGGAAAAGGTTGAGGAACAAACCCAGACATTTCCATCGTTGCTCAACAATAAACACACTAGGGCTGACTAATTGATCGAAAGGAGCCGCAGTCGACTGCCAACCTCTTAGTCTTTTTTTTATCATTCTTTCCAAAAGCAAAGAGGCCTAACGCTAATGGCGCACATACCAGCCAGGCTAACTGCCTAAGAATACGGGCACAGAAAGAGGATTTCACACACTATCATCATCATGTATCCATCAGTGGACCAATTGCATGCTTTTGCTTTTGCAGAGGACAAGAAGCCTTCAGTCGACTTCTTCAGACATTAAGCACCCCCCACAGCCCAAATGGAATGACCCCCCCCCCCCCCAAAAAAAATTACTATCTGCACATTTCGGCCAATCAAAGTCGACTATACAAATCCTTAGTCGGGGACAGGCCTAAAACACACACATCGTGAACACATATACTGTACATTCGCACTTGCACTCTGTCACCAAAATCCCCTCTCCCCACGCAGCCTTGGCACAAGTTACACTCACCTTGCAATACGAGTGCTTTCAACTGTGTGGGGGGCCTGGTTTGTGGTTCCACTGTGAGGAATGCAAATGTGAAAAAAACCAAAAAAAAAAACCAAGTGGTCAGAATGACTTCATGATTAAATTAACCGGAATGTCAAACATAGCTCATGGCCCTTTTGCCTCCGTCCTCCGTCAACAGTAAATTAAATTAGAGAGATGTGGTTCAGGGAGGGAAGCGACTAGTTGGTGCCGTTACGTTTCTAAGCAGAAGCATGTGGATGAGCAGACAATGGTTTTGGTCATTCTGTTTAGGTTGATAAGATATTGACCACTGGGTCGAAGACGAGGCTGATGTGTCTAACAGTAGCAGGTGATGGTGGCCAGACCAGCCAACTACCACTGGACCACTTCCACATGAAGACTGCTGTTTTTGAGGGCAGCCATGTGAAGACAGACATATTACTATAATACCAGCCATGTACGGTATTAGATGTAACTTAAATCCAAATTCTCTCTCTCAAATTACAACTTGTAATTTGTTTTGTGTGTTGTTGTTTTTGTACATGCTAAATGGCTCGAAATAAACTTCATTCTCTCTCTCTCTCTCTCTCTCTCTCTCTCTCTCTCTCTCTCTCTCTCTCTCTCTCTCTCTCTCTCTCTCTCATGCATGGAATAAATAGTGTACTCCTTAACATTCATCTGACTCTTGACAATATTCTTTGGCAGTCGAGGAATTACAACTCTGATCCACTGCCTCTCACCCATGTACTTAGATGGCAGCTTGTCAGGCCCACTCAGCCAAAACCAGGAGTTCCCACCATGCAGTACGTTTTACATAACAGGACGATGGATGCCAAGGCCCCGCCAGGCTAAAGGGGGATTCCAACTTGAGGCGTACTAATGCGATACACAGCCTGCATATACTCCACATTGATGAAGGCCACAGATACCAATAAATTAGTACTAGCGCAATATTATTTCATGATGATCAAATTATGTTTGTATTTCAAGTTCAATTGGAAACTACAATAGGAGGTTGGGATTTGATTATAATAAAAGTTAATAAGGCGCTCCTAGGATTAAGGCCTGTTTTCTGAAAATCCACCTAAAAATACATACCTAAGTAAATGGAAGATTGCTCCACTTCTACAAGGGCTATTTGCATGTTCTTGGTATCTAGGGACATCTATGGATCTCAGGGAATGTATTCCCAGTGTCGGAAATATTGTCTCTATTACTAGTGTAGGGGATGCAAATAGATGGTTATTCTACCATTGTATTTCTACACATAGTGAGATCATTATGAACAGTTATACAACGGCATGCAAATTTCTCGATTCTGATTGGCCATTCACACGTCTTTATTGGTAACAATCCACGGTCCTGGGCTCAGGACCCGCCCACAACCAAATCACATAACCCTCCCCGGCTCACTCCGGGAGAAAACAGGATCGCGGAGAACAAATGGTTATGTTGAAAGCACCATAACGACTAAATATGAAGCGATTCTGTCAAGGGGAATGTGTTAGTATTTTAAACAATGTTGGATGATGTAATTGATGGGTCTTGACTCAATCTAGAACAAAAGAAAAATCGCGGATTGATTGATAGATTAATTGATTGATTTAAATTTCTTCCTTCCTACTTTCCGACTGCAGCGTTCTCTCTCACACTGTCCGACGCTGGCGTACCCACAAACACACACATACACACACACACACACACACACACATACACACACACACACACACACGCACACACACACTGTGACACACACACACACACACACACACACGCACACACACACACACACACTCCTGTCTGCAACAGCGGGGGAGTCAGACTGAGAGAGAAGCAGCGCTGTTTTAAGTGAGCATGGTCTATTGAATTGATTGATTGGTTGATTGCTAATTTTATTACTGTACCCCTGGTTTCCAACTGGTTAAGTTTAGGCTAAAAGAAATAAATAAAAAAATAGGGCGAAGAAAACGTTTTTTTCCTATAGGGCAAAGAAAACGTTTTAATAAATTTTCAATCAATCATTCCAATAATACACAGTTGGATGTGTTAGTTGGTTGGATGCACTTCAAGCTGCTTCCACATGAGGCAACTTCTCTCAATCATTCCAATAATACACAGTTGGATGTGTTAGTTTGGTTGGATGCACTTCAAGCTGCTTCCACATGGAGTTGTGGGAACTACTTTTTCTGGCGGATGGTTTTTTCAATAAATCTTCGATTAATGTGTGTTTATTGTATAGAAATAAGGTTGGATGAATCTGGCAGTTGTATAAAAGCTTTACACCACGTGCAGTCGTGATTTGTGACCAATAAACCATGCCTAGGGGGGTCTAACGACCCTCGGCTGCGCCTCGGGCCTAACAACCACCCCTAGGCATGGTTTATTGGTCACAAACCACTCCTGCGTGTGATGTAATGCTTAAGTACATGGTCCTATCACGAGCGAGGCGGGAGTTTTCAGAACCAGCCTATCAGAATGGAGTACCTGAGTAGAGTCCCAGAGTGACGGGCGTATTCCAGGCAGATTGGAAAGAGACGTTGACCATGAAAGAGGCACGGAAAAGACTGCCTCTTCATGAAAACTACCAGAAGTTGACTTTAAGCCAACACAACCTCTGAAAAGAGGTAACAGACATCAGAACGGACAGTTCAATAACAGTGTGTGGTCACATTGTTATCGTAATGTGAGTTTTACGCGACAAGTATCCTCGTGACTGTGTGAATATCATGCTAACCACGGTAATGGGCGCGTTCGTTTCCGGAAAGTAACATCGACTGAGAGCGAAAGAGGCTGCGTCAGTGCTGTGGGTTTCAAGAAAGCGAATGACATTGCTGAAGAAAGAAGCAGATGGATATTTTGTGAGAGTTTTGATGGACTTTTAATAAGCTAAGTCAGTAGCTACCGCCGATACCTGCGGTCAGTACGTGTAGTGTTAACATGAAATGTAGTTTCGCGCCTTGAATGGCACGTGCAGTAAATACCAGTGATTGCGCTATTGCGGTCGTGTTCGTTGATGTTCATATCGTATCGAGTACAGAAGATGAAAGACAACCTCAGCAAAGACTGAATTGTGCATTCGTTCTGGATTGAAGAAGACGTTGTGCCTGCTGTCCAGACAGACGCAGGATTTGAGGGAGACAGGCTGTGTCTACCAACAGCCTAACACGGACACACACACTATCACACACACGAACAGACTGGAATACACGCACACACAAACAGACTGGAACACACGCACACACAAACAGATTGGAACATACACACATGCTTAGTGACCGAAGCAGTTACACGCATCATTTAGAACAATAGACAAAGAACGTTTCCCTGCCATCAGAAGACATCTTCCAGTGACTCACCACATCTCGTATGCAGTCTACAAGAGTGGTAATTGTATCAAACCCTTGTATTGTGTTAAAGTGATAGTTAACTATCAAACCCATGTCAGTTGTACAAGACTGAAGTAATGCGTTAACCCTTAGTGGGTGACTGATATCACGTTTATATCCAGAGTGAATACTCCCTCTGTGAAGTTTGTAAGAGAGCTTTTGTTGTGAGGTAATTGCAACTATCATAAGTGAACTGTCATAATTATATGCAACTATCATAAGTGAACTGCCATAATTATATGTAACTGTTACAGGTGAACTGCCATAATATTGGAATATATTGAAATGTACACTGTGAATCCATTTTTGAAGTAGAAATAACTATCCAGGTTGAGTATTGATTATAATGAGAACTGAGAAAGATGTTGTTGCTGTGAAAGTGCATTATTGTTTTGTTTGGAATAATTGTCCTTAACACAATGACGGCCAAGGACGTATATATCCGTGTTTAGAATCCAACGGTTGTGGACCAACCACGGATATGTCCGTGGGAAGCTTGTTTTGGCTTTTATTCCATTTTAATAACCTATTCAAGGTCACCGAGCGGCACTGCAGATGTACCCTACTCTTTGAATTCTAAAAAGTGCATTACCGGCCAGATCCTCTTAGGGGCGCTATCTCGATAATGCTGTGTTCCCTGTGGCAGAAGTTGTCTTGTTTTTTCTGGATTTCCAATGTAGTTTTCTACTAACCTGAAGCGATCCCTATAGCCTGTTGCACGGAATACGTTTTGGGACGCGGATTTCACTATGCAGTAAAGGAATTTATCATCAGCCAATGGACATATCGATCTACCAGATGGCGATCGATAACTGGGAAATGCTCTGGGGGATCCAACCGGCGCACAGTAAGATCTTTTTCACGTAAATTACACGCTGAGCAGGCCTTGTTATCATACTCAACCAGCCGATCAATGAATGTGGCTACTGAGGCTAACACGGTTATTGGTAATCAATAATCAGAAACAACGTCCCCCGCCCCCCCCCTTTCAGTTCAGTTCAGTTCAGTTCAGTTCAGTTCAGAGTATTTATTTGCCACATGGAATCATACAATCAGAGTTTCTTCATTACACAATCATAAATATCATTCCATGGACAAAAGGAGCAGGAAGAAGAATAAATCTTATAGTTACCTGCCCCTTCATGCATTCATGGTTGAGGATCGTACGGATCATATGCACTTTGAGTTTTAACTGTAGCTTCTGTATAACCGAAATGCCATTGGATATAACGTTAGTAGCTATTAGCCCTTTATCCAGCCTTCCAGGAAATATCCTAGCCGGAATCCCTTATAACGCTTATATTCAAGACGCTATAAAATGAGAACGTATTGATGAAATCTGTTTTTCTTTAAGCCATTTTGAAGGGACGGTTTATGGTCTCAATTGACAATGAGAATGGACAGATAGCAATACTATAAAGTATAGATTTAGCTCTACAAACAACCTGAAGCCCACCTCGTCAAATCTATTTATATTCATACTAACTGTAGAGTAGAGCAGGATAGTCACAAACATTTACACAAACAACTTACACACGTAGTTGTCTCAGTCGTCCAAGGTAAGAGAACACCATATTAACCCCTACAAGGCGGGCATACTTACCCCCGCTACACTAGGCTTGAGTCAATTGTGATGAAACAAAGGAGAATATAAATTATGATTTTTCTTTGCATCTTTGACAGTGAATAACACCATGCTAAAAATGACCAGACATGAAAAACTGCCACTGAGCTCGTTCAGCACCTTCTTGAGATCACGTGTACAAAGAATCTAAGGAAATTAATGAAGGGAAGATGATTAAACAGAAGGTTTTGTAGATACAGTATTGAATTCTGCCATCTGGACACATGCAATTTGAAATATTATTATAGAATATAGAATATCAGGCCTATAAATGACCTTATTATAGCCAACTTGCACATCTATGGATCGGGCCAAATCTACTCCTTGTGTCTGTCCTTGTATCCCTACTGCAGCGCTCCGAGACTGATCATGGACCTGTACTTCACGACTTTGTGAAAATGGTGTGATGAGAATTACTTGGACCTCAATGTCTCTAAGACTAAGGACATGATAATTGACTTCAGACACAACTCCGATCATCAAGCCAGTGTAGCTAGTGTAATTCACGACGAGGACGTCCAGATTGTTGAATCGTACAAATACCTGGGAACTGTGTTTGATTGTAAACTGAAGTTCAACTTAAATACTGAGTCCATTGTCAAAAAAGGTCAGCAGAGGATCTACCTGCTGAGAAAGCTGAACTCTTTTAATGTTAGTGGGAAGATCCTGAGCACTTTTTATAGTTATTTTATTGAAAGCCTCTTAACCTTTTCTTTTATCTGCTGGTTCAGTGGCTATTAAAGATAGGAACAGCCTACAGTATATTGTGAAAGTGTGCTCCAAAATAATTGGAGAAAAACAGAGAGACCTATGTTCTCTCTGGACGGACCAGGTGGTCAAGAAGGGGACGAGCATCACAAATCAACCCCTCCATGCTCTGTCTCAGCGGTGTTCGCTGTTGCCTTCTGGCCGCCGTTATGACGTTCCACCAAGTAGGACCAACCGTTACGCAAAATCTTTTGTACCCTCGGCTATCAGACTTTTAAACACAGACAGTAGTCATTTTAAGTAGCCTTTTACACTTAGTTGTCTGTTTTTACTTTTACTTTTACTGGATTGTGTATTGCATGGAATGTTGTTGTTGCCGTGCTGTCCTTGAGATGTTTTGTTTTTGTTGTTTGTTGTTTTTGTTACTCGTGAAGCTACAAATATGAATTGCCCCACGCGGGATCAATAAAGTTGTCTGAATCTGAATCTGAATACTCTTTCCAATGCCAGAGTTCAACCGATAATTAAATCTACTGTATGTACAGTTCCATTCTTATAATGAATTAATGAATTATTTTATTTCGAATGTTAACACATACAAATAAATAAACATAAACAAATAATTTTTCGAAAATGTTCACAAATAAACAAACGAAAAGGATAGGTTTGAAGCCGAAGGCTTATAGAGCAACCTACCCCTAATTCAAAAACAAATAAAAAAAAGTTACAGTTTTCAAAATATAACAAACAAACAAACAAACAAAAAAAATCAACAATCAAAAATCAACAAAAAACTATCCAGAAAAGAACAAATAAAAATAAGTAAAAGTTTGCAAGATAAAACAAACAAACAAAAAAAATCTATTTGAATAACGTCGGAGCATTGCAAATGTGAATCCCACAGGATGTTTTTAATGAATGAAACGTATCGGGCGTTAGGCTCTGATTAGTTTCATATTCTCGGCTGTAGATGTATTTGCGCCCGGATTGTGTTTCATTCAAGCATAAATTGAAGCGTCTTCATGCGTGGATTGTGGATATGAATTACGACAAATCTGAATATGTGATTGTTGAATTGTATCAGTCACTCACACGTTATTGTGATATTGTAACTGGGATTAAAATGTTTGAGGATAAGCGCTGTTTGATTTGATGACGTGGATGTGACTTGAGAAAATGAATGAGCAATTGCAAGCCTTTGACGTTTTGATGAATGAATTTGAGAAAATGCATTTATCTGTTCAAGCACTGTTGGTGTTATCTGATGATGAACAAGAAGGTGATTAACATGACTAGTGTCACTGGTATAAACCAAAGGTTAATCAATTCAATGCATGTATGGATGATGTCCGAAACAGATTAAAACCTGATTAATAGTGAAACTGTATAGCCTCTCTCCAAGCCTCTCTGACAAGTTATTTCGGGGGTCGCGCCTTGAAAACTTTGGGAACCATGTATTTATATAGTACATGATACCTAAGCACATACAGAACAGATATCCTCATAAGTATCTATTAATTCATATCAATTAGATACTCTTTGGGCTTGTTTTTGTCTACTTATTCTAAAAAGAGTTTAACTAATTATTTACGCTAGTAAGATCTCATTCGATTATTCATTCCATTAAGCCTACTGCCAGCAGGCACATTTAAAGAAATATAATCTGATTGATTCGGGTAATGAGGGATTTAAAATTAGCCTATAGATTATGCATTTAACTTGTCTGCAAGGCTATTGAGCCATACTGTATTGTACCCATTCTGCAATCTGTTAATAAAGTTTTCAATCAATCAATGCCGTTAGAAAATCAGGATTTCTGCGATCGACACCTGCTGTCTTTTCAGGTGAGAATAGAATAGAATAGAATAGATCTTTATTTGTCATTGTTGGTACAACGAAAATTTGTTAGGAACATCACCACTGGCATACAAACATAAGATATAGCATGTGCAAAATAATAATGTCAATAATAATAGTAATATAGTAATAAAGTATCAATGTCCCAATGTCCTCAATATATAACATACCATCATTGTCCCAAGTGGATTTAGTGCTAGTGCAAATAAATTAATAATAATTATCCTGAGTATCAAGTCTGGTTCGAATTAATGAGACTGAATCAGTGTTCGAGGCACAGGGAAAGCCCGGATTCAAACATCGGGTTAATTGAATCTGGATAATGGGACTTTTGATCGACTTAGTTGAACCAGGTACGGGGAATAGGGCCCTGGATGCCCTCTCCTCATATGACTACAAAACTTTTAGCAACGCTAATTCAAAATAATAATAATAATAATTCATTGCATTTATAAAGCGTTTCTCAGGAACCCGAAGTCGCTGACATTAGGTGGGGAAAACAGAGAAAACAAAGAAACAAAAGGAACATAAGACCACGGGAAAACAGGGAAAACAGCACGATACACGGAAAACATAAGGCCACAGTAACAAAGATCACAAAAGGTTGGAGGGGGGGGGGTTAAGGTTGGGGAAGGTTGAAGGCTAGGGCGAACACTAACAGGTGGGTTTTAATGACATATGCAACATATATATCTTGACATTTCTGACATACATGATATGCAAATTTACAGTACTGTTATCTAACAAAAAATCCTAACAGAAAATATATACATACAAGGGGGAAGAAACTGTACATTAGGAGGGCGTGGGTGGATGGGTGGGAGGGGGGGTTTGTACATTTACGGGGGCCATACAGATATACAGATATATATCATGACATTTATGACAATACATGACATACATGTACTGTACTGTTACATTTGTGACACACAAGATATGCAAATATACAGTACTGTTAAACAGAGATCCTAACAGATAATATATACATACGAGGGGGAGGAAACTACATTAGGAGGGGGTGGGAGGGTGGGTTTGGACATTTACGGGGGCCAGTTTCGAATTGCAGCCTCCCGTAGGTGCTCTTTGAGAGCGGTTTTGAAGGTGGGTAGGGATTCACATTTTTTTTACGGCTGTCGGTAGGGTGTTCCACATTGATGTGGCATAATTGCAAAACGTGTTTAGACCCTTGTTTGTGCCGAATCTGGGTTGAACATGATAAGTGGAACTCCCTCTGGTGTTGTGGTCGTGGTATTCACTGACCTTTGGGAAGTATTTCGACATGTACATGGGTACCTTAGTGGTGTAGTGTATTTTGTAGACCAGGCCCATTGCAAGTTGCTGTACTCTGTCGTCTACTCTAAGCCATCCTAGGTTGTCAAAATGGGCTGTTCCACTGAAAGTGTCTATGAATGCTTTCTATGAACAGAATATTCAGAGTGTTCTCATGACCTGTCATGCCTTCCCTAACAACACGGTGCAATGCCATCAACACAGGTCACTTGCCACAGCTGTCATTTAATGATGACCACCTGCGATGATGATGGTGATGATGATGATGATGATGATGTAATTGAATTCACTGAATAGTATAGCCGTCAAAATGTACTCGATATCGGTGAATTCTCAAAACAAAGTAGGCTACTCTTGACTACTTGTACTTTGGTTAGCGGAAAGAGTTATCAGCGCACCTTTAAATTGAATCCTCACTAAATGTGAGAAGCGAGGGAAAGAGGGAAGAATCAGTTAGGAATTTCCCTGAGAGAGAGAATGAGAAAACTAACGTCTTCAATGAGGCAACTGATTACGCATCACCGATGGCAGCATCACCGATGGCAGCATCACCGATGGCAGCATCACTGGCAATAGACTAGGATAAAAAATTATGTTTTCATTATCTCCAACAAATCTGTCAATATCTAATGATATCCCTCCGAACAAACTGAATAAACTACAACATGAATGTTACATGACGTGCGGTATATATCTTGATGATAAGCTGAAAAGCTTTCAAACTCCATCTGGTGAAGAGAGAGAGAGAGAGAGAGAGAGTGAGAGCTTGCGGAGCGAGGCATGTCTTTAGATTAAAGGGATCCTTCCATCTGTCTTTCAACTATAAAAATGCACTTTCAGATGAAAGCAGCACACACTATTTTACAGACCATTTATGACAGGAGAATAAAAAAGGGTTTTGTCTTGTCAACATTATGGGGAAGATCTTCAAGTCGTCACATACGGAGAGCACAGCCAGAGTGAGTGTGTCTGGAGACCTGCCACCGGCTGCTGTTATCAAGACTTGGCTGGAAGATGACGTGCCAGCTAACTCCACGTCTGGAAATGCAATATTTATACTGCTGAACTTCCAGGTTGAAGAATGTGCTGGAGCAAATTCATCCCCACGTAAGTAGAATTTATAGTGGAGGTGACCTAAAGACGAGATGGTCACGGCGATGGAAATGACATTACTGAGATCGTACACACAGAAAAACACAGGAGATGGCGTGCTATCCGCTATAGCAAACAGCTCAGGAAGGAACATCACTCGTAAATACTAAACAACAACACAGATCTGTATTAAAAGGTGGTGACAATTTAACTTATTGGTGTTCTCTGTGTTTTAAATCAAGCTCAATGCAAGTTGTTATGCATCATGGGCTGGCTGGGACACATTAAACTAAAGCTCTGCTTCACTCCCAGAAAGCACAGAAAAATGTTAAGCCTATAAAACATCTGAGCGGTAGTTAATCACTTTTGGCAGAGTTGGAGAGACCGTGTGGTGGATCTGCATGACAAACTAATGACACACACACACACTCCTAAATGATGCAATAACATTCTGGAGAATAGAATAGAATATGATAGAATAGAATAGAATAGAATACTGCAATGTATGATACAATATAACACTGTACAATTATACAATACAAAACACAATCAAAAAATATAGTACTTCACAACAGTACTATACTAACAGTGGTTCGGAAGGAAAAGCAGTCGTCTGGTAATCTGGAGGTTCCCGGTTTGATTCCCGCTCCTCGAAGTGTCCTTGAGCAAGACACTTAACCCCTAACTGCTCCCAATGAGTAGGTTGGCACCTCGCATGGTTGCCTCTGCTGTCGGTGTGTGAGTGTGTGAGTGAATAGGTGAATGTGAGGAACTAATTGTGAAGCGCTTTGGATTAAATGCACCATTTACCATTTACAACATAATATAATACACATTTGGCGCATTTAAAGCTAGGATCTGTAAAGCTGTCAAACAGCAACCTCTAGGCAAAATACAGTACCTGGTGCTTCAGTACATACAGTAGCTGGTGCTTCAGTACATACAGTACAGTACCTGGTGCTTCAGTACATACAGTACAGTACCTGGTGCTTCAGTACATACAGTACCTGGTGCTTCAGTACATACAGTACAGTACCTGGTGCTTCAGTACATACAGTAGCTGGTGCTTCAGTACATACAGTACAGTACCTGGTGCTTCAGTACATACAGTACAGTACCTGGTGCTTCAGTACATACAGTACCTGGTGCTTCAGTACATACAGTACAGTACCTGGTGCTTCAGTACATACAGTACCTGGTGCTTCAGTACATACAGTACAGTACCTGGTGCTTCAGTACATACAGTACCTGGTGCTTCAGTACATACAGTACAGTACCTGGTGCTTCAGTACATACAGTACAGTACCTGGTGCTTCAGTACATACAGTACCTGGTGCTTCAGTACATACAGTACAGTACCTGGTGCTTCAGTACATACAGTACCTGGTGCTTCAGTACATACAGTACCAGGTGCTTCAGTACATACAGTACCTGGTGCTTCAGTAGATACAGTACCTGGTGCTTCAGTACATACAGTACAGTACCTGGTGCTTCAGTACATACAGTACCTGGTGCTTCAGTACATACAGTACAGTAGCTGGTGCTTCAGTACATACAGTACAGTACCTGGTGCTTCAGTACATACAGTACAGTACCTGGTGCTTCAGTACATACAGTACCTGGTGCTTCAGTACATACAGTACAGTACCTGGTGCTTCAGTACATACAGTACAGTACCTGGTGCTTCAGTACATACAGTACAGTACCTGGTGCTTCAGTACATACAGTACCTGGTGCTTCAGTACATACAGTACAGTAGCTGGTGCTTCAGTACATACAGTACAGTACCTGGTGCTTCAGTACATACAGTACAGTACCTGGTGCTTCAGTACATACAGTACAGTAGCTGGTGCTTCAGTACATACAGTACAGTATCTGGTGCTTCAGTACATACAGTACAGTACCTGGTGCTTCAGTACATACAGTACAGTAGCTGGTGCTTCAGTACATACAGTACAGTACCTGGTGCTTCAGTACATACAGTACCTGGTGCTTCAGTACATACAGTAGCTGGTGCTTCAGTACATACAGTACCTGGTGCTTCAGTACATACAGTACAGTACCTGGTGCTTCAGTACATACAGTACCTGGTGCTTCAGTACATACAGTACAGTACCTGGTGCTTCAGTACATACAGTACAGTACCTGGTGCTTCAGTACATACAGTACAGTACCTGGTGCTTCAGTACATACAGTACCTGGTGCTTCAGTACATACAGTACAGTACCTGGTGCTTCAGTACATACAGTACAGTAGCTGGTGCTTCAGTACATACAGTACCTGGTGCTTCAGTACATACAGTACCTGGTGCTTCAGTACATACAGTACAGTACCTGGTGCTTCAGTACATACAGTACAGTACCTGGTGCTTCAGTACATACAGTACAGTACCTGGTGCTTCAGTACATACAGTACCTGGTGCTTCAGTACATACAGTAGCTGGTGCTTCAGTACATACAGTACAGTAGCTGGTGCTTCAGTACATACAGTACCTGGTGCTTCAGTACATACAGTACCTGGTGCTTCAGTACATACAGTACCTGGTGCTTCAGTACATACAGTACAGTACCTGGTGCTTCAGTACATACAGTACAGTAGCTGGTGCTTCAGTACATACAATACCTGGTGCTTCAGTACATACAGTACCTGGTGCTTCAGTACATACAGTACAGTACCTGGTGCTTCAGTACATACAGTACCTGGTGCTTCAGTACATACAGTACAGTAGCTGGTGCTTCAGTACATACAGTACCTGGTGCTTCAGTACATACAGTACCTGGTGCTTCAGTACATACAGTACAGTAGCTGGTGCTTCAGTACATACAGTACAGTACCTGGTGCTTCAGTACATACAGTAGCTGGTGCTTCAGTACATACAGTACCTGGTGCTTCAGTACATACAGTACCTGGTGCTTCAGTACATACAGTACAGTACCTGGTGCTTCAGTACATACAGTACCTGGTGCTTCAGTACATACAGTACAGTACCTGGTGCTTCAGTACATACAGTACCTGGTGCTTCAGTACATACAGTACCTGGTGCTTCAGTACATACAGTACCTGGTGCTTCAGTACATACAGTACCTGGTGCTTCAGTACATACAGTACAGTACCTGGTGCTTCAGTACATACAGTACAGTAGCTGGTGCTTCAGTACATACAGTACCTGGTGCTTCAGTACATACAGTACAGTAGCTGGTGCTTCAGTACATACAGTACCTGGTGCTTCAGTACATACAGTACAGTACCTGGTGCTTCAGTACATACAGTACCTGGTGCTTCAGTACATACAGTACAGTACCTGGTGCTTCAGTACATACAGTACCTGGTGCTTCAGTACATACAGTACAGTAGCTGGTGCTTCAGTACATACAATACCTGGTGCTTCAGTACATACAGTACAGTAGCTGGTGCTTCAGTACATACAGTACAGTACCTGGTGCTTCAGTACATACAGTACCTGGTGCTTCAGTACATACAGTACAGTACCTGGTGCTTCAGTACATACAGTACATGGTGCTTCAGTACATACAGTACAGTACCTGGTGCTTCAGTACATACAGTACCTGGTGCTTCAGTACATACAGTACAGTACCTGGTGCTTCAGTACATACAGTACCTGGTGCTTCAGTACATACAGTACAGTACCTGGTGCTTCAGTACATACAGTACAGTACCTGGTGCTTCAGTACATACAGTACAGTACCTGGTGCTTCAGTACATACAGTACAGTACCTGGTGCTTCAGTACATACAGTACAGTAGCTGGTGCTTCAGTACATACAGTACAGTACCTGGTGCTTCAGTACATACAGTACAGTACCTGGTGCTTCAGTACATACAGTACCTGGTACTTCAGTACATACAGTACCTGGTACTTCAGTACATACAGTAGCTGGTGCTTCAGTACATACAGTACAGTACCTGGTGCTTCAGTACATACAGTACCTGGTGCTTCAGTACATACAGTACCTGGTGCTTCAGTACATACAGTACAGTACCTGGTGCTTCAGTACATACAGTACCTGGTGCTTCAGTACATACAGTACCTGGTGCTTCAGTACATACAGTACAGTACCTGGTGCTTCAGTACATACAGTACCTGGTGCTTCAGTACATACAGTACCTGGTGCTTCAGTACATACAGTACAGTACCTGGTGCTTCAGTACATACAGTACCTGGTGCTTCAGTACATACAGTACAGTACCTGGTGCTTCAGTACATACAGTACAGTACCTGGTGCTTCAGTACATACAGTACAGTACCTGGTGCTTCAGTACATACAGTACCTGGTGCTTCAGTACATACAGTAGCTGGTGCTTCAGTACATACAGTAGCTGGTGCTTCAGTACATACAGTACAGTACCTGGTGCTTCAGTACATACAGTACAGTACCTGGTGCTTCAGTACATAACGTACAGTAGCTGGTGCTTCAGTACATACAGTACAGTACCTGGTGCTTCAGTACATACAGTACAGTACCTGGTGCTTCAGTACATACAGTACAGTACCTGGTGCTTCAGTACATACAGTAGCTGGTGCTTCAGTACATACAGTACAGTACCTGGTGCTTCAGTACATACAGTACAGTACCTGGTGCTTCAGTACATACAGTACAGTACCTGGTGCTTCAGTACATACAGTACAGTACCTGGTGCTTCAGTACATACAGTACAGTAGCTGGTGCTTCAGTACATACAGTACAGTAGCTGGTGCTTCAGTACATACAGTAGCTGGTGCTTCAGTACATACAGTACAGTAGCTGGTGCTTCAGTACATACAGTAGCTGGTGCTTCAGTACATACAGTACAGTAGTTGGTGCTTCAGTACATACAGTACAGTAGCTGGTGCTTCAGTACATACAGTACCTGGTGCTTCAGTACATACAGTACAGTAGCTGGTGCTTCAGTACATACAGTACAGTACCTGGTGCTTCAGTACATACAGTAGCTGGTGCTTCAGTACATACAGTACAGTAGCTGGTGCTTCAGTACATACAGTACAGTGCCTGGTGCTTCAGTACATACAGTACAGTACCTGGTGCTTCAGTACATACAGTACCTGGTGCTTCAGTACATACAGTACAGTACCTGGTGCTTCAGTACATACAGTACAGTACCTGGTGCTTCAGTACATACAGTACAGTACCTGGTGCTTCAGTACATACAGTAGCTGGTGCTTCAGTACATACAGTACAGTAGCTGGTGCTTCAGTACATACAGTACAGTACCTGGTGCTTCAGTACATACAGTACCTGGTGCTTCAGTACATACAGTACAGTACCTGGTGCTTCAGTACATACAGTAGCTGGTGCTTCAGTACATACAGTACAGTAGCTGGTGCTTCAGTACATACAGTACAGTACCTGGTGCTTCAGTACATACAGTACAGTACCTGGTGCTTCAGTACATACAGTACCTGGTGCTTCAGTACATACAGTACAGTACCTGGTGCTTCAGTACATACAGTACCTGGTGCTTCAGTACATACAGTACCTGGTGCTTCAGTACATACAGTACCTGGTGCTTCAGTACATACAGTACCTGGTGCTTCAGTACATACAGTACAGTACCTGGTGCTTCAGTACATACAGTACAGTACCTGGTGCTTCAGTACATACAGTACAGTACCTGGTGCTTCAGTACATACAGTACCTGGTGCTTCAGTACATACAGTACAGTACCTGGTGCTTCAGTACATACAGTAGCTGGTGCTTCAGTACATACAGTACAGTAGCTGGTGCTTCAGTACATACAGTACAGTACCTGGTGCTTCAGTACATACAGTACAGTACCTGGTGCTTCAGTACATACAGTACCTGGTGCTTCAGTACATACAGTACAGTACCTGGTGCTTCAGTACATACAGTACCTGGTGCTTCAGTACATACAGTACCTGGTGCTTCAGTACATACAGTACCTGGTGCTTCAGTACATACAGTACCTGGTGCTTCAGTACATACAGTACAGTACCTGGTGCTTCAGTACATACAGTACAGTACCTGGTGCTTCAGTACATACAGTAGCTGGTGCTTCAGTACATACAGTAGCTGGTGCTTCAGTACATACAGTACAGTACCTGGTGCTTCAGTACATACAGTACCTGGTGCTTCAGTACATACAGTAGCTGGTGCTTCAGTACATACAGTACAGTACCTGGTGCTTCAGTACATACAGTAGCTGGTGCTTACAGTAGATGTGCAGTACATCCAGGGACACGAGGTAACAAAGACATTTGTTTTTACGCTTCATGGGAAATTGTCTTTTCACATGTGCCCCCTGAGACATGCAAACATCCGTAGTATGCATTTCACCATAGAGGTCAGCGGGTACAGTAGCTGGTTGCTGGTCGCTGGAGCAGCTGCTACAGTAGCTGGAGCAGGTTCCTCCTCAAGCTGCTCAATTATAATCACACATTATAATCATCATTTGTTTCACTTTTCTGCTCAACTAAAAAGGCTGCCTTTCTGTCATCTTCTACAAGTTACCAAAGACATTTCAAAATAACTGGAGAAACACGCCGTGGCTCCCTCCTCCCTCTCACCACGAGCTGACACCACTGTTTGGGCTCGGGGGGAGGGGAGGGACACACCTTGGGGGGAGGGGAGGAACACACCTCTGCGTAGGAATGGTGTGCTGCATTTTACAAGACAAAAAATTTGACCAACACAGCATGCGGCACAATAATCGTTTTATCACGATTATCTTTTTTTCATGACCGTGGGAAGCCAAAATCATAATTGAAATTGAAACTTGATTAATCACCTCTCAACATGGATGGACACAGTGGGCCTCTGTGGGGATTGATTAAGCCTCTCTCGCCCCCCCCCCCCCCCCTACAGACCTAATCTGACCAAAAATCTTGTCCTCATTAACCCCAATATTAGAAATTCTGCACTTACTGTATTAATACAAAGCTACTTTGCAAGCTCAGTGTTATAATACATTTCATGGGGTAGTTTTTCATGTAGTGACTTTGCCACAGTAGTTGCATTTTCATATATTTCAGGTACACTCCAGGTTTTATTGGATAAACTAAATGTTGCACAAATCCACAACATACATACTTGAAGAGACTTGACTTATAGATGGAACATCTGCTTTGTAGAACTTTCATAACCCATCATAACTCAAAAGTACTCTTCATAGAGTATACAAACATTATACATGTATAGCCTCAAACATCATGTAAAACGCTCTCAGTCCTTGTATCATCAGTTTAGGCAATATATTATTGAGTGTATGAAATAACTGACTATATAAACACAGCCTCTATTGAAGCATTTCAACAGGGGACGCCATACTGCAATTAGGGACTGGACATTTAAGCTACAGCAAGTGCTGTCCATCATTTGACTGATATGGAGCTGAATGAGTGAGTGAATGAACCAACCAAACAGCCAACCACCTAACCAGTGACCACATTTTCTAGCACCTAAAAATACAATATAATATGAACTATAATAGTACAAATATTTATGAAATGTGGTTTACGACACCACAGGACGCTCAGTGTAGGTAGTGGATGAGAGAATAAAACAGGAACCTACGTCACACACCCTAGCAGAACAGACAATAATGAGAGAGCCGTTCTGATCATAAATGCGTTGAGTTATCACAATGATGAAGATACACACAAAGAAAAAAGTGATTACAATACCGCCTTGTGCTCAGTGCTTGGGTGCAACTAACTGGTGTATCACGGTCATGCTGGGGAAGCTGTCTGAGTGACCTTATTGGTAGTGGGCTTGAGCGGTAGACCTACAACTACAATATAATGTGGTGATGGGCTTGAGCGGTAGGCCTACAACTACAATATAATGTGGTGGTGGTGGGCTTGAGCGGTAGACCTACAACTACAATATAATGTGGTGGTGGGCTTGCGCAGTAGGCCTACAACTACAATATAATGTGGTGGTGGTGGTGGTGGTGGGCTTGAGCAGTAGGCCTACAACTACAATATAATGTGGTGATGGGCTTGAGCGGTAGGCCTACAACTACAATATAATGTGGTGGTGGGCTTGAGCGGTAGACCTACAACTACAATATAATGTGGTGGTGGTGGGCTTGAGCGGTAGGCCTACAACTACAATATAATGTGGTGGTGGTGGGCTTGAGCGGTAGGCCTACAACTACAATATGATGTGGTGGTGGTGGGCTTGAGCGGTAGGCCTACAACTACAATATAATGTGGTGGTGGGCTTGAGCGGTAGGCCTACAGCTACAATATAATGTGGTGGTGGTGGGCTTGAGCAGTAGGCCTACAACTACAATATAATGTGGTGATGGGCTTGAGCAGTAGACCTACAACTACAATATAATGTGGTGGTGGTGGTGGGCTTGAGCAGTAGGCCTACAACTACAATATAATGTGGTGGTGGTGGGCTTGAGCAGTAGGCCTACAACTACAATATAATGTGGTGGTGGTGGGCTTGAGCAGTAGGCCTACAACTACAATATAATGTGGTGGTGGTGGGCTTGAGCGTTAGGCTTGTGACTGCAACTTGTTCCTGTTTGCGGACGACTCAGCCCTGCTGGTCTCTGACAAGAACAAGTTACAGGTTGAAAAAACCCTCAGCTCAGAACTAGGCAAAATCTGCATATGGCTCGCTGATAACAAACTATCACTACACATGGGCAAAACAGAGTCCATTCTCTTCGGTTCAAATAACAAACTCAGCAAGACCGACGGCTTCTCAGTTACAGTGGGTGACAATATTGTCACAAGGAAAGAAGATATTACCTACCTGGGTTCCATCCTAGAGGCAAATCTTTCCTGTGACAAAATGGCATCCAATGTAATAAAAAAAGTCAACCAACGAACTAGATTCTTGTACCGGATCTCCTCTCTGGTAAACCAGAATACCCTGAAGACTCTGGCAGGAGCACTCATTCAAGGGTACTACAACTATGCTTGCACCTCATGGTACCAAAGCACCTCAAAGGCGCTAAAAACAAGATTACAAACATCACAAAACAAACGGGTCAGACTTGACCTTACTCCTAGAACCCACCTCACCGTGCCCACTTTGACTACCTAGGATGGCTTAGAGTAGACGACAGAGTACAGCAACTTGCAATGGAGCCAGACTAAGGCCATGTCCAGACTAAGACGATTTTGGTCGTTTTAGGCAAAGTATTTGATCGTTTGCATTGTTCTGCCAGATGGAACTGCGTTCTGGCAGCCTGAAGACGGTACTTTTTGATACCAGCTTTCAGAGTGTGCAACTCTGAAGACGGCTGGAGACGCCCCCCCCCGTTGCGTCACCATATTTACAAGCGATATGTCTTCTCCTGAACCGATGACGCGTATAGCCCACCTCCACCTTACCCCGCATGCGCAAACTCTCCAACCACCGTCAACAACAGATTGACATCTCCCTTAACAGTGTTACAGAGCTTGATCGGGCTTTTACAGCTAAATGTACTTTTTCTGAAAACCCAAGTAGTAGCCAAGCATACTGTTCCATAGCATACCCCTTCAGTTGACCATGACAAATCCTCTCTTACCTTGACGATTAAAAAGCCTCCATAATTTATTAAATAGTATCCCCATGGCATAGTGTTGAGCTGTAGCCAGCTAGCGTTGATGCTATTCAATGCTAACAACATTAGCAAAATAGCTTACCAACTGAGGTAAACGTTAAATACAGACATTTGCTACAATTACAGTGGTATCCTGAGGTAACGTTAGATACAGACAACGTTTGCTAGTCGAAAGGACTGGACACACACACGGACAAGTTAAACATCAATTCATTTATTACAACACAGGTAGTTTGAGCTGCCTCCGACCGCACCACCGGGCTATTATATTATATACGGCTTTGAGCTCTCTCTCTCTCCTGCCGATTAAAATCCACAGCTCTTCCTCCTCCTCATCACCGGCTGCCTGTGAAGCTGCACTCGCGCTGCGGTGTGTGTGTCTCTCCTATCCCCATTGAAAACTAGCGTTGGCTCAAAACAAAAGCACAGAACCGGACACACAAGTTATCGAAAACAACGATCGACAACACTTCCGGTCGGTTTTCAAAATAAAAGAGCGAAAAACAGGAAAGACATTTATTTTGTAAATTTTGGCACACTCTTATTATCTTGAGACGTTTTTGTTTTTACGGAAACCTTTTTTTAAATGAAACCGAAATGAAAACGAAAAAGATCAAAATTGTTTTAGTCTGGACAAGGCCTAAGGTACCCATGTACATGTCAAAATACTTCCCAAAGGTCAATGAATACCACGACCACAACACCAGAGGGAGCTCCACAAATCATATTAAAGCTACCCACTTTCAAAACCACTCTCAAAGAGCACCTACGGGAAACTGCAATTCGAAACTGGCCCCTGTAAATGTACAGTAAATGTGCTAACCCAATAATACAAGAAGTTATACAACGGCATGCAAATTTCTCGATTCTGATTGGCTGAAACAGTCCATTTACACGTATGTATCCTTCACAATCCACGCTCCTGGTCCCAGGACCCGCCCACAACTGAATCACATCACTCCGCCGGATCACTCCGTCGGAAAAAACAAGATGGCGGACAATAATCTTTAACAAATGGATATGTTGATAGCTTCATAACGACTAAATATAAAGCGATTCTGTCAAGGGGAATGTGTTAGTATTTTAAACAATGTTGGATGATGTAATTGATGGGTCTTGACTCAATCTAGAACAAAAGAAAAATCGCGGATTGATTGATAGATTAATTGATTGATTTAAATTTCTTCCTTCCTACTTTCCGACTGCAGCGTTCTCTCTCACACTGTCCGACGCTGGCGTACCCACAAACACACACATACACACACACACACACAACACACACACACACACACATACACACACACACGCACACACACACTGTGACACACACACACACACACACACACACACACGCACACACACACACACACACTCCTGTCTGCAACAGCGGGGGAGTCAGACTGAGAGAGAAGCAGCGCTGTTTTAAGTGAGCATGGTCTATTGAATTGATTGATTGGTTGATTGCTAATTTTATTACTGTACCCCTGGTTTCCAACTGGTTAAGTTTAGGCTAAAAGAAATAAATAAAAAAATAGGGCGAAGAAAACGTTTTTTTCCTATAGGGCAAAGAAAACGTTTTAATAAATTTTCAATCAATCATTCCAATAATACACAGTTGGATGTGTTAGTTGGTTGGATGCACTTCAAGCTGCTTCCACATGAGGCAACTTCTCTCAATCATTCCAATAATACACAGTTGGATGTGTTAGTTTGGTTGGATGCACTTCAAGCTGCTTCCACATGGAGTTGTGGGAACTACTTTTTCTGGCGGATGGTTTTTTCAATAAATCTTCGATTAATGTGTGTTTATTGTATAGAAATAAGGTTGGATGAATCTGGCAGTTGTATAAAAGCTTTACACCACGTGCAGTCGTGATTTGTGACCAATAAACCATGCCTAGGGGGGTCTAACGACCCTCGGCTGCGCCTCGGGCCTAACAACCACCCCTAGGCATGGTTTATTGGTCACAAACCACTCCTGCGTGTGATGTAATGCTTAAATACCCTCTTCTTGGGACCAAGTAAGGTTTTGTCGATATTCCAATGTAGTTTTGCTTGTACAGTTGTACAGTTTCCCCCACCTACCCAACCCCACCCCGCCTGCCTACCCCCCCATCCCCAACCACTCAACCACCTCCAATGTACAGTTCCCCCCCACCCCACCTACCCAACCCCCCCCCCCCCCCCCCCACCCCACCTACCTAGGATGGCTTAGAGTAGACGACAGAGTACAGCAACTTGCAATGGGCCTGGTCTACAAGATACACTACACGACCAAGGTACCCATGTACATGTCAAAATACTTCCCAAAGGTCAGTGAATACCACGATCACAACACCAGAGGGAGCTCCACAAATCATGTTAAACCCAGATTCGGCTCAAATAAGGGACTAAACACGTTTCGCAATTATGCCACATCAATGTGGAACGCCCTACCCAAAGCTGTAAAGGAATGTGGATCACTACCCACTTTCAAAACCTCTCTCAAGGGACACCTACGGGAGACTGCAATTCAACACTGGCCCCTGTAAATATCCTAACCCAACCCCCTCCAATGTACAGTCATTTACCTAGTATGGTTTTGTCAATAGTCCAATGTACAATTTTGTTTGTTTGTACAGTGTCTCCTCCCCCCCCCCCCAATGTACAGTGTTACTTGTTTATACAGTGTGCCCCCCCCCCCCAACCACCTCCAATGTAAATTACCCAGTATGGTTGTCAATATCCCAATGTACCCAACCCCCCCCACCCAACCTCCTCCAATGTACAGTTTCTACGTCAAATGTATATACTCCCTTTTCTTGACTCCTTCTGTATCACAAACAGTACTGTATTTGCAAATCTGGTATGTCATAAATGTATAGATGTAGCAGTACTGACTATCTGTATGTCATGTATGTCATATATGTCCTGATGAATTGAAAATGGGGGACCCTGATGTAAACAAGACGAAAGTCTTTCTCTGGTCTGCATCCCCTTAACAATTGTGTGTATTGAGCTGTACTGTATTGTACCCATTCTGCAATCTGTTAATAAAGTTTTCAATCAATCAATCAATACCCAACCTCCTCCAATGTACAGTTTCTACGTCAAATGTATATACTCTCTTTTTTAGACTCTTTTTGTATCACAAACAGTACTGTATTTGGAAATTTGGTATGTCATAAAGGAATAGATGTAGCAGTACTGTCTATCTGTATGTCGTGTATGTCATATATGTTATGATGAATTGAAAATGGGGGACCCTGATGTAAACCAGACGAAAGTCTTTCTCTGGTCTGCATCCCCTTAACATCTCCCGCCAATGACTGATTACCACGTCATTGAGATCAATATTTCAAATTTTCGTCATGGTATTCACATTTCACCCACGGAGACTTGACTGGTGCTGTAGATCTCCGCTCAACTCTCCAACGCTTCAATACCGCCACCTGGTGGCCGATCGGCAAGTTGCCAAAACCGGAAATGACCGGAAATGCTTGGTCCGCACGCTATTCCGTCCGGCCACTCGCTATCGCTCGCGGGACTCCATCTTGACACACTGGATACCGATCCGTTGCCATAACTCAATAAACAACATTATTTGGACGTATATAGTATTATACAACCTGGAAATGGATCGCATAGATCAACATCCCATATCATGAATCATTTAACGTCGGTCATTGCATTATAAACGACTCCCCCCCCCCCCCCCCCCCTCCGGTCACCAGCAGATGATGAGTCATGACGTTTAGGACCTTGTACAATTGAAATTTTTAATATAACATTGATCGGTATCAAACGGCATTTGATAATCTAATATATGCATTTAGGCCTATAACTCACATTCTATGAAATACAGCAGAAAACGATAAAAACATATTTATACTCTGGACGGTATTTTAGTATGAATGTGTGAATGAAAAAGTAAAACGTTCCTACATCCTGAACGATAGATAATTGATATTGAATGGGCCATAGTAATGTCAATTTAGCAATACAATTTAAAAAGTTATAGCCCTGCAAAGAAGGTGAACATCTCCATAGACAAATAGAGCTGGCAGAGGACGGTTTAGGATGAATCAAAGTGGTGGCGGAGAATGGGTTGTGTGTATTGAGCTGTACTGTATTGTACTCATTCTGCAATCTGTTAATAAAGTTTTCAATCAATCAATCAATCAATCAAGTCACAAGTCATATCCTGTGTGTGTGTGTGTGTGTGTGTGCGTGCGTGCGTGCGTGCGTGTGTGTGTGTGTGTGTGTGTGTGTGTGTGTGTGTGTGTGTGTGTGTGTGTGTGTGTGTGTGTGTGTGTGTGTGTGTGTGCGTGCGTGCGTGCGTGCGTGCGTGCGTGCGTGCGTGCGTGCGTGCGTGCGTGTGTGTGTGTGGCGAGGTCACATAGTGTATGGTATGACAACCCGCCCCCCTACGGCCTGTGGGCAGAGTATATGGTAGCCAAGCATCTGCCTCCCACATGGTGAAATACTGTGTATCTTAAAGTAGGTTTGATCCCCGACTGGTTTTAATGAGAGTTAGCGACACTGGCTTTTGCCACAGTCAGCACTCAAAACACATCTGTAGCTACCAAGCTGAAAAAGAGACTGGAGGAATATTGTCAAGTTCAAAGGTAACATTATCAGTGGTAGATTCATACTGAGTGACGCGTTGGGTCACCTTACTGTGGAGCTGTCTCCTACACACGGTCATATATGCAGCTGCGTGAGGGAATTCCATTTTTCCACACATTACCGTGTGGAGAGGCAGTCAGAAAATCAAGACACTTTTTCATCTGTCATGAGAGAGTGCTGCTTGTGTTGTTGACGGGAAATTGGCAGGGGGAGATACGAAGCTTTCAACAAAGACCTGTAAGACAATCTGGTGTTTTGTCATAGCGTGTCCCATGTGAACGTGCCTCCTAATGCACTTTGCTTAAGAAAAATGTAATGGACTAATGGACCGTGACCGCAATCTAACTTTAGATGGAAAGAGAGATTGCATGTGTATCAGGCCTTGAGCAGGCTTATCCAATTTGGTGTTTTCCCTCTAAATTCACTTCTGATACTTATATCACGGACATGCTGGCTGGAAGGCCAGCCAGAGCTTGTAACTGCTAATAGAAACACAGGCTCTCGGATTTATTTATTTTTTATTAAAATTGGATAGCAATATCTCAACCCCCCCCAACCTCCAAGCATGACTTTTCCCAGAATTAATAACAACTTGGGTCAAACTAGGGTGAGAAGCCTATTCCAAACAAGCAGGGATGATTTACTGGGGAAGATATGATCATTCTCCCCATGAGAATACGGCTCGGACCGGGTCACCCCTCCATCAGGCCAAAATAAATAGACTATATTCTACCGGCAAGAGGAGCAAGCTCCTGTGGCCCAGCGGTGTGTCGTGACATAGCACCTGTATCCCCAGCAGTAAAGTGGCCTCATCTAGCCTGGGGGCCAAGGGCACAGCATCTCCATAAAGGCCCTATGCTTGTAAACCACTCGGAAATAGCACAGTGTGTTGATTCTACTGCCCTTAAAATGCGTAGGGTTTCCTCTGACATCACCACTCTGCTTTACACTGTTTGTACGTATGACATGGCATGTGTAGCTGAAATAAGGAAGAGATTAAGGAAATTAAGAAGCCTGGATGTTTATGTGTCAGAATAAATGGTGCCATAGGATTAGGAGAATAGACAGGACTACCTATATATATATATTTATTTATTTATTTATTTATTTATTTATTTATTTATTTATTTATTTATTTATTTATTTATTTATTTATTTATTTATTTATTTATTTATTTATTTATTTATTTATTTATTTATTTATTTATTTATTTATTTATTTATCGTAAAATGTCCATGTGAAAGGAGACAATGGTGTGGCTGTAAGACAGATTGCTTTACAAGACAAACCAGTACACTAAGAACTTCTACTCATGCACAATAGAATAGCATTTGGGAATAGCACCGCACAAGACCGTAGCAGACTACAGAGAGTGGCCCGCTCAGCCGAACGCACAATTGGAGGGGGGCTCCCCACCCTCCAGAACATTTACAACAAGCATTGCAAGGGCAAGGCTAAGAGAATCATTAAAGACTCCAGTCACCCGAACAACTGCCTCTTTGAACTGCTGCGGTCAGGCAAGCGATACCGGAGTCTCATGGCAAGCACAGAGACTCAGAAGAAGCTTCTATCCCCAGGCCATCAGGATGCTCAACGAACAATGACACTATGTAACAACCATCAAATGCACTCACAGCACACACATCCACACGCACACACTCACTTTAAACATACAACTCACTGCAGCACCCACTTTAACCACTTTAGAACACCTAAACACACTTTACACTTTATATTTATTGGTAAAGGATTTGCACTACAACTCATACCTCATTACACCTTACTGTAAATTATATTGTACCTAAATTGTACCTCATCCCACTTCTGCTTTGCACTGTATAGTATATTGTATGGTAACTCAGTTACTTCTACTCTACATAGAGCATTGTAGATATGTATATACTGAAAATGTTTGTCTACGTACTTGACTTCTATTTTATACTTGCTATACTTATTTTATTATCTATTTTTGCCTAGCACAGTCTCTGGAGCGAAACAGAAAGAAGCATTTTGTGTGTCAGAGTTCAAGTACATCGGGGTCATGCTCGACTCAACCTTAAAAAACATGTGAAGAAAGTTACAAACACAATCAAATTCAACCTTCAAAACTTCAAACATATTAGACCCTTCCTGACAGTCAGTGCTGCTAGATCCTATCTTCACTGCATGATTCTATCACACATTGAGTACTGCTTCACAAATTGGTCTTGCACAGGTGTGACGATTCTCAAACCCATAGAACTGCTATACAAGAGTGCACTTAAAGTGTTCGATAAGAAACCTCACTCATATCACCACTGTCACATTCTTCAGAGGTAAATTTTTTTGAGTATTGCAATTTTAAAGTTTTTAAACAGGCTATTGTTACTGTATATACAATACCCTACATCAGGGGTCTCAAACTCGCCAATTGCGGCCCGCTGGATGATATTTTGCGGCCCCCTACTTGACATCAAAGTTTAGTGTTAGTGCGGCCCGCGCGCAACATTTTGCCGCATCGTTGTGCCAGTTGCATGTTTTATTTATTTTATCACTTGTAGGCTACCATAGCGCAGGCTCATGACAGCAACGTTACGTTAGTGACTTGGTTGAAACATGATTCCGGAGTGATACCAAGTGGAAGGAAAATATATCCAATGCGTATGGCAGGCATCCTCGAAATTCTCCGCCATCTCCTCTGCAAGCAGTGCTCTGCCTGTCCGGCTGCACTGCTCCACTGTCTGTGTCTGTCTGGCTACTCTGGTCCAATCACATTCAGCGTCCTCTCAGCGTCGTCCCCCCCCCCCCCCCCACACAGTCTGCGAATCAGAGGCAGAGTAGGGCGGGTCTTCACGGAATGCGTGTCGTCTCTTTCAACGGGTCCGAGTCAGAGCAGAGAGTTGAAAGCGCATCTACAGGTAGTTTCATCTGCAGGTACTGTAGCTAGTAACTTCGTTCCCAGTTTTATCTCCGTGAGATAAATGTAGCTAGTAGCCTAGTTTCGCCAGCAGGCAGTTAGTAGAAAAATATGGCATGCTCAAAGATGGCCAGTAAAAGAAAAGTCGACAGTGAAAATCGCTGCAATTCAAAGGTGAATGGCCTGAAAAATATGCGTCCATCCTCCCAGCACCAAACCAATGTGCCTAATTATGCCAAGAAACGGTAGCTCTTGTGAAGAGTGGCATATTTGAAATGCCACTACGAAACAAAACACAGTTATTTTGATGCAACCTTTCCTCAAAATTCAGTGCTAAGAACCACAAAAATAAATGGAATGAAATCATCATATCAAGCTGCAAGCAGAATTATTGTTAAAGCTATGTCACAATGAGAAAAAGCAACCAAGTCCTCACTCAGTGGCATGGGTGTTGGCTAAACACAAGAAACCATTCTCTGATGCATAAATAATAAAATAATGTATGACTGAAGTGATGGAGACCATGTTTGAAGGCAAACAAAAGCAAATCCTCCTCAGATAGCACAGCAACCAGAATAACTAAACTACTGGCTGATGATTTGATTAAACAGCTTTGTGATAGGATAAAAAAAATATGCACAGTGCATTTCCATAGCTGTGGATGAGTCCACTGACACCACTGACAATTGCTCAGTTGCTGGTGTTTGTGAGGTTTTAGTGAGTTTGTGAGAAGATTGGATCAGTTGTACCTTTTTTTTTGAATACTTGTAACCCTTTTTTTGTGGAATATTTGATGTGGCCCAGCCTCACCCAGACTCTACCTCCAGCAGCCCCCAGGTAAATTGAGTTTGAGACCCCTGCCCTACATGGTCTGTGCCCGCCCCCTCTGAGGGAATTCATAGAAAGGAAGCCCCGATAGAGGAATCAGCACTAGGGCAACTACTAGAGGGGATTGCGAAATGCCCGGCTGGTAAACCGCCTTCGGTAAAAACACCCTCTCAGTCCAGGGCTGTTTAATCTGGAATGATCTACCATTGACCATACGAGATTGTACATAATTTCCATCTTTTAAGTTCAATCTAAAAAAAATTGTTACTCGACAACCAAACCTGTGACCATGTATAGTCAAATAGTATAGTAGTCCACCCTGACAACATCCTACAACTTTATACCTTGTACTTAGTTTTTTGTATGTTTTTTATGCTTTGTCTCGTACTGTAGCATGATATGCTTCACTGCCTGCCTGTTTAGTTTTTATGTTTTGTGTGGGGACTGCAAATGAAAACTAGCATCCTTGCTAAATCCGGTGTAATTACACTGCATTTATTTGTAGTGTCCATTAATATGCTCTGTCCCGTCTAAATAAACAAATAATAAATAAATACTCCATTTGGTGGATGCTTGTATCCAGAGCACCTTCTACAATATCATTAGTGCATGCATTCTTTAGCTTGGGTGAACCCCTACCCCTGGCAATGCTTGTGCCATGCTCTACCCATTGAGCTACAGGACCCAAACATGAGCAACAAAGAGCAGTCCATCATACCATTTAGAAATTCAGATCACCAAGCATGCAGTCATGTCTCGAGGACAACAACAACACGCCTAATCATCAGCAAACTACCCCGATCTATAGGCAAAATGACAGTCAGGCTAATTCAGCATAGCTCCCTGCCTCCTAATAAGAGTTTCCAATGTTTTCTCAGTACATCTCCATAGGACAGTGCTGGCTGGAGGACCAGAGGCTACATCACTAAGAGGGGAAAATCGAATCCCACGTGAAATGTGCCATGGAAAAATAAACAGCGCGGAAAGCAGCGGAGTGCCTCTCTGTGAAAACAAGCCTATACTGTAAATACCTCCATTCACTGGCTACGCACAACATGAAACCTTGCCACATCACAACATCACAATCTGAATTGGTGTGTGTGTGTGTGTGTGTGTGTGTGTGTGTGTGTGTGTGTGTGTGTGTGTGTGTGTGTGTGTGTGTGTGTGTGTGTGTGTGTGTGTGTGTGTGTGTGTGTGTGTGTGTGTGTGTGTGTGTGTGTGTGTGTGTGTGTGTGTGTGTGTGTGCGTGTGTGTGTGTGTGCGTGCGTGTGAGTGAGTGAAATAAAGCAATAGCACCATTTCACATCTAACACTTAACAGTTTTAGACATTAACGCCTACGGTAGGAATACAAGGATAGTGTTGGTATTAGAGAGGGAGTCCCCCAGGTTTACCAGGAGACCCAGGACCTACCTGTGACCACGTCCTCCCCTGCGCGCGCACATGGAGGCAGACGAACAGTAGAAGAGCCAGACCTGATAGCATTCTCTCATGTGGCCAAGAAAAGCCCCTTTGACCAACGCTCAAGTGAAGTCAGTCAAGGCATTCACTCACACACACACACACAACCATATACACACACACACACACACGCACACGCACATGCACACGCACATGCACACTAGTTCAGTAGCTGCTTCTTGCTTGGCTGCTTACTCCTCTTCGCCTCTGTGGCTCAGTGAACGCCAAAATCCACTACGGGACCTGATCTCTATGCAGTCCCTTGTAAATTGAGCTGGAGGAGGTGCAGCTGAGTGTGGGTGTTGGGGGGGTTGGGGGTATAAGGGGTGGGAGGGAAGGAGGCTGAGTAACTAGCTACTGCAGCTGACAGTGAATTGGAAGTGAGCAAGAAAGGAAGTATTTTCAAAAAGTAGAACAAGAGTAGGAGTGTAATCCTCCCTGTTTCTACACAAATGTAGCAGTAATGTTGCCACCTTTAGTCAATTAGTCGACTTGCCAGTTGTTGTCATCCCAGACCTTTTTTTAGTTGATGAGTCAAGTATTTCTCCGTTTTAATACAGAATGAATTGAGTACCTCAGTTCCACATAACTCTAAGAACTCTTTTTTAGTTTTTTTTAAAGGAACAATGTTTTTCAAATTTGTATGTAGATATGGGAAATTAGCATGTTGTGTTCATTCATAGTTGAAAGACAGTAGAGAAAATAAAGTTCAAAACACAGTTATACTATTCTTCAGTGCAAAGGGTTCAATCGTTAGTCTTTTAGTCATTAGTAGAAAATGTTACAGAAAAGACTGTCATCACTATACCATTCACATAGGCACCGGTCTTAAATTAAGGACTTTATTTGAACATGTCCCCCTGCATGGATTGTATTCATTTGACAGTGATGCGGGGAACACACATTTACAGATTTGTCCAATAAGTTCTGTGACTGTTAGTCGACTCAGAAGTTCTTCAGTTTGGGAGAACTATATATTGTACTGTAATAAGCACAAAAAAATAACAACTAGCTTCATTGGTATTGTTGTCTATCTCTGTCTCTATTTCTGTCTGTGTCTCTATATCACACGTCACCTGTACATAAACACTCACATTAATGATATAATATACAGCACGCATACCAGAAATACCAACCAGAAGAAAGGTTCAGAGGCCGGTGTACATTCTCAGTAGACCCCTATAGGGGGAAAAAGGATATTCTCAATGCACAGAAGCCACAACTCTCTCTCTTTATCTCTAACAATGCGGTCTCTTTGCTCTGTATTACAAACCTCCAGCACTTAATTACGAGTCACCTTGCAAAAACACTGCAAGCTGAATTACTGGAGCCAAAAGAAACACTGCAAGTAGAACTACTGGAGCAAAAAAAAACACTGCAAGTAGAACTACTGGAGCAAAAAAAACTGCAAGTAGAACTACTGGAGAAAAAAAATGCAAGTAGAACTACTGGAGCCAAAAAACATTGCTAGTAGAACTACTGGAGGCAAAAAAAAACTGCAAGTAGAACTACTTGAGCAAAAAAAATACTGCAAGTAGAACTACTGGAGCAAAAAAAAAACTGCAAGTAGAACTACTGGAGAGAAAAAAATGCAAGTAGAACTACTGGAGCCAAAAAACATTGCTAGTAGAACTACTGGAGGCAAAAAAACACTGCAAGTAGAACTACTGGAGCCAAACAAACACTGCAAATAGAACTACTGGAGCCAAACAAACACTGCAAGTAGAACTACTGGAGCCAAACAAACACTGCTAGTAGAACTACTGGAGCCAAACAAACACTGCAAGTAGAACTACTGCAGCCAAAAGAAAACACTGCTAGTAGAACTACTGGAGCGAATAAAACACTGCAAGTAGAACTACTGGAGCCAAGAAAACACTGCAAGTAGAACTACTGGAGCGAATAAAACACTGCAAGTAGAACTACTGGAGCCAAACAAACACTGCAAATAGAACTACTGGAGCCAAACAAACACTGCAAGTAGAACTACTGGAGCCAAACAAACACTGCAAATAGAACTACTGGAGCAAAAGAAAAAAACTGCAAGTAGAACTACTGGAGCCAAAAAAACATTGCTAGTAGAACTACTGGAGCCAAAAAAACATTGCTAGTAGAACTACTGGAGCCAAAAAACACTGCAAGTAGAACTACTGGAGCCAAAAAACACTGCAAGTAGAAGTACTGGAGCCAAGAAAACACTGCAAGTAGAAGTACTGGAGCCAAAAAACAACAACACTGCAAGTAGAACTACTGGAGCAAGACAAAAACACTGCAAGTAGAACTACTGGAGCCAAAAGACACTGCAAGTAGAACTACTGGAGCCAAAAGAAACACTGCAAGTAGAACTACTGGAGCAAAAAAAAACACTGCAAGTAGAACTACTGGAGCAAAAAAAACTGCAAGTAGAACTACTGGAGAAAAAAAATGCAAGTAGAACTACTGGAGCCAAAAAACATTGCTAGTAGAACTACTGGAGGCAAAAAAAAACTGCAAGTAGAACTACTGGAGCAAAAAAAACACTGCAAGTAGAACTACTGGAGCAAAAAAAAAACTGCAAGTAGAACTACTGGAGAAAAAAAATGCAAGTAGAACTACTGGAGCCAAAAAACATTGCTAGTAGAACTACTGGAGGCAAAAAAACACTGCAAGTAGAACTACTGGAGCCAAACAAACACTGCAAATAGAACTACTGGAGCCAAACAAACACTGCAAGTAGAACTACTGGAGCCAAACAAACACTGCTAGTAGAACTACTGGAGCCAAACAAACACTGCAAGTAGAACTACTGCAGCCAAAAGAAAACACTGCTAGTAGAACTACTGGAGCGAATAAAACACTGCAAGTAGAACTACTGGAGCCAAGAAAACACTGCAAGTAGAACTACTGGAGCGAATAAAACACTGCAAGTAGAACTACTGGAGCCAAACAAACACTGCAAATAGAACTACTGGAGCCAAACAAACACTGCAAGTAGAACTACTGGAGCCAAGAAAACACTGCAAATAGAACTACTGGAGCCAAAAAAAACACTGCAAGTAGAACTACTGGAGCCAAACAAACACTGCAAATAGAACTACTGGAGCAAAAGAAAAAAACTGCAAGTAGAACTACTGGAGCCAAAAAAACATTGCTAGTAGAACTACTGGAGCCAAAAAAACATTGCTAGTAGAACTACTGGAGCCAAAAAACACTGCAAGTAGAACTACTGGAGCCAAAAAACACTGCAAGTAGAAGTACTGGAGCCAAGAAAACACTGCAAGTAGAAGTACTGGAGCCAAAAAACAACAACACTGCAAGTAGAACTACTGGAGCAAGACAAAAACACTGCAAGTAGAACTACTGGAGCCAAAAGACACTGCAAGTAGAACTACTGGAGCCAAGAAAACACTGCAAGTAGAACTACTGGAGCCAAACAAACACTGCAAATAGAACTACTGGAGCCAAAAAACACTGCAAGTAGAACTACTGGAGCCAAAAGAAAGACTGCAAATAGAACTACTGGAGCAAAAATAAAACACTGCATGTAGAACTACGGGAGCAAGACAAAAAACTCTGCAAGTAGAACGTTAGGTTATGGCTATAACCAAGTTCTGTTAGTTAGGGGCGACGCTTGGCATCACCTACTGCACTTCCTCGCGTACGTGCACGCGCACTGAATAAATTCCACAAATGTACCTTTAATACCAGTATTAGTCTGATCACACCCCTCATCAGCTTACCTTCATAAGCAGGTGTGTGGTCACCTGCTCTCCTCCTTCCCAAGCTTTCACCACAAGGTGAGGTCAAGGGCTGCAGCGGCCGTCTGATGCCAAGCGTCGCCCCTAACTAACAGAACTTGGTTATAGCCATAACCTAACGTTCTGTTTCGTTAAGGGGCTCAGCTTGGCATCACCTACTGCACAAGGGGAGGCCAAGCGGAGCCGCTGGCTGACAAATACACCCCGCTGACAGCCCCCCAAAACCATCAGAACAGGGAGGGCCGAGCCCCCCCGACCCCCCCTAATGGAGGGTATCCCCCCTATTAGGGGCTTCACGGGAAGGCGACGGACCCGACCGTGCGAAGAGGCACTCAAGCAACTCAACGCACAGGGTGAGCAGACCGTGGCTTGACCCCACGACTACACACATGCACAACCCGCATGCCACCCGGGAACGAACGGAGGAACAACCTCGTTACTGCCCCCAGAATCACGGGGTCAAGGGCAAACCCAACCCCGTGGCAAGGCCGTAGCAGCGGAGCGCGAAGGAAGACCCAGACCCACCAAAAGGACTGGACTCCCTGGAATGGGGGCCCGGAGAAGTCCATGATGCCAGCATCAAGACCCCACCAGGTGGGCACGTAGTGCCCCGCCCCCCACATCGCCAGCGTATTCGGACAAAGGCCCCTCAGTTACTGCACCTGGTATTCCCAGGCGGTATCCCAACCAAGTACTAACCAGGCCAGAACCTGCTTAGCTTCCGAGATCGGACGAGATCGGGCGTGTTCAGGTCGGTACGGCCGTAAGCCGAGCGGGCCCTGTCCCCCCAATAGTACACCGCCTGGCACACTGACCCTGCAGAACAGGCAGTCAGCATGGCCGTAAGCACACAAAAAAGGTTAACCAACGGAAGCAGGCAGCGCACCGGGGAAAAACCAGGCAACAGGCTGTTAACCCTAGCCTGGAGACTGCGGACGAGACAGGCGCCAGAGGGGACAGCTGAACACAGCTGCCCCGGCGGAAGGGGCGTATGCTGGCGTTGTTGCATGACCAAGCCTCCATTTAAAAACCCCCACCCAGAGGGGTTGAGGCAGAGAAGGCTGACACGATTGGCAGACGTCATGAACGTGCAGGGGCACCCTCAACCGGGTAACCCGGGAGTTGACACTGCTCCAACACACCAGGGAATCAACCACCTCGGTGTTACCCAATGCGGTGGTTGTTCCTATAACCCCTCAAGAAAAAACTCCAAAACACACCTGCGGGTATACACCGGCTATACCGCAGTACAAGTGTCTCAGTTTCCAAAAAAGGGTTAACCCAGGCCTACGGGTCGACGAACATTACCTCGGACCGGGCCTGGCGATACGGGAAGCACAGCAGAGGAGGTCAAAGACCACCCCCAACAGGCCCCTCTTCGCCATGCGTGAGAGAGGAGGGAAAAATAATGGAGAACCAGCCCCTAAGCACACCGTACTTGGTATTCCCAGGCGGTCTCCCAACCAAGTACTAACCAGGACCAACCTGTGTAGCGGCCGAGATCCGACGAGATCGAGCGTGTACAGGTTGGCATGGCCGTAAGCCATTACGACAGTGCTGAGTAAAAACATACCCAACCAGGGTCTCCATAGCGCTTAACCCTGTGACACCCGGACCGACCTGGCATTTTTCCCCCTGAAAAAAGCCCAAGTCCCTCAGGGTACCAGAACAGCAGATCTGCATCCCCGGCGGACAACGGGTTCAACTGATCCGGTCCAGCGTGACCAGAACCAGTCCCGTGCCCTAACCACGCCGACATGCCAACTCCAGGAGAAAGGGCAGATATGCGTGTCGATCTTAACATGAAAAAGAAGGCGCCACCCAGACGTTTGGCCGAACCGCGCCTGGTGGCCCACCCCAAGGGCGTGAGACCCCTCTACATATGTTCAGATCCATTCCGTCATCAACCCCCAGACATGAACGAGAATCCGTCGAAAAACCAACCCAGGTCGTGGGACTTGGTCGTCGGAAGAGGAAAAACCCCCATCTCAGTTGCTTTATAAAAACGCCGTTTCAACCACAAGCAACCAAGGCGTGCCAGTCAGTCGCCTGTTTACAGCGAGCTAGCACTATACGTGCGTCGGGACACACCCCCATCAATGAACAGGCTATTCAGACCTGTCATTGAATCCCCAAGGCGCCCAGGGGAACGACAAGAGGGGTGTGACACTCCCTAACTCCAACACTTCTGGAATAGAAAAGAAGGAAGCATCAACAGTATGTATCCCAGTCTACACAGCCGGGGTAATTTTTTTTTCACATTTTTACATCCCACCACCCTCCCATAGGAAGGAGACGGGGATCCCCAGAGAGACTTCCCACGCGAGCTGTACAGATTGAAAAGAATATATTGCACCTTGAGCCATGTAAAAAATTGGTTTTAGGGCTCTCCGGGGAAGAGGCACTGAACCCATACACACTCAATAATCGAATTGAATCGAATACATATACAATAGAACAGGACCCTTCTAGAGGGTCCACTCACTTTGACAATCTGAGGAGGAAGGCTCTGTACTCTGATGGAGGCTCCCTCACATGGAAGAAGGAGTCCGAACTCACAGAAGGCCCGAATAGGCGCTTGGTGAGGAGGAGCCCTGACCACCCCCCCGAAACAGATCCATCACATGGACCTGAACAGCACACGGAAGTCCTACCAACAGAGACGCGCACGGTGACGTACTCTATGGCGGGGGAATTCCTGCGGTGCACACGCCCAATATACCAGGCCGTGGGACCAGGAAACTCCCTCCCCCCCCCCCCCCCCGTAACGTGCCGAACCGCCACGTGACGGGAACCTTGAAGGGCAGGGGGTGTACCCCTGACCGACAGAAACAAGGGGGAGAGGAAAGGTTACCAGTTCACAAAGCATGCTTGAAGAAGACCAGAAGGGTCGAAACGTCGCATCTGCCTTTTTTTGTCAAATAAACAACTTGGAACTACGAATGAGTTGCGAGCCCTGCTTTATCTTACAGATTAGACACATAGCCATAATTTAAAACATAGATTAGGCGATATTAACGTTAACATTGGCGCCGATGGTGGCATTCAGCCGGTAAAAAGGAAACCCCGGCGTGGCGCTCAAAGTGTTAACAGAACTTGGTTATAGTCATAACCTAACGTTCTGTATCATAGTCGGTTCCGCTCGGCGTCACTCATGCACATAGGGAGGCCGAGCGGAGCCACCGGCCGACAAATACACCCCGCTGAAGGCCCCCCACAACCATCAGAACAGGGAGGGCCGAGCCCCCCCGACCCTCCCTAATGGAGGGCACCCCCCCTATTGGAGGTTTCCCTGGAGGGCGACGGACCCGACCGTGCGAAGAGGCACTCAAGCAACTCAACGCACAGGGTGAGCAGACCGTGGCCTGACACACACGCACAACCCGCATGCCACCCGGGAACGAACGGAGGGAACAACCTTGTTACTGCCCCCAGAATCACGGGGTCAAGGGCAAACCCAACCCCGTGGCAAGGCCGTAGCAGCGGAGCGCGAAGGAAGGCCCAGACCCACCAAAGGGACTGGACCCCCTGGAATGGGGGCCCGGAGAAGTCCATGATGCCAGCATCAAGACCCCACCAGGTGGGCACTTAGTGACCCCGCCCCCCACATCGCCAGCGTATTCGGACAAAGGACCCTCAGCCGAGCGGGCCCTGTCCCCCCAATAGTACACCGCCTGGCACACTGACCCTGCAGAACAGGCAGTCAGCATGGCCGTAAGCACACAAAAAAGGTTAACCAACGGAAGCAGGCAGCGCACCGGGGAAAAACCAGGCAACAGGCTGTTAACCCTAGCCTGGAGACTGCGGACGAGACAGGCGCCAGAGGGGACAGCTGAACACAGCCACCCCGGCGGAAGGGGCGTATGCTGGCGTTGTTGCATGACCAAGCCTCCATTTAAAAAAAAAACCCACCCAGAGGGGTTGAGGCAGAGAAGGCTGACACGATTGGCAGACGTCATGAACGTGCAGGGGCACCCTCAACCGGTGAAACCGGGAGTTGACACTGCTCCAACACACCAGGGAATCAACCACCTTGGTGTTACCCAATGCGGTGGTTGTTCCTATAACCCCTCAAGAAAAAACTCCAAAACACACCTGCAGGTATACACCGGCTATACCGCAGTACAAGTGTTTCAGTTTTCAAAAAAGGGTTAACCCAGGCCTACGGGTCGACGAAACATTACTTCGGACCGGGCCCGGCGATACCGGAAGCACAGGGTCACCAGAGGAGGTCAAAGACCACCCCAACAGGCCCCTCTTCGCCATGCGTGAGAGAGGAGCGAAAAAGAATGGAGAACCAGCCCCAAGCACACCGTACTTGGTATTCCCAGGCGGTCTCCCAACCAAGTACTAACCAGGACCAACCTGTGTAGCGGCCGAGATCTGACGAGATCGAGCGTGTACAGGTTGGCATGGCCGTAAGCCATTACGACAGTGCTGAGTAAAAAATCCCAACCAGGGTCTCCATAGCGCTTAACCCTGTGACACCCGGACCGACCTGGCATTTTTCCCCCTGAAAAAAGCCCAAGTCCCTCAGGGTACCTGTTGTGAAGGATCAGATTAAACCGAATATATATATTTATTTATGGATATATATTTAATAGTATTTGTATATCGTTTGATATCCCCTGTATATTCCTTGTACAATATGCACTGAATATCCCTTTAGTCTACTAAACAGCCCATAATAGTTTCATTCTACCATTGGACGAGAACCTGGCGCCAGCAGCCATACCCCTAGGTTCAAGTTCAATCGTGCCGACCAACATGTCGTGGCAAGCCCGGTTCCGCGTAGGAATACGTCTGGCGAAATACGAATGGTACTATTTGTTCACAGCGCATATATATATGGCGCAAGTAAAGTAGAACTTTCTTTTAGTCCATTAGTTCTTTACCCTCCAACCTAGTAACAGACGCGAAGCCTCACCCACGACGCACGTGTGGTGCAGTAAGGCCTACTTGGCCTTAGAATAGGCATTGAGATATCGTGTGGATTAATAGTTGAATTGTCATAGTTTGGCACTATACCGTCGAGTTGGACGTATTTCTATTAAGCTAATAATAGTCTATTATGTATGGTGCATCGTTCGGTTAGAGTTATAAAGTGAGCAGCACCCCCATCGTTCCTGACGTTATCTGGAGTCTTAACCAGGCTGGGCAGACCACTTGTGGTGCTTGCATCCGAGGAGCTCCGGGCCAGGACGAGTGGACCTGTACATTGGATTACTTTACCCGGACGACGGCGAGCCTTCCACGGCTTGGATTATCTACATGCTTTGGGTGCTTTGATTATTCCATGGATAACGGCCAACACTGCTGAGTGTTGGAACTACCCCCCGGAGAGGAGTCCAGGTGAGACGGCGCTCTACCCCGAGTGAGATCGCCTCACATCTCTTCATCTGTGGACCGGCAGCTACCGTCCACCAGAGGGTCCAGCTGTATTCATCTGCGGACCGAGGTTCTGTGGGCATCGTGTTCAGGACTCTGAATTCTCCCAAGAAATCGTCGGCCAGATGGGATACCGCCAGCGGCTCTTCTAACCCCCCCTCCTACTGTCTTACAACCAGCGGGACCCCCCCCCCCCTTAGTGTATCCAGCTATAATCATTTAAGTACCATCGCTATAGTTCCCTAAAGAACCGGGTTGTATACTTACTCCCTGCGTAACCAGAGATTGGACATTCAATGTTGATTTACCTACGAATACTCATTTGCCATACAAGTGCATTTCAAATCATAAATGTCATCAAGTGAACGTTGTATATACTCTTTGCTATATAAAATATTCGATTTGTACATTTGTGTGGACTTCGTTTCATCAGGTGGGAAAGTGTTCATCATATCTATATCATGTACTGGATGGCCAGAAGTTAAAGTACAAGAGGTAGTGGTTTAATAATACCATACTTATCAATACAGTCAGGGAATTGTACCCCTCAGTTACAATTGGTCCTTCGAGCCGGAGGGTAACTAGTGTAATATTAATATAGTGTTATTAATATTAAAATGGCCTATGATGAACACTCCACGAAACGGTCCTCCTAACGTAGAACGCCCGCAGCGCAGACGACAGCCACCTCAGTACTTAGAGGATTACGCTGTCAGTCAACTACCTAGCCTTCGACAAACGGTAAACGCGGTAAAAGTAGAAAGTAAAATTATGTCTGACCTTAACGACCAGGTTTCCCCGACCACAGAGGCCCTAGTAGGTTCTAATGTAACTGACCAAGCTCACGGTGGGGACCAGGAGGGAGCTGACATGCCTTTACCCCCCGCCAATACCGAAGAAGTAGTCCCCGACCAGCCCCGGGAGGAAGACAACCCTACAGAGAGAGAACTCTGCACGGAAGAAGAGGAGGAGAGCGCCGAGGAAATAGAGCTCCAGGACTCCCCAACGAGTACACCCAGGAGCGGCTCACCCAGGAGCGGCTCACCTCCACAACCGCCTTCCCCCAGCGAAGCGGAGAGGATGCTACAACAGGCGTTCCTCGTCAGCCTGACAGCCTCTACCGAACGCGATCGACTTCAGGGTGAACGCGATCGACTTCAGGGCGAACGCGATCGACTCCAAGCACAGCAACGGAGCAAAGAAGAGCGCATACGCCTGGAGATGAGACGCCTTCAGACGGAAGAGAATATGGCAAGAGACCGGGCCGACGCCCAGCGCGCCGCTGCCGGTGCCCAAAGAGAAGCAGATCTCACCAAGCGCAAAGTCGAGCGCGACAAGTTACAAGCGCAGCTAATGGAGCAGCTGATCCTCAAGGCAACACCCTCTCCCTCCGCCAGGGGTTCAAGGAACTCGTCGAGACAACAGTCAAGGGCAGCGTCTCCTAACCGAGCAAGCGACCCTGAACTTGACCAACAGACCAAGCCTATACCCCCCGCAGACCCCCTTCCCAGACCGGTCCAAGCGAGACCCAGCTACAAGGAAGGAGCGGCATACACTGCGGAGAAGCTAAATAAACGACTACAGGATCTGGAAGACCTGATAGAGGAAGAAGAGGGAGAGGAGGAGAACCAAGCCCGACGACAGCACAGTACTCCACCGGACCAGGAGGTCCAGTACAGCCCAGGCTATACCCCCGCGGCGCTGCGCTACAGACCCCCGACTCTATTCACGGGTGAGCACGACGCACGACCAGCCCCGAGGAATAGCACCTGGACCAGCGGGCCATGGTACCCTGTCGGTACCAGCCCACAGAGAGGCGCAAGAGGAGACTCGCCTAGGAGGTCTCTCCCCCAACGCTTGCCGATGTATCAGCCATCCACGGCGTCATACATTGCCACGCCGTCGTTTCCAGACTTCACCTATGAGAATCGAGCACAGTACACGGAGCTACGGATGTGCTTAGAGACAATGATGGTGGATGTCGCTGATGAACGCCACAAGTATGCAATATTACTGAAGCACCTGAAAGTACCGCGAGCGCACAATATAGCGCTAGCCTATGCCACCTCTACGACCCCATACACCGCGGCCCTAGCAGCGCTGGACCAGAGATATGGACGTATATGGGATTACGTAATCCAAGAGATAAGGCATATTGATCGCCTACCCCCAGCAACAGACAATCGCTCATTAGACGACCTGTCAATCAAAGTGCAGTCCCTGGTAGGGATGCTGGGAGCGCAACGGGAAAAGGGCATGCATGAGCTATACGCCAACTCTAACGTCGAGAGGATTTTGGAGAAGCTGCCACCCGCAAGACAAGAGCGTTTTAGGCGGCAGAGGGACTACCGGGATCCTAACGGCCCCGAACCATCCCTCCTTGATCTAGCCGACTTCCTGGCGAGAGAAGTCAGCAGCTTACGACTGGATACGTTCGGGCGGAGCACGCCAAGCTCCAGAGAGGGACCCAGGAGAATAAATGATGGAAGAAGATCGGTGACTGTCATGCACCAATCAGAGTCAGTACCGAGCAGTAAGAGCCACAGTACCCCCTCGAGAAAAGAGAAGTGGAAGATGGTGTGCCCCTACTGTGAGAAAGAACACTGGCTGTCACAATGTGACCTGTTCACAAAGATGAATGCAGAAGAAGTGAGTCAATGGATAAAGTCCAACAGGCGCTGTTACCGATGTGCGCACAGTCACATGGCAGCCGAATGCCGCCTAAAGAAAAGGTGCAGTCAGTGCGACGGAGCCCATCTAGATATACTACACGACAGTAACAGAAGACGGCCTTCACCTGCACCATCGAGCGGCACCAAGGCAAGTGTCATGTACATTGACCCCGCCAGCAGCAGCGGCGCCCAAGTGCTCTTAAAGGTAGTCCGTGTGACATTGAGCTACCAAGATAAAGTCATGGACACTTACGCCGTCCTTGATGACGGGTCAGAGAAGACCCTTCTGCTCGCGTCCGCTGCGGCCCAGCTGGGACTGCGGGGGAGCGAGAACCAAATGACGATTCGGACAATAAGAAGAGATTTAAAGACGATAAAGGGCGAGAATGTCTCCTTCACTATCGCAGCAAGCGGGCAGCCAGAGCGACGGTATAAGATTACAAATGCTTTCACCAGCCAAGAAATAGGACTATCGCAGTACACCTACCCCATCGCCAAGCTGATGGATAAATATGTGCACCTGCGTCAACCACCTATCCCGCTCATAGACGGCGCTACCCCGACCCTGCTGATAGGCTCCGACCATGCAGACCTCATCGTCCCGATTGACCGGGTCCATACAGGACCCCGAGGCTGTCCTGCAGCAGTCGAGACCCGCCTAGGGTGGACACTACAAGGCCCCCTCGCTAAATCTCTCAACCGAACAGCAGCCACTAGCTGCCTCCACTCCAGAACGACAGAAGAAGACACCACTCTCCTGCAGCATGTCGAGAGGCTATGGACACTAGAGACAATGCCCTTTAAGAACGAAAAGAAAGATATTCGTTCTAAAGAAGACATTTACGCCATCAACCTACTCGAGCAAGGGACAAAGAGAGTCACAGTCGGCGGAGTGATGAGATACGCAACTCCACTCCTGAGGCGAGAGGTAATGCCCACCTTTCACGCAAAGAAAGACGCCACGGAGCGCTATCTATTGAACACGGAGCGGCGCCTAGCCAAAGACCCCGCTCAAGAGGGTGTGTACCGCGCTGAGATTGAGAAGCTAATCACAGCGGGACACGTGACAAAGATTGACATTAAAGAGGCCGATCAGACGACCGAATCATGGTACGTGCCGCATCACAAGGTCCACCACAACGGCAAGGATCGCATTGTGTTTAACTGCAGCTACCAGATCGGATCCCAAAATCTGAATAAAGAGCTCTTGCCCGGCCCCACACTCGGCCCCTCCCTACTAGGCGTGCTACTGCGCTTCCGCCAGGACAAGGTGGCTATCAGCGGGGATATCAAAGGGATGTTCCTGCAGGTGAGACTAGTGGAGGAGGACAAGCCCCTGCTGCGGTTCCTATGGAGAGAGAGGATCGGAGATGAGAACCCAGCCATCTACCAGTGGGAAGTACTCCCCTTCGGAAACACATGCAGCCCGTGCTGTGCTACATTTGCACTACAGAAACACGTCGCAGAGGACCCAGCAGCAGATGAAGAGGTCCGACACAGTGTGAAGAACAGTTTCTACGTGGACAACTGTTTACAAAGCGTTCCGACTCAAGAAGAAGCCGAGGCTCTCCTAATCAAGCTACGCGCCTCCCTGATCAAAGGCGGCTTTGATCTCAGGCAGTGGGCCAGCAGTGACCCGCACGTATTGCGCAGCCTCTCCCCCGCGGACAAGGCTGCCAGCAGCGAGACCTGGATGGCGACCATCCCAGGAGAAGCCCAAGAAATGACACTAGGACTAGTCTGGCGCTTCAAAACAGACTCGCTCCACTATAGACACAAACCCCTGACTCCAGAGCAGGGAAGGTCGACGGCGACACCGACCACCAGACGGAGTGTGTACAGAACACTCGCCAGACAATATGACCCGTTGGGATGTATTCTACCTTACACCACCAGGGCAAAGATGATTGTACGAGCACTATGGGACAAGGACCAGGGCTGGGACGACCCCATACCCGCACACCTTGCCTCAACATGGAGAGAGTGGGAGACGGAACTCCGCTCACTCCCAGGCGTCAATATACGCCGCAGCTACTTCCCATCCACAGTGAGGCCAGAGACATGCAAGATTGATCTACACGTCTTCAGCGACGCCTCCGAAGTAGCCTATGGATCGGTGGCCTACTTGCGTGCCCAAGAGAAGGGAGGAAAGATACACACTGCTTTCATCCTGGCTCGCTCAAGAATAGCCCCACGAAAGCAACAATCTATCCCGCGTCTAGAGCTCTGCGCAGCCCTAGCAGGAGCGCATCTAGCCACGTTAATCCAACGTGAACTCACCATTCCGGTGCACAGAACAATCTTGTGGTCAGATTCCACGACAGTACTCACATGGATCAAGTCTGATTCATGCAGATACAAAGTCTTCGTGGGAGTCAGAGTCACCGAGATTCAAGAGTTAACAGAAGCAGCGAGCTGGCGGTATGTGGACACCAAACACAACCCAGCTGACGTCATCACCCGGGGAATGTCCCTAGATGACCTCACCCGTCACAACATCTACCAGAGTTCCTCAAGCTCCCGGAAGGAGAGTGGCCTACGCCCACCCCACGGGAGGCGAGTAAAGAGGAGGCTGAGAACAAGAAACCTATGTTCTGTGGACTGAGCACAGTCGCCTCCACAGACCCCAACATAGATGACTGCCTCACCCTACAGAGTGCGCAACTAAAGACATTTCTGTGGCACCACCCAGAGATTCAGCCCACTGCCGACATTTCAGCAGCTGACTACGAAGAAGCAGAACTTCTTCTACTACAGAGAGACTCGTTCCCCGACGAGCTAGACTGTCTACAGGGAGGAAAGCCCGTCCCATCAGACAGCAGATTGCTCCACCTGGCACCCGAGAGCGACGCCCATAATCTCATCAGAGTGGGTGGTCGTCTGCGGAGAGCCCCCGATCTACCGGATGACGTTAAGTACCCGATAGTCTTGAACAGCCGACACAAGGTCACAGAGCTGATCATAAAGAAATACGACGAGGATGTACACCACGCAGGAGCAGAGAGAGTCTTCGCGGAGATCAGACGTCGCTATTGGATACTTCAAGGGAGAGAAGCAGTGCGACGCTTCCAGCGAACCTGTCTAGACTGCCGAAAGTGGCGCGCGCAGCCCAGCATACCCCGGATGGCTGACCTACCTCCCTGTCGCCTCCGACTCGGCGACAAGCCATTCCACTCCACAGGCATGGACTGTTTTGGCCCGTTGTATATAAAGAAAGGAAGAGGAACCGAGAAGCGGTGGGGTATTGTATTCAAATGCATGACCACCAGAGCGATACATATCGAACTCCTTCCAACCATGAGCACAGACTCATTCCTTATGGCCTTCCGAAGATTCACATCACGGAAAGGAAAACCGTCTACATTGTTGTCTGATCACGGGACAAACTTCAAAGGCGGAGAAAGAGAGCTGAGAGAGAGCTTCCAAGCTATGGGCCCAGAACTTAAGACCCACCTCGCTCCATCCCAGATTGACTTCCAGTTTAATCCCCCGAACGCACCCCACTTCGGTGGAACCTGGGAACGAGAAGTACGTTCTATAAAGACAGCCCTGTACGCCGTGCTTGGGGCCCAGACTGTGGCGGAAGAAGTCCTAATGACAGTCCTCACGGAGATCGAGGGAGTATTGAACTCCAAGCCCCTCGGCTACGTCTCCAGTGATATAGCAGATGTCGACCCAGTCACCCCCAACACACTCTTGATGGGGCGGCTGGACCCCGCGCTACCCCAGACAATGTACAGGCCTGAAGAAGCGAACGGCCGAAGAATGTGGAGGTACAGTCAAGTACTAGCTGACAAGTTTTGGAACAGCTTTCTACTCCACTACCTACCGTCTCTACAGACCCGCCAGAAGTGGGTAAAAGAGAGAGACAATTTGACAGAAGGAACAGTCGTCATGATTATCGACCAGTCACTACCCAGAGCTATGTGGCCGGCTGGCCGCGTAAGCAAAGTGATCACCGGTGCCGATGGCAAGGTCCAGCTGAGGTGCTCGTCCAAGGGCGAACTTACACACGACCCGTGGCGAGGCTAATAGAACTGCCCAGACTCCCAGACACTATCGATGATGACCATGACCCCATGACTTTGTGAGTTGACTGACCCTTACAGCGGACCTTGAGTGGTAGACAGTGCGGTCAATCTGTCTCTGCTTAGCTAATTAGGTGGGACTAATTAGGGGGCGGCTGTTGTGAAGGATCAGATTGAACCGAATATATATATTTATTTATGGATATATATTTAATAGTATTTGTATATCGTTTGATATCCCTTGTATATTCCTTGTACATATACACTGAATATCCCTTTGGTCTACTAACAGCCCATAATAGTTTCATTCTCTCATTGGACAAGAACTTGGCGCCAGCAGCCAAGCCCCTTGGTTCAAGTTCAATCGTGCCGACGAACATGTCGTTACTAGCCCGGTTCCGCGTAGGAATACGTCTGCCGAAATACGAATGGTACTATTTGTTCACAGCGCATATATATATGGCGCAAGTAAAGTAGAACTTCCCTTAGCCCTTAGTTCTTTACCCTCCAACCTAGTGGCAAGACGTTAAGCCTCACCCACGATACACGTGTGGTGCAGTATGGTCAATTTGGCCTCAGAATGGCATTGAGACATCGTGTGGATTAATAGTTGAATTGTCATAGTTTGGCACTATACCGTCGAGTGGGACGTATTTCTATTAAGTTAATAATAGTCTATTATGTATGGTGCATCGTTCGGTTAGAGTTATAAAGTGAGCAGTACCCCCATCGTTTTCCTCGCGTTATCTAGAGTCTTAACCAGGCTGGGCAGACCACGTGTGGTGCTTTCATCCGAGGAGTTCTGGGCAAGGACGAGTGGACCTGCACATTGGATTACCTTAACCGGACGACGGCGAGCCCTACACGGCTTGGATTATCTACTTGCTTTGGGTGCTTTGATTTATGCCATGGATAACAGCCAACACTGGTGAGTGTTGGAACTACCCCCGAGAGGAGCCCAGGTGAGACGGCGCTCTAACCCGAGTGAGGTCGCCTCACGTCTCTTCGTTGTGGACCGGCAGCTACCGTCTACAAGAGGGCCCAAGCATATTCATCTGTGGACCAAGGTTCTGTGGGCACCGTGTTCAGCACTCTGAATTCTCCCAAGAAATCGTTGGCCAGATGGGATATCGCCGGCGGCTCTCCTAACCCCCCCCCCCCCTCTACTGACTTACAACCAGCAGGACCCCCTTTAGTATATCCAGCTATAATCATTAAGTACCATCGCTATAGTTCCCTAAAGAACCAGGTTGTATACTTGCTTCCTGCGTAACCAGAGATTGGACATTCAATATTGATTTGCCTACGAATACTCATTTGCCTTACAAGTGCATTCAAATCATAAATGTCATTACGTGAACGTTGTATATACCCTTTGCTATATATTAAATATTCGACGGATACATTTGTGTGGACTTGGTTTCATGGTGGGAAAGTGTTCATCATATCTATATCATGTACTGTGTGGCCAGTAGTTAAAGTACATAAAGCGGTAGTGGTTTAATGATACCATACTTATCAATACAGTCAGGGAATTGTACCCCTCAGTTACAGTCAATGTGTGTGGTCCATGTCAAGTCCTCAGATATGTAGGCTCCGAGGTACTTAAAGCTGTTGACTCTCTCAACCGGTGCCCCGTCGATGCTGAGGGGGCTGTAGTCCTTGACCCCCGACCTCCTGAAGTCCACAATCATCTCCTTTGTTTTGCTGACGTTCAGGGAGAGGCTGTTTTCCTGGCACCATCCCGCCAGGACCTTGACCTCTTCCAGGTAGGCCCTCTCATCGTTGGCAGAGATCAGGCCCACCACCACTGTGTCGTCGGCAAATTTGATGATTGTGTTGCTACTCCGCTGAGCCACACAGTCGTGTGTGTACAGGGAGTAGAGGAGGGGACTCAGAACACAGCCCTGGGGGGCCCCTATGTTGATGGTGATGGATGAGGAGGTGCAGTTGCCTGCTCTCACCACCTGGGGTCTGCCCGTCAGGAAGTCCAAGACCCACTGGCAGAGGTCATAGTTCAAGCCCAGGTCCCTGAGCTTGGCTATGAGTTTGGAGGGGACTATGGTATTGAATGCCGCGCTGTAGTCGATGAATAGCATTCTCACATAGTTCCCCTTCCTCTTGTCCAGGTGTGATGCTGCTGTGTGCAGCACATGGTCTATGGCGTCCTCCGTGGACCTGTTGGGGCGGTATGCAAATTGCAGGGGGTCCATGTTGATGGGGAGGGAGGAGCAGATGTAGCCCTTTACTAGCTTCTCAAAGCACTTCATGGCTATGGAGGTGAGAGCTACAGGGCGGTAGTCGTTGAGGCAAGCAGGCTTGGATTTTTTGGGTACAGGGATAATAGTGGACTTCTTCAGGCAGGTGGGGATGACAGCCTGTTCTAAGGACAGGTTAAATATGTCAGTGAATACCGGGGCCAGTTGGTCGGCACAGACTTTTAGGACGCGGCCGGGGATGCCGTCCGGTCCTGCTGCCTTCCTGATATTCACTTTTTTAAAGGTCCGCCTCACCTCATGCTCTGTTACCCTGAACACTGAGTCTCCATCAGCAGCAGACCCCCCCCCCCCCCATTGCCGTGGCTTGTGGGCTGGTGTTGTTATTACCAGCATCAAACCTCGCATAGAAGGTATTGAGGTCATTTGCTAAGGAGATGTCACTGTTCAGTTTGAGGGAGGTGCCTTTGTAGTCTGTCATCGTTTTGAGCCCCTGCCACATAGCTCTGGAGTCAGCCTGTTCAAACTGGAGTTCAATTTTATCTCTGTAGCGCCGTTTGGCCTCTGTCACTGTCCTCCTTACGTTGTATCGCGCCACCTTGTGGTCATTCATGTTGCCTGCCACCAGGCCGTCGTTGTATGCTTTGGTGCGCGCTTTCAGAGCTTCACGGACGGATTTATCTACCCAGGGTTTTTGATTTGGGTAAACTCTAATTGTGGTAGTGGGGATTGTTTCTTCCACCAAAGTACGAACATAGTCCAGCACTGTCTCCGTGTAGACATTAATGTTATCTGTGTCGCGGAACACGCTCCAGTCTGTGCACTCAAATGCAGCTTGGAGCGTCCCCTCCGACTCCACATCCCATTTCTGCACCTCTCGCGAGACTACAGGTGTGCTCTTGATTCTTTGTTTGTACTTTGGAGAAAGAAATATGGCCGCATGATCAGACTTCCCAAAGCCACTAGCAGAATGAGCCTTGTAGCCACCCTTGAATTGCGAGTAACAGTGATCTAAAATGTTACAGCCTCTGGTGTTACAAGTCACATGCTGATAGAAGTCAGGCAAAACCTTTCTCAGATTGGCGCTATTGAAATCACCCACTACTACAATGGCCGCGTTAACGTTCGCGGCTTGGAGTTTGTTTACCTCATCGTGAAGTCTGGAGAGCGCGACACTATCGCTGGCTTGCGGTGGAATGTACACTCCTACAAGGATGATCGCCGTTAACTCTCTCGGAAGGAAGAAAGGACGACACTTGATTGTTATATATTCCAGGTTGGTGCAGCAGTGGTTCGATAATTCCTTCATGTTGGCTGGATCGCTCCAATTGTTGTTCACCATGAAGGCGATCCCACCTCCGCGCTGTTTGCCTGATTCAGCTGTTCTATCCTTGCGGTGGATGAAGAAGTGATCGGCCGGTTGGATGGCGTGGCCCGGGGTTTCTGGCGACAGCCACGTTTCAGTGAAGCAGAGAACATTACAATCTCTAACGTCTCTCTGGAATTTAATCCTTGCTCGGATGTCGTCTAATTTATTGTCAATCGATTGTACATTGGCTAGCAATATACTGGGTAGTGGCGTTCGGTGTCGTCTGGTTCTCAGTCTGTTACGGATCCCAGCTCTCTTCCCACGCCGTCTGGTGGTTCCTTTGTCCCTGGGGTCAAGACCTGGTCCTGGTGTCCTCAAGATCTCAACAGGCCATTGCTGCGGTTCAGAAAGCTGATCCAGGGAGTAATCTAGTCGGTAAGTTTCCCGTAATCCGATGTCTATAAGTGACTGACGGTCATACACATTAAATGCACCTACTGTTGGTACAGACAAAACTCTTAAAACTATAAATATTAGCAAAAGTAAGCACAGTCTCGACGGAGCGCACAGACAGGCGGCCGGGCATAGCGGCGCCATCTTAACCTTAATCTTGTAGTGCAATCCTTCATCAATAAATATAAAGTGTGGGGAGTGGGTGCTACAGTGTGTTTGTTTAAAGTGAGTGTGTGCTATAAAGTGTGGGGAGTGGGTGCTACAGTGTGTTTGTTTAAAGTGAGTGTGTGCGTGTGGATGTGTGTGCTATGTGCGTTTGATGGTTGTTGTTGTGTAGTGTTCATTGTTCGTTGAGCAATGAACAAGATTAGTTTGCGACGTTTAAATTCCTCAAAAAAAATACTCCATAATTTCTCGAGTACCGATAGCAGTACTGATGACGTCGGAGCTTATAAATACTAAAAAAAAAAAAAAAAAAAAATTGATTAAAAAAGAAATATATATATATACATTTAAAAAATATATATATAATACAATAAATATCGGTTATCGATATCGGTTATCGGCTTGAGGAGCATAAAGTTATCGGTATCGGTGTCAAAAAATCAATATTGTGCATCCCTAGATAGTATACACGGTCCAAACCATAGTAACACACTGCACCAGAGTCCATGCAATGTTTATAATTAAGAGTCAGATAGTCCTAACACAAGTTCACCAGCTGTTAGCTCTCCAGCAATTGGCAGCAGTCCGTGCCCATGGTTGTGGAGCCTGATGGCTACTGGCACGAAGGACTGGCCGAGGCAGTTTGTGGTGTGTTGTGGGGGGATAAGTCTATGGCTGAACATGCTCCTCATCTTGGCTAGCTCCTCATAGATAACGCGTTAGTAATTCCAATAGTGTATTCTGCCTGTTGTTTTCACTATTTTGGTTTGGAAATGTTAGCTACGGTATGCAGCCTTTGCTAGAAACTGATCTTAAAATGTATAATGGAGAGTGTAGTTATTTTGTGTTTCGTGCCATTATGTAAACTGTAACAACAGCCAGTAAACTGTTAGGGATTATGTTTTTAAGTATGGAACACATCTACAGAGACAGAATGATGAATACAGCAAACAACATTGTGGGTGACCAGAGGCTCAATGCCTCCTCATTTGAATTGTTGCCATCTGGGCGACCATATCGCCCACTCTACGAAAAATAGATCCAAGTTTTCATTTGTTTCACAAGCCATTAAGATGTTAATAAATTGGTAATGCACTAGCACTCTACCACCTTGACCTTTGACTCCTCCTTCCTGGTCACGTAGGATGTCCAGCTGGTCTGGGCAGGAGTTGCCCCCATCCTAACTACTGTTCTTATTGTTTTGTTTCCTCTCTTTACAGCTTGTTGCAAGGTGTGGGTATGGTATGGCATGGCATGGCGTGGTGTGGTGTGGTGTGGTGTTGTACATTATGGTACAATATGTTATGGTACAGTACGGTACATTATGGTATGGTATGTTATGTTGTGGTATGGTATGGTATGGTATGGTGTGTTATGTTATGTTATGTTATGTTATGTTATGTTATGGTATGGTATGGAGGTATGTGTATGAGTTTGTCTATTGCAAGTTGCCCATCTCTACAAGTACAGCTATTTTCTCGATGGCTCTCTCTTGTGCACAAAGCTCTGCTTAAGCTGGTTCCCTCATACCTAAGCGTGCTTCTGTGCACTAAGCAATACAAGTATGCCCTTCATTCCCAAGATGCTCTGAAACTCTGTACTGAAGTCTGTTGAGGAAGGACAGGACACTCACTGATTGGATTAAAGGGGCGTGTTTAAAACGGCCATTTTGTTTAGTTAAGTGCCCCATTAAGGGACTGTTTCCTGTTTAAAAGCAGCAGGTGTTTTTTTAAGTGACCCATTAAGGGCCTGTCTCCTGTTTAAAAGCAGAAGCTCAGTCTTTGTTGAAATCACTGTCTGTTGAGGAAGGACAGGACACTCACTGAGAAACATTGCTTTATACTGAAACCTAGGGTAAGCCATTTTAAGTTATTTAGTGAAATCTTAAAACTGAGACTTCAGGAACCAGCGGACTTGATTAAAGGGGCGTGTTTAAAACGGCCATTTAAAGGTTTGCTGGTTAAGCGTCAGCGAAGCGGCGAGAAACGAAGAGGGACAAAGAGGAGTTTTCCTGGGAGTTCTGCACCGAGGGATCCGACCCACCCATCTAGTGCTAAGTATACCATAATCCTATATTTCACTCCACTCTGAAACATTTCCTTTCCCTCCCACTCTATTTCTCTACCTCTCTTCCTCCCTACTTAACCTTTCTCCCTGCCACTCTTGACACCATAATGTGTCTCATACCTATATGCACAATCTGCTCCTCCAGACCAGATTCAACCCACCCATGACAGTTTGGTAGCAACCCGACTAATCTCTCCTACCCCCTACAGCCACTAATATACCTGTCACAGTACGGGGAGGCTTATGGAATTGTCAATCAACCGTCAAGAAAGCTGACTTCATTACTGCCTACGCCCATAGTCAAAATCTACAGCTCCTGACTCTAACTGAGACCTGGATAACCCCCAACACCTGCAGCATTATCTACAAACTATAACTTCACTGACACACCTCGACCTTCCAGACGGGGTGGAGGCACTGGCCTGATGACATCTCCTTCATGGGCTACAAACTTAACACCACTCCCAGAACAGTCACTCTCCTCTCTCGAATATCATGCAGTATCTGTCTCTAATCCTTTTAATCTCACCATTGTTACACTCTATCGTCCTCCAGGTCCGCTGGATCACTTCCCAGATGAGGTGGACATGCTTCTAAGCTCCTTACCGGAAGATGGTACCCCCTCCTTCTAATGGGCGACTTCAACCTGCCTGACTCATCTCAGTCGGACACAGTGGTTTCCCTCCTACAATCATTTGACCTGACTCCCACTGCCATGCCTCCCACCCACAAAGCAGGCAACTCCTTGGATCTCATATTTTCCCGTAACTCCAGCATCATTAACACCACGGTAACTCCCCTGCATGTATCTGACCATTCCTTCATATCCTTCTCACTAACTCTCATGCTTAACCGAAAGGCCTTCACCCCAACTCAAACCGTCTCACTCAGATGCAACCTGCCCTCCCTATCCCCCTCCACCCTCTCCTCTGACATACTATCCGTTCTACTTTTGAGTGACATCTTCTCTGCTCTCCCCACAGAGATGGCAACTGCCACCCTCCTCTCAGCCCTCGCAACCTCCTTCGACAAGCTCTGTCCCCTCGTTGAGAAACTTGCCCGCCGTTCCCCACCCAGTCCATGGCTGACGGATGCAGTGAGAGAACAAAGACAGGTCCTGAGAGCGGCTGAGAGGAAGTATAGAAAGTCACGCCTCACTGCTGACATCGACACATATCACAACATCTTGTTAACATTCTCCAAAACCATTACTAATGCCAAAGCTTCTTTCTTTCACCATAGGGTCGAGGCCTCTGCCAAAAACCTTCACAAACTGCATGCTACCATGTCCTCCCTCCTCACTCCCCCCCCACCCCCTCCCCCTCATCTTTCTCTGCCGAAGACTTTGCGATCTTCTTTGAGGAAAAAGTGGAGAACATCCGCAGCTCCTTCTCCCAACCCCCACCCATTCCAAATATTGAATCGAGAACCTCATACTTCACTCTGTCATCTTTCTCTCCCATTACAGAAGCCGAGACCTTGACACTGGTAACGTCGAACCGTCTGCCTACATGCCAGCTGGACCAGTTACCCTCCCCACTCGTCCAGACCATAGCACCAGACATCCTCCCATTCCTAACTGCAACCATAAACTCCTCCCTCAACTCTGGGGTGGTCCCCACCTCCCTAAAACAAGCCAGAGTCACACCGCTCATAAAAAAACCAACCATGAACCCCACCGTCATAGGCAACTATCATCCTGTCTCTCTTCTCTCCTTCCTTTCTAAAACACTTGAACGTGCTGTATCCAACCAACTTACTGCTTATCTCTTACAGAATTACCTCCTAGACCCTAATCAGTCAGGCTTCCGGACTGGCCACTCCACAGAAACGGCCCTCATTGCGGTCACAGGTGCACTTCATTTAGCAAAAGCGAAAGGCCTCTCCTCTGTGCTGATTCTCCTAGATCTATCTGCAGCCTTCGACACAGTCAACCATCAGATCCTCCTCGCGTCCCTCGCAGGAATGGGAGTGGCTGGCTCTGCGCTGACATGGCTGACATCATACCTCAATGACCGCTCCTACCAAGTGTCATGGAGAGGGACCCTGTCGGCCACGCGCCCCCTGCGGACGGGTGTCCCCCAGGGCTTGGTCCTAGGACCCCTTCTCTTCTCCCTCAACACTAAATATATGGGTAACATTATCACGTCTCATGCCTTCTCGTATCAGTGTTATGCCGATGATACTCAACTCTTCCTCTCCTTCCCTCCCTCAGATATCCACGTCTCTGAGCGGATCTCGGCCTGTCTGTCCGACATCTCCGCCTGGATGTCGACCAACCACCTCAAACTGAACCTAATCAAAACAGAATTGCTCCACCTGCCGGCCAAATCCTCCCCCCTGACCGACCTTTCCATCACAGTCGATAATGCAGCTGTAACCGCGTCCCCGACCGCCAATAACCTTGGTGTGGTCCTCGACGACCAGTTGAACTTCTCCGCTCACATTGCAGCAACAACCAGAACCTGCAGATTCCTCCTGAGCAACATCAGAAGGATCCGCCCCTTCCTGACAAAAGAAGCCACCCAACTCCTCGTCCAATCAACAGTCATCTCCCGCCTCGACTGCTGCAACGCACTGCTTGCTGGCCTCCCGGCCACTGCCACCAACCATCTTCAACTCATTCAGAACGCAGCGGCCCACCTGATCTTAAACCTACCAAAGTCGGCCCATGTCACCCCACTTCTTAGGGACATGCACTGGCTCCCCATTGCTGCACGAATCCGCTTCAAGGCCCTCGACCTGGCCTCAATGGTCTCTAACTACACACCCTCAAGACCCCTACGCTCTGCATCTTCTGGCCGTCTCAGACCCACTCCTATCCGAGCTCCGGGAGGGTCATCAAGGAGAAGCTGCCTTCCTTGCCCCACAATGGTGGAATGAACTACCCACCCCAGTTAGGACACGCCGTCGACTAAAGACGCACTTCTTCAACCATTATCTGAAATTAAAAAAAATTAAATAAAAAATAATCGAACCCTAGTAACTAACCTTACTGTCATGCACTTGTCCTAATAAACTAACCTACACTTTGATGAACATTGTTACTCAGCTGATAGAGTTGTGCCCTTCCTGATGACTTGACGTACAGAACTTGTAAGTCGCTTTGGGTAAAAGCGTCAGCTAAATGACTAAATGTAAATTAATATCTACCCAAATCAAAAGCCCTGGGTAGACAAATCCGTCCGTGAGGCTCTGAAAGTGCGCACATCAGCATACAACACCGGGCTGGTGACAGGCAACATGGAAGAACACAAGATGGCAAGATACAACGTCAGGAGAGCAGTAATAGAGGCAAAACGGCGTTACAGGGATAAAGTTGAACTTCAGTTTGAACAGGCTGACTCTAGAGGCATGTGGCAGGGCCTCAGAACAATGACAGACTACAAAGGAACCCCCCTCAAACTGAACAGTGACATCTCCTTAGCAAATGATCTCAACTCCTTCTATGCGAGGTTTGAGGCTGTGAATAACAACACCAGCCTACAAACCACGGCAATGGGGGGGGGGGGGTCTGCTGATGGAGACTCAGTGTTCAGGGTAACAGAGCATGAGGTGAGACGGATCTTTAAAAAAGTGGATATCAGGAAGGCAGCAGGACCGGACGGCATCCCCGGCCGCGTCCTAAAAGTCTGTGCCGACCAACTGGCCCCGGTTTTCACTGACATCTTCAACCTGTCCTTGGAACAGGCCGTCATCCCCACCTGTCTGAAGAAGTCCACCATCATCCCTGTACCCAAAAAATCTACGCCCGCTTGCCTCAACGACTACCGCCCTGTAGCCCTCACCTCCATAGCCATGAAGTGCTTTGAGAAGCTAGTGAAGGGCTACATCTGTTCCTCCCTCCCCATCAACCTGGACCCTCTGCAATTTGCATATCGCCCCAACAGGTCCACGGAGGACGCCATAGCCCATGTGCTGCACACAGCAGCATCACATCTGGACAAGAGGAAGGGGAACTATGTGAGAATGCTGTTCATCGACTACAGCTCAGCATTCAATACCATAGTCCCCTCCAAACTCATAGCCAAGCTCAGGGACCTGGGCTTGAACTATGACCTGTGCCAGTGGGTCCTGGACTTCCTGACGGGCAGACCCCAGGTGGTAAGAGCCGGCAACTGCACCTCCTCATCCATCACGCTCAACATAGGGGCCCCCCAGGGCTGTGTTCTGAGCCCCCTCCTCTACTCCCTGTACACACATGACTGCGTAGCACAGCGGAACAACAACACCATCATCAAATTTGCTGATGACACAGTAGTGGTGGGCCTGATCTCTGCCAACGACGAAAGGGCCTACCTGGAAGAGGTAGAGAACCTGTCACAGTGGTGTCAGGAGAACTGCCTCTCCCTGAACGTCAGCAAAACAAAAGAGATGATTGTGGACTTCAGGAGGTCGGGGGTCAAGGACTACAGCCCCCTCAGCATCGACGGGGCACCAGTTGAGAGAGTGAACAGTTTCAAGTACCTCGGAGCCCACATATCCGAGGACTTGTCATGGACCACACACATTGACAGTGTTGTGAAGAAGGCACGGCAACGCCTCTACTTCCTCAGGCGCCTAAGGAAGTTCCAAGTCAGCCAGAAGATCCTTAGGAACTTCTACTCATGTACAATAGAGAGCATCCTGACCGGCAACATCACCTCCTGGTTTGGGAATAGCACTGCACAAGACCGTAGCAGACTACAAAGAGTGACACGTTCAGCCGAACGCACAATTAGAGGGGGGCTTCCCACCCTCCAGAACATTTACAACAAGCGGTGCAAGGGGAAGGCTAAGAGAATTATTAAGGACTCGAGCCACCCGAACAACTGCCTCTTTGAACTGCTGCCGTCAGGCAAGCGATACCGGAGTCTTATGGCGAGCACAGAAAGACTCAGAAGGAGCTTCTATCCCCAGGCCATCAGGCTGCTAAACGAACAATAATCGCTAAACGAACAATAATCACTATGCAACAACCATCAAATGCACACAGCACACACACCCACACGCACACACACACTCACTCAAACAAACAACACACTGCAGCACCCACTCTCCACACTTAGATCACACAAACACACTTACACTTTATATTTATTGATAAAGGATTTGCACTACAACTCGTACACCTACTGTGAATTGTACCTAAACTGCACCTCGTCCATTTATGCCTTGCACTATATAGTATTGTATATTAGTACACTGCACAGTATTGTATATTGTATGGTAACTACGTCTACGAACATTGTACATATGTCTAAACTGAACACTGTGACCTCTTTTTTTTCTTCTAATTTTTACTATGTTTTTATTTCATACTTATCTTGTCATGCACAGTCTCTGGAGCGCAACAGTAAGAAGCATTTTGTACAAAAGTATTCTGTACTTCTGTATGACAACTATTAAAGAAACTTGAAACTTGAAACTTGAATGTAAACTGGATGTTCCCTATATGAGAACTTAATTGGGAAAAAAGGGCTTTTAAATATGCTGCTCCTTCATCCTGGAACAAGCTACAGGAGGACCTAAATTGGCCAGGACTGGTCACCCTCAGATAATTTAAAGCCATCTTAAAAACCTACGAATTCAGTTTCCAGGTTTCTAGCTGGAATGAGCTGTAGTAAACCAGATTGATATTGAAATATCATATCAATAAATTTGGTATCTACTGGATTATCTAACTGCAAAATGGCAGTAAAAAAGTATTATGTTGTGTGGCAGAATGTTCTTTTACCAAAGGCATGTGTATTTAGTTATGTTGATTTAACTTTTTTATTATACATTTCTGTGAATTGAGGGTTTTCAGCACTTGCAAAAGTTTTCCAAAAATCTGTTTAGGGATTTGGTAAATCTGAATGATGACAATGATGACAACTTGATTTGAAGGCCAGGAACTCTGCACAATACCAGATGACACCGTTCAGGAAGTTTCCTTCCCTTCGTTGCAGCCTCTTACAATTTGGGAACTGTAGTTAGTCAATATTGTGTTAGTCAATGCATGATTCCTAGGGCTGTCTGTCGCTTTTGTGTCAGTCGACCAAGATGTTATTCGTCGATTTGTCAATTGTTATGCTTTTTTCCATGCTGAATGAGTTATTGGAAAATCAGATAATTATGATATTTAAAAAAGACTGCATGTGTGTAACACAACTTTACACATTTGTCTTTTTTATAATCATCTGTTTTATAAACTCAACACAACATTGTACAATTAGGGATTGATAACTGTCCATATTATATCAATTCTTACCCATGTACAGTACATACAATCAGAGACAAAGACAAAAGACAAAAGGAACAGCACACAAAAGAATAACAAATATAAATCTAGGGCGGCTACGTGGCGTAGTGGGCAAGGCGCTCGCCACGAATGACGGAGACGCTGGGCTTGCCTGTTCGAGCCCAGCGCTCCACATTGCTTTCAGTTTAGCTGGTCGTTCATACTAATACACATTGGCCGTATTAGGGGGTGGGAAACTGATGGGTGGGGATCGGGCGTTGTGGACAGCGACTCCTACAGGTCGGTTGGTGCGCCTGCGCAGTAGAATCAGGAAGTGTCGGGGGCAGCGTGAGCCTCCCACGCGTTACTCCTCGCCACTGAGAGATCGAGCTGCGCAGGTGAAAAGATGCGACTGCTGTTACCTCAAGTACCGGAGGGGACTTGTGCTATGTATGATTTAGTCCACATTGCAGCCGGCTTGTGGGAGGCAAGAAACGGCGTTCGTGACAGGGGAGGGTTGAATTGGATGATACGAAATTGGGATGGGAGAAAATATAGAAAATGGGAGAAAAAGTGGATAAAAAGATATATATATATATATAAATCTATTAATTGACAAAGACTGTGACTGGTAATCAACTAAGAATTGTATTAGTCAAGGACAGCCCATATGATTTCTGGCGTGCTTTTCAGCAATCTACAAAAATTGCAATGTATATTTGACTCCATAAGAGTATATTTGAAATGTTGTACCGAAATACACATATAACTGGTGTTAATTGTCCTCTAATAGAGAGAGAGATAATCAAATATACAGTGTGATTTAATTAATTTAATTAAAATGTAATTATATTTCAGTGGCCCCCTCCTTTGACCTGCAGGTCACTTCACACTGTTAACAGGTAATCCATGGAACAAAGAATGGTTTTTAATATGAAAAAACAGCTTACAGTTACAGCGTAGCTTACAGCTTCAGGCCTCAACCTTTAAAGTCTTTACTTGTCAATTTAACAAGACAGCTGGTTACATAGCCAAATATTTGTGTGGAAATAGTATGTATATTCAGTGTATCCTGCTCTGACAACTCTCAGCTCTCACCAAGCGAGTTAACATTAACAGCTGAGAAAATGAGCTTCTCTACACCTGGACTTGGCTTGCTTTCTGTTGGAACTATCTCCTTCCACACTCACACGCACATACTGACACACACATCTACAGTAGAAGCAGCACCGACAGCCACCGGACGCCTGAGCGGCAGCAACCTCTAGGCAACACACAAACACATACACACACACACACACACACAAGCTGCACACACGTGTCAAGAGACGGCTGTTTTTCAACAGCACATCCATCACCAGGAGCTCAGAGCCGTCAGTCTGTTTGTCTCTAATCAGGACAGACCTCATTATGGAGGCGTATATAGGGCTCCGAAGGTCGGGTGGGGCCCGGTGGGGCCCCGGGACATATAGGTCTGCCTCGGCAGCCAGACTGAAACTCTGTCCACAGGCTTTGTTTCCTATAACACGCGGGTCAGGCTCTGCGCCAGCCCTGGCTCCAAGCATCTTAATTCCTTCAAGTTGCCAACACCGGCATATGCAAAAACTCCCATCTCACGTAATTAGTCATTTCCCCCAACTTATTTTTCACCATTACTTTACACATTTCAAGCCCTCCCCTCACTGTGTGTGCCTGTATGCAAGCACTGTGATTCAACCGTATCAGGGAGAGCCTATAAAGAAATGTGGATTAGCGAAGTAGTCATGGAGAGGGGGCGGGGGGTGGGCCGTGGGGCTATGATTCTTTTGATGCATCTGGGATAGATATTAGCTAGCAAGGCCAGGCATGTAGATCCCATGATTGTTTCCTCCAAGCGATGTATTTGACTAGAAGAAGGCAGGCAGAGTGGAGAGGAGAGCTAGGGTAATGAATAAAGCAGGTGGGATGGGTGAAGAGAGGAGGCTAGGAGAGGAGATGGGAGGAGGGAAGGGGAGGAGAGGGGAGAGGAGGTGAGGGGAGGATAGGGGAAAGGAGGGTTGAGATGGGGAGGTGAGGTGAGGTGAGGGGAGGAGAGGGGAAAGGGGAGGGGTGAGGAGGGGACTGGTGAGGAGGGGTGACGAGGGGAGAGCTGGGGAGCTGTTTTTCTTTGGCCTGTTTGGCTCATAAACCCAGCTGACTGTGAATGACAGTCGTCCTGTGGGACAGGGATAGAGTACTTATGCTCAGTAGGCTATCACTAGAGCTCCATTGTGAAGCACGAGACTGCAACTAAATGGCAGGCAGGCAGGCAGGCAGATAGACAGACAGACAGACAGACAGACAGACAGACAGACAGACAGACATACAGACAGACAGACAGACAGACAGACAGACAGACAGACAGACAGACAGACAGACAGACAGACAGACAGACAGACAGACAGACAGACAGACAGACAGACAGACAGACAGACAGACAGACAGACAGACAGACAGAGACAGGATAGTCACTATTTTAAAGGACCCTATCGGTATGGTGATAAACCTAGCTTAAATCGAACCAGCTGCACTAACCAGGAGATAATATTTGGTGTTATCTTTATAATTCATCACCATAATGTTCCAATAAAAAAATATTAAAAGAGAAAGAAAGTAAACAGACAGACTAGCGTCCAGCGAGCGATCCCTCTGTGCCACTCAGCTTGTTCAAGACCACTGCCGCTGAAAGCTCCCGTTGAACAAGGGAGCCATATTTCAACTTATCAACAGCCATGGGGAACGAACACGGAGGTCCCGGGGCCATAGAGATGTGGGGGGGGGGGGGCTCAGTGCCTCTCACCAGCTCAGCCCCAGATGGTCTCGACAGCCAAGATCTCCATTAGTGCTTCAACAACTGAACGGACCACACCGCTAGTATGCGAGTGCACACTGCTCAGCAAACCACATGCATGATTACAAAAAAAATTGGGTTTCATCCCTCTGTTTAACATGAAACAAATACACAATTCAGTTGAAAGCAAAGCTGAGGGAGTTGTTATCCTTTGTGGATTAATTATGCAAAAAATTAATATAAGAGAAAGAAAGTAAACAAAGCAATTTTTTTTACCATAAGTGATGCGCATGAAAAGGGCCACGGGTAATATAAAATATGCGCACTGATTAGTTAGCGGGTTAAACTCATATTTGGACTGGTAATGGTCCTTTAACTCTGTAGGGATCGCTGTGTTGGTCTTTACACACACCTGCTAATAGCCTGTCATTGACAAAGTCATTAGGGGTTATAAGATAAGGGTCTAATTTATGACGGGGCCTGACCTCAGGTGGTAGGCCACCTACAGCACTGACATGCTCACTTAGACATGGACACACACATTTAAAAGTGATAGCGCGCATGCACACACACACACACACACACACACACACACACACACACACACACACACACATTCTTGTACAAATATACTTACGAGGACTATAGACTACTGATACATTCGACTGACTACATTAATTCTCTAGACCCTTACCTTAAGCCTTACACAATGCCTAAATTAACCCAACTTTAACTTAAACCCAATTCCAATCCTAAACCATCGAATTTCCTGTTTTAGAATAAGGACCAGTCCTTTCGACCAGTCGAAAATGTTGAAACCGGACGCCAGAGCGGCAACAACCTCTACACGCACGCACGCACGCACGCACGCACGCACGCACACACACACACACACACACACACACACACACACACACACACACACACACACACACACACACACACACACACACACACACACACACACACACACACACACACACACACACACACACACACACACACACACACACACACACACACACACACACACACACACACACACACACACACACACACACACACACACACACACACACACACACACACACACACACATTACTATCTTCATCTCACTCTCAACTGACCATAGATTCCAGCAGTCCGGTGGACACTGACCACACATTGAGTGGTGCTGGTGTTTCTCTGGCATTCCAAGCTAACTGACCGGGCATAAAATATATTTGACTGCCCCCTCAGTTGACAGCCACCCAGATAGCAGCCAATCACTGTTGACAGCCGTACTATGTCTGAGCAGGGACCTATGTGGCTGTTGCCTGCTAAAAATACGGGCCTGTGTTGCCCGAAAGCATCCACTCATAAATCTGTTCCCATCACAGGGGCACTGGGGTGGGCTGCTCTTTGCCCCCTACAACCGCCGCCAACTCTGTAACACTGACGTTTACATGTTAATATCCCACCATTATCAGGATACACAAGTATTTCCCTCTGTGGGTCAGCCAACATAAACACCATATCCCGTTTACTGTTCGGATTTGTGGTCTATGAAAGTTCCATTTCCATGGCAATTAGGCTATTCTTAATGTTCTATATACTCGTCCTGAACATGGGGATATAAGCACCTTTTCCCAACCTAACCTTAACCAGGATATTCCCAAATAAAGTATTACTCTCAAAACATGCTTGTTCTAAAATGCATGATTGGATTTACAAAAAAAAAGTGTTGTCCACTCAGCTCTCTTGTGGAGCTAAACTGCCACACAGTAGCATCAGGAAAGGTGAGCTGTTGAATACAGAATTTAAACACAGGCTGTCTTGTGTTCTGGCCTGCTATAATGCACCTGTCCCCAGAGGTAAACCAGTGGCCAGGACAGACTAGCGTCCAGCGAGCGATCCCTCTGTGCCACTCAGCTTGTCCAAGACCACTGCCGCTGAAAGCTCCCGTTGAACAAGGGAGCCATATTTCAACTTATCAACAGCCATGGGGAACGAACACGGAGGTCCCGGGGCCATAGAGATGTGGGGGGGGGGGCTCAGTGCCTCTCACCAGCTCAGCCCCAGATGGTCTCGACAGCCAAGATCTCCATTAGTGCTTCAACAACTGAACGGACCACACCGCTAGTATGCGAGTGCACACTGCTCAGCAAACCACATGCATGATTACAAAAAAAATTGGGTTTCATCCCTCTGTTTAACATGAAACAAATACACAATTCAGTTGAAAGCAAAGCTGAGGGAGTTGTTATCCTTTGTGGATTAATTATGCAAAAAATAACACAGCTTTACAATGTTGTATTGTATTATACACTACAGTGAGGTCATTGATTCCGCTTGGGGTCGAGCTATATTAGACAGACAACCCCAAGGGAACCCCATGAGTAAATACAGTGAATTATTCAGCGGGATTAGCGGAATCCATGTGAAAGGCGGGAGGAGCTGGAAGGACAGAATGGCGGACAGCATGTTGGAAATGCATCAAAATGGAGGTCCCAGTGAAAGCAGACACTTTGCTTTTTCACAGTGTGAAGGAGGTAACGTGCCCCTACTCAGAAGGTTAAAGACTCCCCCGTCTCCCCGAAGAAAGACTTTATGAGCCGTAGGCTTCAGCCCAGGAGAGTAACGGCTGCGCAGTACAAGTGTGTGACCTCCCAACCCCTCCAAATGTAACAACCAGGCTAGGATGTGGACCCAAGTGCAGACATGAGACCGGAGAGAGATGATGTGGAAAAAAACAACAGAGGGTCATATTTAATGAAGAACAGCAGGCAAAAAACAGGTAAATCATGGGGAGAAGCTAAATGGCAGACAACAGGCAAACAACGACAATAACAATACTAGTAGCGGCTTAAGATGACAAACAGCCTACAGAGACTGACTGACTGGGGGAAAGAGACATAAGTACAAAAGGGGGTAATGCCTGATTGACAACAGCTGGTGATACACAGTGCATACAAGGGACGTCTGCAGGACCTAGGTGAAAAAACAATAGTAGAGACTAGGGTTAGTAGGGGAGGCATAGCTGTCAACACTCCCGTTTTCCCGGGATTGTACTGTATTTCAACCTTCTTCACGCCCTGTTCACGGTTCACGGAATTGACGCGTTTTTTCAAAAAAATAAATAATAATAATAATAATTTTTTTTTATTTATTTTTTTTTTATATAATTTTTTTTTAAACTCATAAAATATATTGGGTCGCACTGAAATCGGCAGGGTCGGTCGGCAACCGGAAACAAACCATTATTTTTTTTAGGCCTAAGTGGTTGCCTAGTGGAGATTTAGGATTCACTGACTGTACACTGTGAGAAAAAAAGCTGCAAGAAAACTAAATGTCTGGCCACCTGCATTTCACTATGTATGTGACAAATAAACCTCTTGATTATTCTTGAGTTGTAGTATTAATATGTAGCCTACAGTGATGAAGGTATAAAGACACTATGGTAATACATTGATTGATTGCTAACTTTAACAGATTGCAGAATGGGTACAATACAGTATGGCGCAATACACAATTGTTAATGGGATGCAGACCAGAGAAGGACTTCTTCTCCCACTTTCAATTCATCATAACATTTATGTATGAATTGTAAGATTTCAATAAATATGAACATGTTAATGCTACTACTACATAAACTGAATTTATACTGAATTTGTCTTACACTTAATGCAGGGATGTTCACAGCATTTCACTTTCAACCAGGTATCGGATTAATTTAATGTAGCAACTAGTTCACCCAGTCCTTGTTGGACTGATAAGTGGTTGCCTAGTGGAGATTTAGGATCTGACTGTACACTGTAAGAAAAAAAGCTGCAAGAAAACTAAATGTCTGGCATCTATGGTTTCCAAATACTGTCAAATTACAGTAAAATCAAATACATTTACAGATTACAACCTTTATTTAATGGTTAATATTTTGATAAAAGGCAATTTACTGTATTTTTATAGCATTTACACTTAAAGTAGGAAAACAAAAGTAATCTGTAAAATAATACAGTGAATTTCCTTAATACAGGTTTTGACCAGCAGATGGCAGCGACGAGGCAGCTCCATTGGGAGGGGGCGGGGCCGGGTGGGAGGGGGCGTGTCGAGGGGGGTGGGGCCGGGAGAAGGGGCGGGGCTAAAATGTGCAAGTTTTTTCTCCTGCCAATGTTGACAGCTATGGGAGGGGGAGACATGGTTAGTACTGGAGGAACCACCCGCCTCTAGACTGGCTTGATCCTGGAGACATGGAAGGTGGGATGAACATGGGGAGAGTGGAGGAGCCAGATGTGGACTTCAGAGCAGTTGATGATCCTGTTGATAGGGAAGGGGCAGATGAACCTGGGGGACAGTTTTGGGGACTCCACTCTGAGGGGCTGGTCACAGGTAGAGAGCCAGACTTTTTGACCAGGGCAGTAGCAAGGGGCAGGAACACGGTGGCGGTCAGCCTGCCACCAATACCTGGAAGCAGTACAGAGCAGAGTGGAACAGGCCTTCTTCCGGGTGCAGGGACAGTGGCGGATGAACTTCTGGGCCAACAGCAAGCTGACCTGCTTCTCTTGGTCCAGGAAGAGAGGAGGTTGGTACCTGAGGCACCAGTAGCAGAGCAGGGGAGAGTATAGTACTCTGCCCAGACCAGGTCCAAATCCTGGTTGGCTGGACGGGGGTTGGAAACCCCAGAGGAACCAATGATGGAGCAGATGGCCCTCCAGAACTGGGAGGTGAACAGGGGGCCCCAATCAGAGACAATGTCAGAAGGGAAACCATGGAGCCAGAAGGACAATGAGCTGTGCAGTTTCTTTGGCAGGTGGTTGTTTGGGCAAAGGGTTGAAGTGAGTGGACTTGGAAAACCGGTCGACGACAGTCAGTATGGTGGTGTTGTCATCAGAGGGGGGCAGGCCAGTCACATAGTCCATGGAGTTAATGGGACTATGGACGATGAGGGACAGGAAGGGGCTGCAGGAGACCAGAGGGAGCATGACGGCGGGTCTTGTTTTGTGCACAGATGGAACAGGACATCCACTCTGTGTCACAAGCTTCACCCATCGGAAACACGAGCTGACCTTTATGGGTAATCAGTTCCGGCTTCCAGCAAACACATTATGCTCACTCATTCCTACATCAATTAGGATTAATCATATCAGGAAGATCAATTATCATATCATCAATTAATCATTTAACCCATGTATTTCTCTTAAATGAAAATCAGTTCAGACAAAAGGTGAAAATGGTAAGAAAAGTAGAGAATCCCCTCATATTCCTTTCACTCATTCACGCGTGTTCAGCAGGGAGGGGATCTGGGGAAGATAGTGTGAACCTCTGTGCATGTTACACTCTCCCAGTGAAACTCCTAGCTGTCAGGTGAAAGGAAGCAGCTGGCAACTCCACATGTATCGGAGGAGGCATGTGGTAGTCTACACCCTCCCCAGACAAACAGTAGGGCTGAGTAATGACCAGGCATAATTGGCATAATGACTAAATTGGGGATATGGGAGCAAAGTAAAAAAGCAAGATTAAAATGGCAATTGCCAATTCCAAAAACCACTGTTTCAGAGATGAACGGAAGGGCCTGTCCACCACTGCTTTGTCGTTGGCTGGGTCCATGAGTACATGATCGTCTGAAACTACAAATCCCAGAAACTAAACAGTGGAACTCATATTTCTGCCTTCACAAACAGCTGACCAGTTGATCGTGTCACAGAGCACATCGTTAACCAGGGTCTGGAACACAGCAGGTGCATTAGTCCAAACAGCTTTAACAGATATTTGTAGTGACCACTGGGGGTGTTGAAGGTGGTTTTCCACTCATCTCCTTCCCTGATCTGCATTAGGTGGTGAGCGTTACGCAGGTGGAGCTTTAGTGAAGATGGTGGAGAATCTTGAATGCAGAGAAGATGAGGGGGCGGGGTTATCAGTTCTTAAAGGGGAACTCCACTTTTTTTGGAAATTAGCTTATTTAACATCTTCCCTGGAGTTAGACAAGAAGATGCATACCTTTTTTGTCTCTGTGCGTGCATTTTAGCTTTGGGAATAGACGCTCCGTTAGCATAGCTTAGCTTCATCACTGGAAGTGAGGCAGGACAGTAGCCTTACAGTGCCTTACAGTGAATTGCAAGGTCTGACATTGACCAAACTTGATATGCATGACCTTGGTGGGCTCTAGGTCAACTCCTGAAAAGGGGGTCAATGTCAGACCTTGCAATCAAAAGTTAGGGGCGCACTGAAATTATGGCAAGGGTTATTAGCCCCCTAACTTTTGATTGCAAAGTCTGACATTGACCCCCTTTTCAGGAGTTGACCTAGAGCCCACCAAGGTCATGCATATCAAGTTTGGTCAATGTCAGACCTTGCAATACACTGTAAGGCACTGTAAGGCTACTGTCCTGCCTCACTTCCAGTGATGAAGCTAAGCTATGCTAACGGAGCGTCTATTCCCAAAGCTAAAATGCACGCACAGAGACAAAAAAGGTATGCATCTTCTTGTCTAACTCCAGGGAAGATGTTAAATAAGCTAATTTCCAAAAAAAGTGGAGTTCCCCTTTAACTGTGATGTTGTTGAGGCCACGGCATCAATGCAAGGTCTAAATCTTTCTTGCCCACAAAGAAAATAACAGCACCAGCGGGAGAGACCGATGTACAGATGATGCCAGCTGCCAGAGACTCATTGCTCCCTCTCAGTGAGGGGGTACAAATAGCCGCAAGGGGGCATGGTACACAGTCCTAAGCACGGTGAGAGGGCAGCGATGTGGTGTGCTGCTTGCTGAACACCTCTTTGACATCCAGACAGACAGAGGGGACTTCAGACAAGTCAGGGAACTCACCCAGGCTAGAAGCAGAGAGGACAGATAGGGGTGTGACAATGGCTGACTCGAGGCAATGCTGATGGCAGAATGAACTCCAACCCGTAACGGTGACGGTAGTCCAGTTGATATGAGGGTTGTGTTTCTCCAAACAGGGCCGACCCAGGATGACAACAGTCAACAGGGAGTCCAAAAGATAGATCTGGAAGTTCTTGTGATGGTTACCGGATGTACTAAGGTTTAGCGGAACGGTGAGGTGAGTGACCGTCTTCCATCCAAAGCATTGACATCCAGTGGTAACTCCATGGGCACGGTTGTAATGCCCAGCCGACACACCACCAGGGCTGAATCAATGAAAGTACCGGAGTCCACAAATGCCTGCAGAGGATGGCTCCAGGCTTACCAGATAAGAGTAGCCGGGAAGTAGTAACGCGGGTGGCAGGATAGGGTTTTGGATCAGCTCACCTGTATTCCCTCTTCTACTAGTGAGCCTACTCATTTAATGAGCAGGTGGAAATGAAATGGACCTCTGTTTGAGACAGCCTCATTCAACCCAACTGCATTGGCCCTGCCCGGCGAGAGCTTGGGCAACTCTCTGCTCCTGTGTCGGCCTTCCACCTGCAGTGGAAGTAGCCGAATACTGCGAGACAAGCAGCAACCCAGAAGAAGGCATGGTGTTGTACCTGGACGCTGAGCCCTTCTCTCTCGCGGCTGTCAACACAATTGGCAAGAGCAATGAGGACATCAAGTTCGGTGGTAGAGCACTTAGTCCACTGCGCTACCCAGCCGCAAAGGATACCACCTCGTCTTTGATGATATTGGTCAGGACACGTTGGAAGACACAGGGACTCTTGATTCCAACTCCTTTGTGAGCCAGTATATGGAAAGATGTTTTTAATAGTCATTGACGCCTACTCAAAGTGGATTGAGGCTCACCCAATGCAGTCTATTACTTCATCCATGACAGTTGATAAATTGAGGAGCATTTTTACCACCCATAGAATCCCAGCAGTCCTGGTCAGTGATAATGGACCAAGTCTGGTCAGTGCAGAGTTCAAACACTTCCTAAAATCGAATAGCTGTGTTGAGCGTGCAGTGCGTGTGTTCAAAGGGCATCAAGAAGATGGGGGAGGGTAGTGTGGAGACAAAGCTATCCAGATTCTTGTTTAAGTACTGATCAACCTCTAAAACCACAACCGGAGCTATGCCAGCTGAGCTACTCATGAACCGGAGAATCAGAACTCAGTTGGATCTAGTGCGTCCTTCACTAGCGAATAGAGTTGGACTAAATCAGGACAAACAAAAAGAGCAGCATGACAAGCATGTCTGGGACAGGATGTCCACAGAGTCCGACTCAGTCTATGTGAGAGGGTACTCAGGCCAGAAGGACCGGTCCAGTATCTTGGAGGGTGACACAACAGGACGGCAAGCTGGTGAGACGTCATCAGGATCAGATGTGTCCATGTTATGATAAAAACACCACAAGAAACAGTCAATCCGGGGTCAGAGAATCCTGCACCCGAGGCAGTCGTGCTGATGCCTCCGGAACCTCTGACACCCGAGGCAGGCTGGCTGAGGCCTCCGGAACCGGTTCCGGAAATAGGACGGCGTTATCCAGGGAGAGTTAGGCAGGCAACCACTTATTTCAATGCAGGGGCAGAATAATCCCCTTGGGTGTCTGGAGGAGGGGCAGTCTACCCCCTGGCCCCTACCTTGTATCTTAGATTAAGCTTTAAAAGTTATACAAATATATTTGTCATGAATATGGGGGAAGGGATCGTTATAATGTGAGTTACTTTTCATTCAGGCAGTCAGACCTTCTCCTGCAGGGTCCTATGCGGGTCCTACATAGGTAGGATAATGAGGAACAGCTGTGTATTGCATTGGACCTGTATAGCACTTGACAGCTTGAAATAAAGATAATTCTGACTGGACCTTACATTATTACAGTCCACTATGGGAGATTGGCGTTTACAATCTATGCTAGCAGGTGATACATCTGAGACAAGTGTCACAGAGGCTGTAGATGTTTTTGAACCACTACAATAAACGAAATAGTAACAAACTAGTTTCATTATTCGAAGCAAGCTGTTATCCATTATGGATGTTGAGATTTTACACTTTGATGTTAGCTGTGTTCCACTTCCATTCATTCTAGCCATGATTCTGGTCCCATGTGGATGATTCTGGTCCCATGTGGATGATTCTGGTCCCATGTGGATGAATACTTTCAGTTATATGCCAAGACATTTGGGATAAAGATAGCAACCATTGTTATCTCCCTCCAATGTTGCTCCTAACACACCACCCTGTCTTCATTAATATGGATAATATTCTTCCATTACTATGGATGGTATTCTAATAAGCATGTATCTGTAGTAATAACTATGACGTTACAGTAGTTGTTGTCATTGTTGTTGTTGTTGTTAGTAGTAGTAGTAGTAGTAGTAGTAGTAGTAGTAGTAGTAGTAGTAGTAGTAGTAGTAGTAGTAGTAGTAGTAGTAGTAGTAGTAGTGTAGTATACTAGTTTTAGTAGTAATTAGTCTTATCATCATCATAATCATCATCACTTCTACCTACTTAAACACCTGCATAACCCATTTAACTCTGCATGATAGCATGGACAATAATGCTGTCTATGCTGTATACATATATTTATTCTTACCATATATATATATATATATCTATCCACATCTGTCTGTATATACCTGCATATAATACTTTTTACATATCTGTAGATAGTATATCTATATCTGTACATATCCATTAC